>NW_026571152.1:4206475-4251475 GCF_026225935.1 Boleophthalmus pectinirostris
AATAATTCAAAAATGGATGAAAACCATAGCCTAGGTTATTTGTTTAACCTCCTATTACGAGGTGTTCTGAACAGAAGTAGGGCATTTGGACGTTTTGTGGCACCTATACCCATATGGAAATAAACTGCAAATATAAGGTTAATATGTGTCATGTGTGGTTTACTCCTGAAAGTGGCACCTTTTGCATTTTTCTCATACAACTATATTATGAAAAACTAGTAAAGATAAAGTGAATATTTTGCATGACATTTACAGGTAATGTGCATGATAAACTACATTTTCTTTGTATGTTCCATGTAATGTTTGTATTCTTTAATTATATGTTGCAGAAAAAAAAATCAGAGTCAGAAGGGGGGTTTAAAAACTCAGGTCTACCATGTGAAAGTGAAAAATCTAAACCTGGGCATAGCTAATTTTACTCATCTCAAATTTTACTCATCTCAGGTTTGGCTGTTAATAATTTCATGTTAATGTTGTTTAAATTACAATATAATGACTAAATGACATTAGTTTTCACATTTTTCACGTTTATGTGAAATGTCACAGTTTAGACTGAATAAAGTCACGTTAACAAGTATATTTTTTTGAAATATGTCTTTTTAATCAAACAAGAATTAACCCGATCCCTATATTCTCTAACTGAGAGAT
Organism: Boleophthalmus pectinirostris; assembly: GCF_026225935.1. Lineage (NCBI taxonomy): Eukaryota > Metazoa > Chordata > Actinopteri > Gobiiformes > Gobiidae > Boleophthalmus > Boleophthalmus pectinirostris. Next base: position 4,207,124 of record NW_026571152.1, read on the forward strand.
AATCCTCATTATAATACATTAGGAAAAGTTCATTTCTGTTCTGTGAATGTGACTTTTTTAGGACTGATACCTGTTAATTTTGTTAAATTTGTTGAAAAATCTATAACTGGGCATCTCTCATTTTACTAATCTCAATGTTACATGCTTTGAAATTTGGCTCTTAATCATTTAATGTTAATGTTTGATATACAACATATCTTTTTTTTTTTTCACTTCTATGTGAAATTTCAAATCTTTGGACTGAATAAAGTCACCTTAACAAGTATATTTTCTCAAATATGTCTTAATCAAACTACAACTAACCCGACCCCTATATGCTCTTATTGAGATACTGTGTAATCTTCATTCTAATACATAAGGACACGTTCATTTCTGTCCTGTGAATGTGACTTCATGTGACTGTATCAAACTTTATGTCCCTCATTTCATCTTTGGCCTCTATGGATTTTGGATAATTATGAAAAAACACTCAAAATCTTGGCAAAATTGGCATATCTTATAAAGTTAAGAAGATAGAAATATAAAATTGGTACCAAAAGATGCACAACAGCAACATTTATATTTAACTTTCATTGACACCATGGCCCTAAATGGATTATTTTTAAAGTTATTTGAGAAAAACTGATTTTTCTGCCAGAGTTTTATGGACACTGTTAGGATGGAACTGAAGAGTCTTGATGGACTCAGTAGATTTTATTAAATTGAGCAAATATTCCACAGATTTTCTTTTAATTGGTTTTGTCACATTTTAAAATTGGGTACAAGTTGAATTTCTGACACTGGGACAAATGATGCAGCCTAATGTTCAGTCACTGGCTTCTTCATGTGTTTTGAGATCCACAAATCCAAATTATATATTTGTAACTTGTATTTTGGTCTTTACAAACAGATGTAGATTTGTAAATATATCTTTTTGAATTAGCAAAAAAAAAAAAAAAAAGTGAAACATTCGTAAAACTGAAAATTCTCTTGGAGCAGTGCTGTGGCTTTGGTGCAGTTTTTCAAGAAGCCAATGTCATGCAAATGGAGCCGATAGGAAGCGCACACAAACTGAAAGCCCAGTGTTTATTAGAGCTATAAGAGGACGGCCGATGTACAGAGAACAAAAGAAACATTGTTTTAAACTAGTACATAGTGCACAGCCCCAACTAAACAAACAAGAAACAAAGAAACATTCAAACAAACATAGAAACAATGCTGGCTACACTTCCCCGTGGTGTCACATGACCCGTGTCATGTGACCTGTGATGTCATGTGATCCGTGGTGTCATGTGACAAACAGTCACCACAGGTCACATGACACCACGGGGAAATTATCGCTGGCTACACTTTGTTGTTTATTGTTTGTTTCACTTCATGACAAAGTGAAATGTGATCAACAGGAATTATGACATCATCACATTCTAGAATCTACAAAGTTCAATTTCAAAGTTCAATTTCAAAGCTCAAAGCTTTGTGATTTCACTGAACACTTTGACTCAAAGCAAACAGAGTTTTTAAAGGTATGTCAAAAACAACAGTTTTTGTTACTAATACTTTTTCTTGTTTTATGATAGTTGACCTGTCAGAAATTAAAAATGGAAGTGCCAAGAGTAAACGGTCACAGTGAGCAAACTTTAATCGCTTCTGATGCTTTTTTGGAAATCATAAGGAGCCACTTCAAAATGATCGGACCCGACGGCTGGGAGATGTTGTCCAGAGGTTCATGTGATATGCAGACCAAGCAGATGATCCTTTCCATGTTTGCCCAGATGGTACAAAATATCTCCACAAACGTTTTGAGGGTAGTCATCCCCCTCAGTGAAGTCAGGGTATGTACAAATGTAACGGAGTCGATGCGCGTGTTACCGACCATTACAGCGGTGCTCCAGGAGTCCATTGGTCTGGTATTGGCTCGTGCTCTAAACATGAGTGCAGTCCCTTCAGAGGTAGACATAAGCATTGAGTCTCAAGAACTCACTGCTATGATTGAAAATGAAGTTACTCACAAAGTCAACAGCGTCCTGTCAAACACATCCAAGTTACAAGAGCAAAGGTCTGTTATTGTGGTGGACTCCTCTTTGAGTAGCCCGAGCGTTGCGAGCAGCATAGTGGACAAAGCTCTAGTGTGTTTGAAGCACTGCTTAAATGCACAGATCTACCCTTGTGCAAGCAGAATTCCTGCAGCTACACCTGTGCCAGCGTCTGCCCACATACCAACAGCTGCCCGGATGCATCCCCAAGCGGTTGTTCCTTCTTTTGTCCCTGCAGCCCCTCCAGCCATTGTCCTGAAAACTCCACCACAAAACCAGCAAAAACAGTATTCTCTTGGGACTTCCTCCCGAGAGTCTTGTTTGTCACATGGTCAGTCAGTCACTCAGTGCCTGATTACGGCTTTGTTGGTAAAACTGTTTAAGGGCAAACTGATTTTACATCCTAAGAATAAGACTTACAAATTCATCTCGACTCGCTTAACTCAAAAAGCTTGGGAGCAGATAGAGCTATCAGACGATCAAGTTAAGCAAACTGAAAAGAAAATGAGTCAAATAATTGATAGTGTAATGAAAATTCTTCTGGAATTATATGGCTCGAACACTGCAATGCTACAAAGTGCCTTGGATGAAAACGACCATACATTTGAGGATAAGCTTGTAGAATTGCTTCACTTTTACCTCCGGGTCCACAACAAGAAAAAGCCATCGCTGCTATCTCGCTGCTGCTGCTGCTGCTCCAGTACGGAAGAGTAGACCCAGCCCACTCCCGCTAATTAGTCCGAAGGGTGTGGAGAGGGAGGAACCCCTCTTTCCCTACACCCTTTGTACTAATTAGATACATTTCAAAGTTGGACCTCTCGCATTCAGATCTAAAATCTGGATGAGGGGGAAGGAAACTCTAACTACAACCAAAAATAAAATTAAATAAATAAATAAATAAATAAAAGATAAATAAAATAAAGATGTTGCTTCTGCTTTGTACAAGGACTTGTGCAAAGGTAAAAAGTGCAGCACGCAACTCTGGCCCAGAGAGACTTCGGCTCCACAGTCCTGGAGGCCATCTACTGTAACCTGGTAGTGCCCCAGAAGAAGAAACGCACGCTGAGCACTTTCCTGTGCTCGGGATAGTGTCTTCTGCAGGGACTAAACCAGGCAGGTCCCTTCATATAGGCCCAATAGGCCCAAAGGGTCTATCTGATGATGGACAGAGAGGAGCTCCTCAGCACTGAGTCGAAAAAAGACTCGATGAGGTGGAGCAGACTGGAGCAGGAGTTTGGGCCAAACACCATTCCCTTTTTTCTTGAGACGGGTGTAAATCGAAGAATCGTGTCCATTGAACTATTAACACCCAGGGTGCAAATAGACACTCCGAAAAAGTAATGAAAAAATGAACTCATATTAACACCTCGGTTCAAAAATGAGTAGCATTGGTTTGATCTCATTTGGAGTGTTGTTCAATAGTTAAATTCCACTTACACAGAACAGAGCAGCTGGACTCTGCATCACTTCATGTTCTGTCATGGAGCAGTTCACACGGTCATGACTGACAGGAGAACACAGAATGAGCTGTAAACTTGCTCAGTTTTGAACAAAGTTACTCTCTCTGTGTGCCTTTACAATGAGCTGACTCTGGCTACAGATTGTGTCTGTATGATACACAGCTGGATCCATTTGGAATCATCTGCCTCTGTACTTAATACAAATTCAAAAGGAGGATATTTTAAAACTAAATTAAAGCAAATTATACTTAATAAAGAAATTGTAATTAAATGTTCAAATATTTCGGGTGACAGACTTGTGACACACTTTTTTTTTATCTGTGTGTAAACTGAATGTGGTAATATTGTTTATATGTACAGTAAAACTACACTGAAAAAAAAGGTTGCTGGATTTGCGTAAAAAAGTTATGGAAAGCGGTTGCACGCAATAAAATTATGTTTAGGCTTTGAAACATTTTTTGAACCCCTCTACACATATTTATCTCAGAACATGAACATCACTTTTTCATGTTGATGAAATTTGAACAAATCATGCTGAATATGCATATTTATCTTATGGTACCTTATCATGAAATGTATAAGTATGTATAATTTAATATCATTGATCTAATTCTGTAAAAGAATACAAAAACAGTCTTTAGTTTTCTACAGTTCTTTTTTGTCTTAAACAGAATCAAACACACAGAGACACACAAGTACAGAGACACACAGTTTGGGGTTGGACAGTGTGGAGATTTATTCCAGTGAAGAAGCTCTGGTCTCTGTGGACACAGAATAACACATGATGATCACATTCTGATCATCTACTCTGTTCTACATGTTTAAATACACTTATAGCAATTATTACTACAATAATGGACCAGAACAGAAGAACAAGAACATTAGAAGTGTATCTGCAGAAACAAAACTCACCATGTGCTGCTTTTCTTCCTCTAAACGCAGTAACAGGGAGGGCATCTGGTATAAAGTCTCCTAGTGTCACATCATCCTGTAGAAACACGACAGCTGTTTCAATAGGAAGTTCATTTTGAAAAATTTTAAAATAATTTGAGTTGGTTTACTTACTTTGTTCATCTGTGCTCTGTGTTTTGTTGGTTTTCAAACCTCTTCCTTTTTTCTGAAACATCAGCTGTAACATTCATGAACTTCCCCACAGCTCCAGCAGAACCTGGACGTCACTCTGTGTTTGTAGACGACTCTGGAACAAACACATTCAAATCTGAGTACAAGTGTCACACTCTTGTAGATGGACAGTCAAAGACAATTTGTTTCAAGCTGTCCTTACATTAACTCTAATTTCAAATAAAACAACACAAACATGTTTTAACAATGACATCATTCTAGGCCGGAGAAGCACATAATAAAATCTTTAAAAAGTCTCACCTCCAGATCAGCTCTGATAATCCTCCTGCTCCACACTGTGTGTCCTCTGCTCATCTAACTGTCCTGTGTCCTGTTACATTTGAATTTTCCCTCCAAAAGTTTTGGGGAGAATTCCAGAGGGACGAGCCTCACCACAGATTAGAATAAAGTCATGTTTCCTCAACCTGATTAAAACATGCAGGTTTAACATCGGCCACAATCAAGTGACCTTTGTAAGATTTAAACATGCTTGACAGAGAAACGTAAAAAAGTGATGTTATTGTTGTCAAATTTGTTTTTGCAATTTGAGAAACCCCTCTCGGACCGTTTTTCAGTGTAACTTCATAAATACTATACTACTAATATTTACTAACAGAAAGTGTGTATGTGAAATGTGAAAAGTACATGTTTTTGTAATGGACTCCAGGAAGAATCGTTATTGTTGTGGTAATTACTAATGGGGATCCAAAATAAATAAATAAATAAATAAATAAAACATGAAGTGCAGATTCAGACTGTGAGTTGCAGTGAGAATAGTGGCTGGGGTGAGTTATAATACAAATAATAGTTCTTGCTGTGGTTAGTAGTTCTACCAAAACCAGTGCACTTGAGTGTTTGAAATGAAACATATGAAAGAGTCCAGTGCAGAATGAAACACTGAACTGCAGCTACAACTGAAAAACAGCAAAACCACAAAGTGTGTCTCCAAACAGTCACTTACACTTTGAACAGGATTTTCTTGAGAATATTTCTTTGTACCTAAAGTAGAAATAAATCCATTACCCACCATTTATCACCCTAAACACGGCCGAGCTCGTCTCACCTCATGACGCTGAGCAGGGTCGGGCCTGGTTAGTACTTGGATGGGAGATCACATGGGAATACCAGGTGCTGTAAACTTTTCATTTTGCAAAGGACTGTTTAACATGTTTCATTTTACTCCTTAAAAGCTGTTAAACATTCAGGTATTCTGGTTTGGATTTAGATTTAGTTAGACAAAAAAGGATGACAACAACAGCAATAACTGTTATTGTTATTATTACCACCCCGACCAGCATTATCACTGCACTGACAGGTCAAAAATAAGAGAATAAAAGAAGCTGCTGTTCATGTCTGTACGTATAAAGCCTAATAGGCATTCCATATTTTTCCCATTTATGCAGATTGGGCCTTAGTTTAAAATAAGTTATAGTAGCTAAATAGTAACTGCAGCAGTAGCAGCAAAAAAGTGAATTCATTATTTTTACTTTCTTTTATTTATTTACTTTTAATCTTATGCTCACAATTAGTTCTATTATATGTGATGGAGTTGAATTATTGACAAAAATCCAACAAAGAGAACTCATGTAGAAAAGAGGACAGCTCCCTCTTCTGGTCACATTGTAGTAGTGCAATAGTAAGTCACAGTAACAGTCATTTTCACAAAACAACATGACAATGACAAGGCCAGTGTATTTCTTTTCACTCGTGTTTATCCACCTTATTCGGGAAGTTGTTGTGGGCACTGCCATTATCATTCCAGTTGTATTATTTTGTAAGGGGCCGTCCATCCTGACAACAAATAAGGACTACAGAGCAGTTTTAAAGTCCTTCAGAGAATTGGTACAGTGTTTGTTGATTACATGAAAACTGAACATTTTACACAAATGAAGTGACTTTGTCTTTTTATATCATCATCATATACATTTAGGACTATGAATATATGAATATATCTTTATTTAGATTTAGACATGTGGAATAAGCAAAACCCTTTACCTGACTGTACTTGTGTTACTGTGACTGTGGCTTATTACTACACTACTACACTACTCCAATGTGACCAGAAGAGGGAGCTGTCCTCCTACTTTTCTACATATAAAACTCCCTGTTAGGCACAGCTCTTGTGTTTAAGGTACTGGGCTCATGAGTTCTGTTTGTCAGCCTCAGACGAAGTCACACTGGAGTTAAACACAGAGTGAGTGAAAGAAGTTTGTGTTTTACAGAAATAATTGTGTATGAAAACCAGGATACTTGAATGTTGTACAGCAGTAAAACTGAACACATCAAAGTGTTTTCTGCAGAGTGAAAAAAAACAACTTATATATATATCTTATATATAAGATGTTTACAAAGATCATAACATTTACATTCTAAAGAAATCCTGCTCTAAGTGTAAGGGAATGTTTGGACACACACTTTCTGGTTTTACTGTTTCTCACTTTTAGCTCCAGTTCAGCCCATTTATTTTTATTCTATTCTTTTTTATTCTATGTATTGTTAAGGTAAAGGTTGAATCCTATGGGGCAATGCATACTCCACATTTGATCCAAGGCCAAAGTGTTTCGTTTCTCTCATGTTTATAAAAATGTTAAACTTACAGATTAAGATAGAACAGTTTGGAAAAAAAAGAAAACAGAAAAGCACCTGGTATTCCCAGTGGTCTCCGTCCAAGTCCCAGGCCCAGCCCTGCTGAGCCTCCAAGAACAGATGAGATGGAGCATGTTCAGGGTGGTTTTCATGTGGCCTTACCAGCTTATCAAAGCTTGATCCCAGGAGCTCAGCAGGGCTGGGCCTGGTTAGTACTTGGAAGGGAGACCGCTGGGAAAATCAGGTGCCACAGTAAAGTGCCAGCTGCAGAATCTGTCATGTCCTTAGGCAACGCACTTCACCCACACTGCCTAGTGTGAAAGTGGTGTGTGTGCGTGTGTGTGTGTGTGTGTGTGTGTGTGTGTGTGTGTGTGTGTGTGATGGTGGTGAAGGGGCCGATGGCAGAGATTATCATTACCTCCACCAAGGAGGTTATGTTTTTGCCGGCGTTTGTCTGTTTGTTTGTTTGTTTGTTTGTCTGTTAGCAACATAACTCAAAAGGTTATGGACCAATTTTGATGAAATTTTCAGGATTTGTTGGAAATGTGAAAAGGAAGAACTGATTTCATTTTGGGGCTGATCCGGAAGAAATCCTGGATTCTGGATCACTTTGAAATTTGAGTTAACATTGTGGTAAATGGGGCCAAAAATTTTGTTTCTCAATATCTGGGTTAATTATTGACCAAACCCCATGAAATTTGACCCAGGGATGGACAATGGGATCCTCTTTCATATTCCAAATTGAAAGATACGAGACAAATATTTATGGAAAACACAATTAATATGAGGGGGACTGTAGTCCTTGGCGGAGGTCTGCGCTCTCTGAGTGCTTTTCTAGTTATTATTATTATTACATGGCCAACAGTAGGGATGGGCATGATTAGTCGATTAATCGATAATTGATCATTAAGAATTTCATCGATTACGTTCTTACGTTACGTTTTAATCGACAAACCGAATGTAGGTTGCTGTGTGTATCGTGACCAAACAGGTGTGTACATGTGTCTCTGCATCAGAAGGAGCGAGACACAAACAGTGGGTCAGTTTATAACGCACCGAAGCACAAATATGTATTTAAGGATGATTTGTACACGAAATTCCAGGCTTTCCGTTCCGTTGGGACAAGTGTGAGTCCATGTGCACAGTGTATAAAGCAGCACATATGTTTCTGTGTCCAGTGGGAAAAAGTTTTTCCAGGTGAGAGTCGCGCAATGTGGATGACGAGTCCCCACCTCCCTCCCCCCGTACGATGTCTTGGTTTTGACAAACACAAATCTGGTCACACTAACCTGTATTCACCTGAGTCATGTCTTTTAATCCAACAGAAATTGAACCGCATCAGCGACACAAGAGCTGGAGTTTTATCTTCGCTTAGTTTATGCAAATTAGCGATGCGGTTTTAAGTTTAGTTTCTGTGAGAGTTGCACAAAACTGAATTAAACACATTATAATGTCAAACAGATTGATGTGGCTCTAGAGTGGTTACGGTTTATATGTTGTAAAGTTGAATTTATTTATGCAGATTAGTAGTGCAGATAGTAATAATAATGATGATCATTTTAATATAAAAACGTTAATGATTAATCGATTGATCGTTACTTCTTCCGGCGATCGATTAAAAAAATTTCATCGAATGCCCGTCCCTAGCCAACAGCAAGAGACTTTTTTTTTTTATCCTTAATCCTTGGATCAAATAGAGGATCCCCACAGATTTCAATAAAATATAGGTACAAATGACCTTAATAACAGCATAAGAAACAATAAAATAAAGTAGAAAGGCTGAACTGCAGCTAAAACTGAGAAACAGCAAAACCACAAAGAATCACTGTGTTGTTGTACAGCGAGCTCAAGCCTGGAGTCAATCATTTTGACATGAGAAGTCCCCACACATGACACTTTTAATATGATTTCATTATTTCACTGTAGTCCACAGTTCTGTGTCCAGGTCAGCCCCACGGCTTTTGACACATTTCAATGGTTGTGCCTAAACATAAGAAGTGAAACTGTGGGAAAACTACAAGAGATATCAATACCATTTTTGCTGTGCAAGTAGAACATGTGGATCTGTACAACATTTGGAAAACAGTTTCATTTTTTATAGGTGCAAAAGACTTTTCAGTGCCTTTGGAGCACAGTAACACCAACTGCAATTTTGCCTTAGAAGACCACACAGTCAGTGCTACACATGTCAAGCTCTATGAACTGGAACCATGATAGCAGAGATGGAAACCAAAGATTCAATTCCAAATCACAACGGGTTGAGCAAGCACTCGAGGAACTAGTAACATGTAACCACTAGTACATCAGGTGTTATTGCTGAGACTTAAACTCCAAAGAAAAATAACTGAAACGGGACAAAGAAGCCAAGCCTGAGTTTGAAATCCCACCTGCTTCAACTAAGATGAACTTTGGCAATGACAAGGACTCGGTTGACGAAATCCACATGTCCTTGCTCACTAACAACAGAGTGACATCTAACCATGAGCTAGTGGAAGTTTGTGGATCTTTAAATGAATCAATCCTGAATGGACTAAACCACAGCATCAGGCCCATGAGGACAGTGGATGGGTTCTCAGTGCTGAGATAACTTGTCCTCAAAATGAGACCCAAACTCTCCAAAGACAGAACTGGTCAAACAAACAAAGACACTGCTGTCCCTTCTGCTGCAAAAACGTGGTGATGAGGAGGGCTCAAATGACGACATCTACATGTCCATACTTACCAACAAGAGAGTAGCATCCAGCCCAAGCCAGGAAAAGCCAGTGGACCTTCAAACGGGCTTATGAAAAATGAACAAGTTAGCAACAGGCTTAATGAGAACTGTTCACCAGATTTCACTGCAGAGACAAGCAGCCCTCAACAGCAACACCCAAACCCCAAAGAAGAAATGAAACATGAAAAAGAACAAAAATCTGAGATGGCAACCCCACGTGACTGATCTACACCGGTAGATCTTGGATGAGATGCCAACAACCTTTCTCCCCTCAGTTAGGCTCTAGAATGCACAAATAAAAATCATATGAAATAAACTAGATGTGTATGTGTGTTTTTAAAATCAGTTGAAATAAAACTATTGTGGCGACATGAGGGGTTAACACTTTGGAATGTTAAATTTTATAATAAATCTAGTTTGGGGAAATAGAGTCTAAATGTAAGGCACACAGGTAAGCATATCAATGAGAGGGAGAGAGCCAGGTTCCATCATTTACACAATCTTAATTTTTTCCTATTTTAAATGACAGTTTTAAGTTGTTTAAAAGTAGCTACATCCATAAAAATAGGCAAAACAGTAAAACCTGACAATAAGAGAAACCGGTACAAAATGTTGAAACAGAACAGAGCAAAAGCCCAAAACCAGACAAAACGAAATGGAAACAAAACAGCACTGAAACAAAACAAAAGCAAAACAAAAGTAAAGCAAAAGTAACGCAAAGAAAAACTGGAGTAAAACAAAACAAAACAGCAGAAGCGGTGTGCTCATGCCGCCGCAGGCCCCCGCTGACACAGAGAAAGTTAATTGCTGGAATTAAAATCTGAGCCTGCAGGACAAGATTCTGGGCTAAACACATGCCATGGTTAGAAGTGACAGTGTGCAATCCCCAGGCTGAATCAAAGGCACCTTTACGCACAACTACAGCATCCAGACGTGGTCCAAACAACGTGGACCGCCGCACGCTCTCAACATAACCCAGTTTAGGAAGGCTGGTCGACACAGGTAGAACTTTGCAGTAGGGCTTGTTCAGTGTTGGGAAGGTGACTTTTAAAATGTATTCCCCTACAGATTACAGATTACATACCCCAAAATGTAGTTTGTAACGTAATCCATTAAATTACTTAAAGTGAGTAACGTAATCTGAATACTTTGGATTACCTGATTTGCTGTAGAGAAACAAAGACGAGGAAATCTTCACATAAGAAGTTTTGCCTGATAAAAGAAAAGAAAAAGCCCAGACTTTACTGAACCAAATGAAAAATATTATTGATAGAAGAAGAGACACGTCCACACAGCAGGATTTAGTTCTGTTAAATCCTGCTTTAGTCCTGGTTTAGTCCTGGTTTAGACCTGGTTTGGACTTGGTTTAGACCTGGTTTAGACCTGGTTTTAGTCCTGGTTTTAGTCTTGGTTTAGACCTGGTTTAGACCTGGTTTAGACCTGGTTTTAGACCTGGTTTAGACCTGGTTTAGTCCTGGTTTAGTCCTGGTTTTAGTCCTGGTTTAGTCCTGGTTTAGACCTGATTTAGTCCTGGCTTTAGTCCTGGTTTAGTCCTGGTTTAGACCTGGTTTAGTCCTGGTTTTAGAAATGGTTTTAGACCTGGTTTAGACCTGGTTTAATCCTGGATTTAGTCCTGGTTTAGACCTGGTTTAGTCCTGGATTTAGTCCTGGTTTAATCCTGGTTTAGTCCTGGTTTTAGTCCTGGTTTAGTCCTGGTTTAGTCCTGGTTTAGACCTGGTTTTAGACCTGGTTTAGACCTGGTTTAGTCCTGGTTTTAGTCCTGGTTTAGTCCTGGTTTAGACCTGGTTTAGACCTGGTTTAGACTTGGTTTAGTCCTGGTTTTAGTTTTAGACCTGGTTTATACCTGGTTTTAGACCTGGTTTTAGTCCTGGTTTTAGACCTGGTTTAGACCTGGTTTAGACCTGGTTTAGACCTGGTTTAGTCCTGGTTTTAGTCCTGGTTTTAGTCCTGGTTTAGACCTGGTTTAGACCTGGTTTAGTCCTGGTTTTAGTCCTGGTTTTAGTCCTGGTTTAGACCTGGTTTAGTCCTGGTTTTAGTCCTGGTTTAGTCCTGGTTTAGACCTGGTTTAGACCTGGTTTAGACTTGGTTTAGTCCTGGTTTTAGTCCTGGTTTAGACCTGGTTTATACCTGGTTTTAGACCTGGTTTTAGTCCTGGTTTTAGACCTGGTTTAGACCTGGTTTAGTCCTGGTTTTAGTCCTGGTTTTAGTCCTGGTTTAGACCTGGTTTAGACCTGGTTTAGTCCTGGTTTTAGTCCTGGTTTTAGTCCTGGTTTTAGTCCTGGTTTAGACCTGGTTTAGACCTGGTTTAGTCCTGGTTTAGTCCTGGTTTTAGTCCTGGTTTTAGTCCTGGTTTAGACCTGGTTTAGACCTGGTTTTAGTCCTGGTTTTAGTCCTGGTTTTAGTCCTGGTTTAGTCCTGGTTTAGACCTGGTTTAGTCCTGGTTTAGTCCTGGTTTAGTCCTGGTTTAGTGTCTGGCAATGAGTGGAATTACGGAGAAAAAAAAAGGGATATCACCCAAAATGTGAAAACAGGAAAATCCCGCCGTGTAATCCATTTATTTTAACAAAGTAACTGTAATCTAATTACCACTCACTGAAACAGTAACTGTAACTGAATACAGTTACTCATAATTTGTACTCTGATTACGTAACTCTGGTACATGTAATCTGTTACTCCCCAACACTGGGCTTGTTTACCTGTTGCCGCGGTTTAGGGGACACGGCGGTGCACAACCAAGCGCAGGAGGACGAGGGAGTCACTGGGCTCACCCGTGGAACTAAGGAGAGACACCGGTAAGAAACTGGGCGTGGATGAATGAGTGGCAGAGTATCGGGCGGGCCTTACCTTGTCGGCAGACAGGAAAGCACACACTAGGTGCTACAGTGGAGTGAGGCCAAGCAGTGGCACTAAAAGAAGACATGATTGAAAACTTGGATATAACTAGTGATGTTACGAGATGTGCCGAGGCTTCGGAGCCTGTGTCGAGTAATGAGGGAGGTGTTTCCACGAAGTGTGTATCGAGGCTTGTTTCATTTGGGGGAGGAGCCAAAAATGATGACATCCGAAGCCTCGCTGTCCGGCTGTACCACGTGACTGCTTCAGGAAGTGGTTCGTGAGTTTGGCGCAATTCGAAACAGCGGCAAGTGAAACGCAACAGATTCTATGGAGTAAGAAAGCTTTCAAAAATATTTGTGCACATAAAATAGAAATTCGTGCATATTTGGCTGTAGTTGAGCAAACAATAAATATTTGTAAACTCTCAAATGAGTCCAGTCGTACATAAATCAAATAGAGGATCCCCACAGATTTCAATAAAATATAGGTACAAATGACCTTAATAACAGCATAAGAAACAATAAAATAAAGTAGAAAGGCTGAACTGCAGCTAAAACTGAGAAACAGCAAAACCACAAAGAATCACTGTGTTGTTGTACAGCGAGCTCAAGCCTGGAGTCAATCATTTTGACATGAGAAGTCCCCACACATGACACTTTTAATATGATTTCATTATTTCACTGTAGTCCACAGTTCTGTGTCCAGGTCAGCCCCACGGCTTTTGACACATTTCAATGGTTGTGCCTAAACATAAGAAGTGAAACTGTGGGAAAACTACAAGAGATATCAATACCATTTTTGCTGTGCAAGTAGAACATGTGAAAATTTACGATTACGCTTTCATCAGTACGAATACAAATTCACAGACGGAATTTTACTGTCAAAAATACGTCATCACTTCACAGAAATGATTTATCGAGCAGTAGAAACATTGATCAAGATCAAGACTGAGCATGTTTAAGTTTGTAGCAGAGGTAAAAACAGAGTAATGACACAACAAGGAGCTACAACAGCGACCAACAAGTCAACAAGACCAAAATTCCGTCTGTGAATTCGTATTCGTACTGATGAAAGCGAAATCGTAAATTTTCATTTTGTGATTGTAATTCATGACGTCGTAACTTTTCAATTCGTATTCTGATGGATAAAATACACACAATATATTTTATGTACGACTGGACTCATTTGAGAGTTTACAAATATTTATTTTATGCGCAACTACAGCCAAATATGCACTGATTTACCAAATACGCACGGATTTCTATTCTATGTGCACAAATATTTTTGAAAGCTTTCTTACTCCATACGATTCCCCCAAAACATTTTGTGGTTTTGGGTTATTGCAAGTTTGGTACATTCTATCTGAGATTTTAATTATTTTTTTTATTTTTTAAAGCAGGGGAAATTCTCCATAAAAAAGAAACCATCTGAGTCCAAATACTGTGGAGAAATTGATATTTTTAAATAAAAATGAATAAAATGACCCTCTGTTGCCATCTTTATTGTGGCATAAGCACAAATGTAAAGTAGTAACACAAATACATATTACATATTACATCCTGATCTTCAATTTGTTCCTGCTTTTTCTTTTAACCCGACTGTTATATCATGAACACAGACTCCAGGTTAATACATTCACACTTTATGTTGAAATCACAAACATTCAAATATTTAATCGTTCATTTATTCAGTATAAATCTTTCCATCAGAACCTCGATGATCATGTTGATTGTTCTATTGTCACTCTACCTGTTAAACATTTTTTTTACCTCTTGTTGGCGCCGTGGAGCAAATGAAGCACCTTGAAGCATCGGCTCAAGAGTCGAGCAAATGGCTGGAACACTTCAGTGCTTCATGGGGCTTCATCTCGACATCACTAGATATAACGTGCATTAGAGTTTACGAATGGAAGTTTACCTGAGCTGAAGGACAGAGCGGCCACCAGGAGAGGCCCGGAAGAGCGCGTGAGCCAAAGGGGAACGACGGAGAAGGGAGCGCTTAAATAATCCACCAGCGCAGCGCCACGGAATGACAGGTAAGAGCAGTGTTGGGAAGGTGACTTTTAAAATGTATTCCCCTACAGATTACAGATTACATACCCCAAAATGTAGTTTGTAACGGAATCCATTAAATTACTTAAAGTGAGTAATGTAATCTGAATACTTTGGATTACTTGATATTGTCGTGCTTTTTAAAATGACATGAATGTACCAACCACATCCTGAAAATTCTGTTTTTTCTCTTCAAATTGTCTGTTGAGCCCAAGTCTCCATGAACACACTTTTGTTTTACTGTAAAGAAGCAAAGACGAGGAAATCTTCACATAAGATGTTTTGTCTGATAAAAGAAAATAAAAAGCCCAGACTTTACTGAACCAAATTAAAAATAGTATTGCTAGAAGACGAGGAGACACGTCCACACAGCAGGATTTAGTCCTGTTTGAATCCTGTTTGAGTCCTGGTTTAGACCTGGTTTTAGACCTGGTTTTAGTCCTGGTTTAGATGTGGTTTAGTCTTGGTTTAGTCATGGTTTATACCTGGTTTGGTCCTTGGTTTAGACCTGGTTTTAGTTCTGGTTTAGTCTTGGTTTGGACCTGGTTTAGACCTGGTTTGGACCCGGTTTGAACCTGGTTTAGACCTGGTTTAGATGTGGTTTTAGTCCTGGTTTAGATCTGTTTTAGACCTTGTTTTAGACCTGGTTTAGACCTGGTTTGGTCCCGGGTTTAGACCTGGTTTGGTCCTGGGTTTAGACCTGATTTGGTGTCCGGCAATGAGTGGAGTTACCGAAAAATAAAAATAAAAACAAAAAAAGAGATATAGCCCAAAATGTGAAAACAAGAAAATACCTCTGTGTAATCCATTTATTTTAACAAAGTAACTGTAATCCAATTACCACTCACTAAAACAGTAACTGTAACTGAATACAGTTACTCATAATTTGTACTCTGATTACGTAACTCTGGTACATGTAATCTGTTACTCCCCAACACTGGATAAGAGCACCTGCAGCCTGGACCCTCAAAGTCGGTCTTGCCACACTATTATAACAGAATATTTATTTGTGTGTTCAAATGTATCTGTTATGGTTTGGCAAAATTCAAGAACCGTAAGATTTTGATTTTAAATTTCATAAAAATGAACCAACTCAACAGTTTCCTTAGTCAAGACAAACATGTTCTCTCCACGGTCACCATCATATTTAAGACACAAACTCTGCACATTTACACTAAGTTTTTTTTTTTGTCAAACTGAAAACACCCTGTTCCACTTTGGGATGTCATGTAATAATACAAGAAGAGCTCCACTATGTTTTTAAACTCCATACACCTGCATGTTGAGTTTTGGAGATGTAGACAGACTAAGAATAAAGAGAATTCAAACATATGTAAAGGAAACAAAACACCACTGCAGCTAACAACATAATATCATGGATTAAAGCTCACGAGAGTCACTTTTCTGAAATATAAGACTTTTAACAGTGTTGTTGCTAACTAAAGGCAAACTGTTGTGAAAATCATTTTATTTGAGGTTCCAACATTGTATGAATTAAACTGTTATGATACAAACTTCTATGATTTTCTGTCACAATGAAGACAAGCGTACTAAGGCCAAACCAAGATACAAGTCAGATCTGTGGAGAGGTAAAACAAACCAAATAGTCCACATAGTGTCTTTTACGAAAACACATTGTGACGGAGCGCCTGTGTTGCCCCGTCATCTCCCGACTGGCACGTCTGCATCTGGTCAAAGAGCACGACGCTTCCTTCCCTCCCCGTCTTGCGGAGCCAAGCTCCAATAGACTGGTTTATGCAGGAAGCTCGTGTGTCTCGTGGCCCTGTTTTTTCCCCAACATCTGAACAGTTTCCCGGCTTGTGCGTTGGAGGTGCACACTCGACGCCGACACCGCTTTCTTACCTGCAGCAGCCTCCGCACCGTTCTTGGGTTCGGGGCCGAACCGAGGCACTTCCTGGTTGTGCTTTAAATAGCGCATAGTGGCGCGCTCAAGGGGGACATGTGATCATGGACTCAACCATTGTGTCTATTTGGGGTCATTTGTGGTTTTTGAAGTTATTTAATGGAACTTATGTTAACCTTATGAGGGGTTCTTTAAGTTATTTTTATTATGTTTATTTCTAAGTTGATTTGTGTTCCTCAATACAGTTTTGCTTATGTTAATTCCTTAAAACCCCATTTTCGTTAATTGGTTAGCCCGGGGGGAGGGGCTAAGGGGGTATAAAAGGAGGGAGCTCCAGTCATTTGGGAGTTAGTATTTGGCCTGACTACGTGGGTACTGCAACTGTAAGTGTGATTATTGTACATATTTTTTGTAAATACTTCTGACTACCACCTTGTTTTTTTGGTCACTGTAAATATTCCACTCTGCACTTGGAGCTGTGGTGCGAATAAAAACCCACTTAAGTGAAGTTTTTTTGACTGAGCCATCATTTTTTACATTTATTTCGGACGAACCCGTGACACACATACAAGTCGTACTGTGGAACATTTCAGTCAAAGCAATCACACCTCCAAGGAGAAAAGCAGGTGGCAAACCCCTCACCAGAAACATCACAGAGAGCTCAGGCAGGAGTGTGGTTTGGGCTCAAATCAAAGGCAAAGTGCCCCAAACACAAGTACTAATTATGAGTAACTGTATTCAGTTACAGTTACTGTTTCCATGAGTGGTCATTGGATTACAGTTACTTTGTTGAAATAAATAGATTACAGGGCGGTATTTTCCTGTTTTCACATTTTGGGCTAAACCAAGACTAAACCAGGTCTAAACAATATGACACTAACAGTAGTGTGAACATAATTTCAGGCAGCAGTGATCTCATATAAAATCATTTCTCTATCAATAATATTTTTTATATGTTTAAGTAAAGACTGGGCTTTTTATTTTCTTTTATCAGATAAAACAAAACATCTTATGTTCAGATCCTCGTCTTTGTTTCTCTACAGTAAAACAAAAGTGTGTTCATGGAGACTTGGGCTCAACAGACAATTTGAAGAGAAAAAAACAGAATTTTCAGGATGTGGTTGGTACATTCATGTCTTTAAAAAGCACGACAATATCAAGTCATCCAAAGTATTCAGATTACATTACTCACTTTAAGTAATTTAATGGATTATGTTACAAACTACATTGTGGGGGATGTACTCTGTAATCTGTAGGGGATTACATTTTAAAAGTCACCTTCACAACACTGGATGCAGATAAATGCAGATTTCCATTTGTTTGCCAATGAAATAATGCATCAGCCGACCTCTGACCTCGCAGCATTAGGATTCATTTGCTCGACGGTAGACTGATACATTTTTATTTTAACCAGTTGCTGTTATTTGGTCGTGATGTAAGTAATGCGCCGCTAATGGATCTAATTGATATATTAAGCTTTTTCCAAATCCTGTAGGAAGAAGGGCAATAACGTCTTTCCCCTTGATAAAATTCATCAAACATTTCTCTTTGTTCCGACTTTAAATCCTCAATCTCAGGAATCGTTGACAACACAGAATGTATCACTCTTCTCTGATGGGGTGGTGTTCGAATTTGCACTTCCGGGGTTTTTTGCGAACCGTCTAGTGCAGGTGTCTCAGACTCGCGGCCCGGGGGCCAACTGCGGCCCGCGGAAGGATTTTTTGCGGCCCTCCACTTGATTCCAAAGAATAATGTCAGTGCGGCCCGCGGTAGATGTACACACAATCCCATCCCCCGACCGCGGGCCGCACTGACAGATGAAGCTAGAATCGGTGCCCATGCAGATTCACAACAACAGATTATTAACGCAGTTTACATCCCAAAACTCAACTTACAGCAGTTGTGAAACAATGAGTCTAAGTGGATCTGTTAATATGAGTACACGTGCACATACGGCGTCACCGAAGAACCAAAACAAACCACACATGGTGGTACGGGTGTGCGCACTTCACTTTACGCTCCCACAGCCACAGTATCAGAGCGCAGAGGAGGCGCTGACAGAATTCCCCTGTTCATAAGTATGGGACCTTTATTGGAGGGGCTAATAAGACTAAAAAGACATTGACAGTCTGTTTACCTGCTCAACACTCCGTGCGTAACTTGCTGGCAACCCGATGACCAAGCTCCACCTGTGTGTCGCCGAAATCCACGCGCACTCAGTGGCAAACACAGCTGTCCCATCAATACACAAGCACCACAAAACTGCAGTGATCTATTCCAGAGGCTTGGCGACATGTTAGCAAAAAGTATGAGGCAAAAACAAGCGTCTTCCATCCATGTTTGACATACGAGAAGCAGATACACTCCAGTGTGGCGCTTTCACACCGGCAAACGAACCAAAACTGGTCCTATTAACGAGCCTCTGTATCCCGGTAGAACAGTGATATCTCCAGTAACTAATACTGATGTTCCCTGTTAATACCGCGGGCCGTCCTCATCTTATCACCATGAACTCATAAAACAGCAACATGTAGAACTTTCTACAAACTCACCGCATCAGCCCAGAGTTCAGGAAACAGCAGCAGCCAACAGTGCTCACCGTAGCGCGCAGCTCCTCACGATAGCGCTGGGGTCTGGTCCTTGGTCTTCTGTCGTCCTACAAGAGCGTTGGTCAGATGGTCCGGAGGCTCCATCCTCCATGTGCTGGTTCCAGACGGTGGCGAGCAAGACCAGTGCGCAATGACTGGGTCTGAGCGGGGAACGTTCCGCCGTCTGCGCGCTGGTTCCGTGTTCCGTGCGGGGAAAGTGAGAAGGCGCTGTGGACTACCTACAGGTCTGTGCTGCTCCTGTCCTCCGCGCTCAAGAACCGCGGCTGGTTCCGAGGTGGTGCAAAGCATCCGGACAGAAGCGTGAATCCAGTTTAGTTGGTGTCCATTTGGTTCTTCCCGGAAAAGCGCTTTTCACTCCCCGCTCCACGTCATCTGAGCCCGGACAGAACCGGAGCTGCTCCTGCTGGTTCGGGACTCCGGTTTGGATCTAGTCCGACTGTATTTCTCACACTAGACTAAAAGCAGGACATTTTTTAAAGGTGAATCAATTGAATGGGCGATTACCTATTGCCATAAAATTATTTGGTTAATTAAAGCCTAAAATAACAAATGCTGGTTCCTACATGATCACGGGGAACACCGGGACCTCTGTGCAGGTCCTGAACAGAAGTACACTCCCCCATTTTTGACTCACTCTGGAGCCACACGTTCGCACATTGGTTCTTGCTCTGATCTTTGTGTGTTACATTCTCTTTATTGGCCATTGTTGGTAAAATAATTAGAAAATGAATCGCGGCTGCGTCTGGACAACAATCTGTTACTGCGCTGGAGTCGTACAGCGCGTCATTACAGGCAAAGGAGACGCGTTTCTCCCATGATGCATCTAGAATAGTTCGTTTGGACCTGCTGTCTGTGGTTTGGACCCGGGTTCACGTTCACACCAGAAGAACCGCACCAAAGTTGGTCAAATACTGTCGGTGTGAAAGCACCTAATACAGGTCAAGGCTCACTGATGAGCATCTTCAATCTATCCTGAGGATCTGCTTCCTCCTGCAAGCCAAATATCTCTCAGCTGTACAAGATGAAGCGTAGCCAGGTTTCAACCAGCAAGGAGAAGGTAAAAAAGAAGAAGAGTAGACGTATTAGTTTAAACTTGCGTTCTAAATACATTTTCATGTTCTGAACTGTTATTAAAGATTAAGAAAGTGTGTTGCATGTTGTTCTTTCTCTCTCTTTTTTCCCCGTGCAACCGCTATTTATCGAATACTCAATGCGGCCCAGCCTCACTCAGACTTTATCTAATGTGGCCCCCAGGTAATTTGAGTTTGAGACCCCTGGTCTAGTGTATTCTGATTCTGATTAATGGGCTGCTTAGTTTCATCTTACTGCTTTAATAAAAATGACTTATGTTAGCTTTGAGACCCAGTGAGCTATAGGTAGCAGGCTTATTTTGACCTCCAGAGCTGTTCATACAATATATTTTATCTGCACTGGGGAAAGACAAAGTTTGCTCAGATATGTAGGAAAAAGCAGCACTCAGGTCAAGTCATTTCAAATAGTCTGTGCTATTAAAGCGAGATTATACAGCCAGTCCTCTGTCAACAAAAGCATGTTATTTTGTTGTTTTGGGACTGATTTGTTTTAACTGGGTCAATATTTCTAACCTGATTCATCATCCGGTTTCACTTCGTAGAAACCATTTGACCCCACAGTGTTAGAATTCGTTCACTCGACGGTAGGTGAGTAGTTTTTTAAATTTAACCAGTTGCTGTTATTTGGTATATTAAGCTTTTTCCAAATCCCGTGGGAAGAAGAGCAATAATGTCTTTCTACATGATAAAATTCACCAAACTTTCTCTTTGTTCCGAGTTTTAATCCTCGATCTCGGGAATCGTTGTCAACACAGAATGTCTGGCTCTTCACTGATTGGCTGGTGCCCGAACTCGCACTTCTGGGGTTTTTGCGAACCGTCTAGTGTATTCTGATTCCTGAACTCGTCACTGGAGAGAAATTAAAATGAGCGGAGGCACTAAGTGGCGCCAGACTGGCTAATAATGGCCTATGCCTGAAAATAAAATCAAATATTAGACAAATATGACTTTGGTGGATGGAAAGATGTCTGTGCTTTTACTGTGATTGACTCTCACTCCTCCACTGTGATGGTTCCACTAAGTAATATTCATCTGAGCATTCCACTTTTAATCAGTCATTTTCAGTGAGAGCAGACCAGACTGATAATGTGTAGAAGTCCAGTCAAGAATGCTGCATATAGGGATCTGACTCCTGCAGGATCCTCCATTAGGCCCATGTTAATAATGTTATCTGAAACAAGGAGGAATTCATCTCAAAAATATCAACTGTTGACAGTCTTTGTTCTAAAAATACACTTTCTTTCTCACTTTGTTTCTATCGTTTCTTTGAAAAAAACAAAAAAACTGTTAATTTGAATGAGGAAATCTCACCACGAAGCAGAAAAACAGCAGCACCGTGAAAACCTGAGAGTCACATCACTTTTAACATCTGCTAATGCTACTGCTGAATGTTGTGTGCCTTTTCTGTGTCCACCTTGTGATGTCATGTGGCAATACAGGAAGTGCTCCACTGTGTTTTTAAACTCCATACACCTTGGCTCATCATTCATTATCATTCCGATAATTTCAGAACTGGAATTCCTAAAGGTAAAAGGAGCTGTTCACTTGAAAACTACCACCACATGACATCACAAAGTGGAACAGAGCATTTTGAGCTTTGGAAATGTAGACAGACTACTGTATTTTTCAAGCTATAAGTTGCACTTTTTTTCATGGTTTGGGTGTTTCCTGTGACTTATACTCCGGTGCGACTTCTATATAAAAATGTTCACACTGAAGCCATGAGAGGTTCTAGTCTTGTGTGTGAGTATCTGCTGCTCCTGTTCCTCCTGTACCACTGTCACTTCACTCTACTGCACATGTGTCCTGCAGAAAAAGCCACTGTCCTGCTGCAGGTAGTGAAATATTCAGCTGAAAACTGTAATCAAGCAGCAGAAAGAAAGTTTGGAGTGAGCGAGAAACTTGTGAGGGATGGAGAACACAGCTTCATGGTAACTGGGAGGATGCACCATGAAACTTTCCTGAAGTCACTGGATGGATGGACAAAGTCTGGACTTCAGTGACACCGAAACCATCCTGTCAGGATTCAGAAAGGCCCGAATAATTCTAACTGGAACTGATGCTGAATGACGACAGCGACACAGAAGAGGAAGCGACGCTCTGTTTACCTCCGGAGGTCGAGACCGAGTTGCTCAGAAGTGACACCGAGGATGAAGAATTGAATGGATTTATTGATTTGGAGTGAGATGGAGAGTTTGGTAAACTTGTTCTGTTCTGTTGTTTATGTTATAGTTTATCTGAAGAACTGTTCATATGTGACGTTAACAGTCTGTTGTTCTCTGTTCTATTGTTATTACTAGAACTTGACTTTACACAGGAAATGTCGGTTCCTGGTCTCTGATTTTATAAAATATATTTCCCAAAAAGTGTGACTTATAGTCCAGTGCCACTTATGTTGCAACTTATTGCCTGAAAAATACGGTAATAATAATTATTTCACTCAAACATGTGTGAATGAAACAAAACACAACTCCAGGTCTGTTTGTGAGACGTTAACAACATTGGAACATGGTCGGAAGTCCTCAAGACTTGATTTCTCATCCTGTTGGAGCGTAAAGTTTGCTATATCTGTGAAAAATTGCATGAAATAATACAAGTTGTTCATGTGAGTGTGTCGGAGTCAGGGGACGACACACAAGAATATCACAAGAATGAGGTTTAGGGACAGTCATAAAGTGGATTTAAAATGGACATACATGTTTAACATGAATGCAGCGTCTCTTCTCTTTCACAAAGTGCTCTCTGTGTTCCGTGACAATGGCACTCTTTGTGTGTTTCTAAAGAATTTGGCTGAAAGGGTTACAATATATTTCTGAAGTGACATTAGGCACTGTTTCATAAATGTAAGATGAACATGGTCATGGTTAAGGACACACACTCACTACATGTGTAATATCCAGTGTTGGGAAGTAACAGATTACATGTACCGGAGTTACGTAATCAGAGTACAAATTATGAGTAAATGTATTCAGTTACAGTTACTGTTTGAATTAGTGGTAATTGGATTACAGTTACTTTGTTGATATAAATGGATTACATGGTGATATTTTCGTGTTTTCACATTTTGGGTTAAATCCCTTCTTTTATTTTTATTTTTTTCGTTAATTCCACTCATTGTTGGACACTAAACCAGGTCTAAACCAGGACTAAAACAAGGACTAAAATAGGACTAAAACATGATTTAACAGCACTAAATCCTGCTGCGTGGACATGTCTCCTCCTCCTCTTCTATCACAAATATTTTTAATTTGGTTCAGTAAAGTCTGGGCTTTTTATTGTCTTTTACCAGACAAGACTTCTTATGTTATGATATCCTAGTCTTTGCTTCTCTACTGCAAATCAAGTAATCCAAAGTATTCAGATTACGTTACTCACCTTAAGTCACTTAATGGATTCTGTTACAAACTACATTTTGGGGTATGTAATCTGTAATCTGTAGGGGAATACATTTTAAAAGTAACCCTCCCAACACTGGTCATATCAGAATATGGATAAAAAAAGATTGGTGAGGGCTGCACTGTTTTCAAAAATACATACAACAATAAATCTAATTCCAGACACGATTTGTGATTTTGATTTTGATTCATGTAAAATTTTAGGATTCAGTTCACAGTGCTCATTCAGGAGGAGTAACATTTGAGGGACGGAACTGCTCAATATGAATCACATGACATTTTTTAAAGAGGAAAATTGGCACAGGCAGTTAGCACATGAAGGTCTGAGAAATGCCAAAGCAAAGGACTAACTGAAGAATAGTCCAAGTGCCCAAAGACATTACAAACAAACTGTTATGAAGAAAATGTCATAAAACCACACCGTGTTTCTGTCAAGTCACGCCCCAGAGTTAGAGCCTGACTAATCTGAGTAAATGAACTACAGTGACCTTCTCTGGCCCCTCCCACTTTTGCCTCTAAATACTTTTAAACCACACTTTTGTTTTGGTGGGAGTTCCATTCACGTAAACGGAGAGTGTGGAAAAAGATTTTGCCACTTAAATATGACATAAAGTAGGTTGGTTTGTGTAAAAGGTTCATTGTCGACACTGCGCTAATTCTCTGAGAGGTTTAAAACTGCTTTGTGATCCGTGCAGAACTTATTTACTGTCATGATCTGCGGCTCCATGCAAACTAATACAACCCCAGTGATGACGCTAATGCTCACGACGACTTCAGGAATGAGATGAACCCTGAATGCAATACTGAATTAAGGTTTTGCGTCTACATCACAAAAGCATGTGACCTGTTGTTTATGCCGCCATATTGGAGGTCAAACTGGACAAAAATCTGGACCAACGTGTAGGACAGGGATCTCCAACCTTTTGCATCCGGCGAGCTACCTTTAGAAAACAAAAATGCAGGAGAGCTACTCATTTTAGCGATCACAAGAAATTCAGTGGATATAAGGGGGCAAGCCTTAGATATTGTACAGTGAGATGCCTTTAAAACATAAACCCATTATCCATTTATTAGTGTGCAAAGTAATCTGTGTATCATTTGTTCATTCATTTTTTCAATATAAAACAAAAAAAACCCAACTGTTTTCTTCATTATTTGGAGACAAATAATGAAGAAAACGGTTTTCAGTTTTCAGTGTTGGGGAGTAACAGATTACATGTACTGGAGTTACGTAATCAGAGTACAAATTATGAGTAACTGTATTCAGTTACAGTTACTGTTTCAGTGAGTGGTAATTGGATTACAGTTACTTTGTAAATGAATTACAGGGCGGTATTTTCCTGTTTTCACATTTTGGGCTAAATCAGGACTTAAACAGGACTAAACCAGGATTTAAACAGGACTAAATCAGGACTAAATCAGGACTAAATCAGGACTAAACCAGGACTAAACCAGGACTTAAACAGGACTAAATCCTGCTGTGTGGACGTGTCTCCTCCTCTTCAATCATAATATTTTTAATCTGGTCAAGTAAAGACTGGGCTTTTTTATTTTCTTTTAGCAGACAAAACATCTTATGTGAAGTTATCCTCGTCTTTGCTTCTCTACAGCAAATCAAGTAATCCAAAGTATTCAGATTACGTTACTCACCTTAAGTAATTTAATGGATTATGTTACAAACTACATTTTGGGGGATGTAATCTGTAATCTGTCGGGGAATACATTTTAAAATTCACCTTCCCAACACTGTCAGTTTTTGATTTTGTGTTTAAATGAAGAATGGAAAAAACGGACACGGTTGTTATCCGTTTTTTCCATTCTTCATTTAAACACAAAATTCAAAACTGAAAAAAACGAATCTTTGTCCGTTTTTTTTTTCATTTTGGTTTTGGAGACAAATAATGAAGAAAACTGTTGCTTTTTGTTTTCTTATTTTTGGTTTTATATTAAAAAAACGAATGAACAAATGACACATGGATTCAAAGTTCTAAATAACATATTTACAGTGGTAATTAATCAAATTTGAGTGAATCAGTATAATACGTAATTCAGAAATCCTTTGGTGAGCTGCTTATACCAGGGTGGAGAGCTACTGGTGGTTCCTGATCTACAGGTTGGTGACCCCTGTGTGATAAAAAGACGCGCTGTGCGGTTTTCACTTTCGGCAGCACGGAATCTCCTCAATTTCCACAGCCCGGAGTAGCTACGGTTGTAATTTTGACCCTCATTTAGCGTAATCTGGCTGTTTTCAGAAACAGATGTGATGCCTTGGTGATCGACAAAGATGTCACACATCCCGCTACAAAATATTTATAAACCCTTGCAGCTTTTCAGTTCTTGCTTGGTGTAGGATGATGCAGAATGAATGAAGTAGTTGTAAATATGTGGACACTGGAGGATGGGCACAGAGCGGGCGTTGATTAAACTGACAAAGCGCTCCATCCGAATTGGACAGGGATCTATTCCACAACCCAGGAGGACAACTTCAGTGTTATATTTTTCTAATGACGCTGATCTAAGGAGCTGGCAGCTTCAGACAGTTTTATGTTTTTTTGCGCTGCTTAAAGTCACCGTGATTATATTGTAGTAACTGAATCAATCATTCAAACTTTATTTATAAAGTGCTTTTCATACAAAAATGTAACACAAAGTGCTTTACAGTGTTATAAACAATCCCACATTTCCTTCCACACACCAAACCAACCCCCACACCTGCCCGACCCCACACAATCAAACAACCCAGACACACACACACACACACACACACACACACACACACACACACACACACACACACATAAACACACACACACACACAGAGCCGTCTACACCAGGAGCAGAGAGCCACACCAGGAGCAGAGAGCCACACCAGGAGCAGAGAGCCACACCAGGAGCAGAGAGCCACACCAGGAGCAGAGAGCCACACCAGGAGCAGAGAGCTGTCCCCTGCCAGTAGAAACCATCACAGGGCCCAGGGGAGAGATGAAGCCAAAGCACCATCCCTCCCACCAGGAGCCCACAGGACAGACCCGACAGCCGCAGCCGACCTCCGCTCCTGATGCAGAGGCTCCTACAGAGGAAACACTGAATAACACCTTCCGGATCAACCCCAACCTTGACCTCCAATGTGGCCGTCAAAACATTGTCACATGACTGCCACGTCACATGCACATCCTCAATACATGAAAGCTAGTTTTTATTCCCAGTCTTTGTTTGTTCTTATATTCAAGGACAAAATGAGCACAAGAGTTGCAGCCTAAAGACTCTGGGGTATGTTGAATATCATGCATTTCTTCTTTAAAAATCACTGTTGGGCAAGTTACTTCAAAACTGTAATGTGTTATTTATGACTTGTTACTGTCATTTCAGACTTATTTGTTACATTACAATATTACTGCATTTAAAATGTAAAACATTACATATATATGCAATTACTTTCAAGTTACTCTCACTCTAACTGTGAGAGAATGCTGAACTTTTACACCATGTATTGCCTGAAACAGGACTAAACCAGAACTGAACCAGAACTGAACCAGAACTGAACCAGGTCGGAGCAGAGTTCTGCGTCGATCCTTTAGCTCGCGCTCTCTCAACGGTCTACGCGGGCACGTCTCTGGTGTGTCACCGCTGCTGATATCGCTGTGATTTTAGCAAATTTGTATGAAGAAAAACCCACCGCTTCAACCCAGGTTAAAAAAGCTTTGTTACACGCTTTACTGACATTTGTATCGAATCAAATATTACAATTTTTTTTCCCTGTAATGCGATATTACTGTGTTACTGCAAAAAGCAATGCATTATAGTAATTCATTACTTTTATAACACGTTACTCCCAACACTGTTAAAAATACATTTTACAAACACCAAACCCTGTACTCCACTGACTAAACAAGGTAATAAAGCAGACTCTAAACACAGACACAGCTCTATATAAAGACAGGAGGTCTATATAAAGACGAGAGAACAGTACATCATTACAACACTCATGTTTCTGTCGTAACCTCTTACATCAGGCTGATGTAACAGTGTGACAGTAAACAAAGAGCTGTGCAGGTTTTATGAAGAGAATAGTTTGGCTTGAATTCAGTTAACCCTTGTAAGGTCTTCGTTTTTTTGTTACACAGAGAGTCCTGCTGGGTCTGGTGGACCCATTGCACTTTGGGGCTTTTACATCATCATATTTAAACCTTTTTTTGTTAAAATTCTCAGCAGATGCTTAATTCATCTCATTTGGAAGTAGTATTAACAACTTGTTGTTAAATTTGCTCCCTTTACCTTTGTTAAATTACATTTATGAATAAAAAGGCCACTCGTTTTTGTAAAGGTTAGGGTTATTAAAATAGAATAAAATCAAGAAATGCATCATATCCATGACTGGATAATAATCAAACAATGTACAAATGAAAAAAGTTCTCACAACACTATAGTGAACTTTTCATTTGAGTTTCATCAGAAATTTAACTTACAGAGGTGAGTTTACACAACATCTTACTGAACAACACATTAGTTCCACTGAACACAGACATTTTCATGACAGGATATATCACACGAGGGGCAGAGTTTCACTGTGTCTATTGCAGATGTACTTTTACACTTGGTGAAACACCAAGTGTAAAAAGTGCACAAAAACACAGAAAAACATGGAAAACACTGGCAAGGATAAAAATCTCAAAGTAGGCATCTAAATTAGTTTCATCAAAAACCTTCCTCTCCTCCTCACTCCTTCCGTCTATATTGGTGCAGTCCACGAACATGTTGTTGATCTGGGGTGGCAAGAAAATGTCAAAAGAAGACCTGATGTCATCTACATGTGTGACTGTCGAGCCTGCAGGCCCTGGCGCCTTCAGTATCATGTTGGCAGCCATGTGAAAGCCCTGTCTTCAAGTGGAACACCACTGAATTTTTCCATCTTTTCTCAATCATACATTGTCCCCTCCTATGTCTGGCTGCTCACCAGCTCACCTCTCATAAGTTGGTCCTTGGACCAGCTGCTGGCAGACTGGGCCTATGGCTGAGGTCTGCTTGTGTTTTGCTGGCTGCTCATGGTTGCTCCTGCTCCTGGCTCTGTTGGCTGATCTTCACCCTCCTGTCCCCGTCCTCTTCAAACTCACTCTCTGACCCTGAATTTTCACAAATTTGATCTTCATTCAAAACCCTCTGCCTCTTGTAGAATCAGTTCCATCACAGTCTGAAATGAGAACTTCTTCACCATCATGATCAGTTGTGATTGAGATTCTCACTGACAGAGACGTTTATGGGGAAAACTAGATTCATTCATTTATTCATTCAGACAGAGGGTGAGATGTGGGTGCAGATAGTGTTGGTGCACACACAACACACAACACACACACAACACACACACACACACACACACACACACACACACACACACACACACACACACACACACACACACACACACACACACACACACACACACACACACACACACACACACACACACACACACACACACACACACACACACACACACACACACACACACACACACACACACACACACACACACACACACACACACACACACACACACACACACACACACACACACACACACACACACACACACACACACACACACACACACAACACACACACACACACACACAACACACACACACACACACACACACACACACACACACACACACACACACAACACACACACACACACACACACACACACACACACACACACACACACACACACACACACACATCACACACACACACACACACACACACACACACACACACACACACACACACACACACACACACACACACACACACACACACACACACACACACACACACACACACACACACACACACACACACACACACACACACACACACACACACACACACACACACACACACACACACACACACACACACACACACACACACACACACACACACACACACACACACACACACACACACACACACACACACACACAACACACACACACACACACAACACACACACACACACACACACACACACACACAACACACACACACACACACACACACACACACACACACACACAACACACACACACACACACACACACACACACACACACACACACACACACACACACACACACACACACACACACACACACACACACACACACACACACACACACACACACACACACAACACACACACACACACACACACACACACACACACACACACACACACACACACACACACACACACACACACACACACACACACACACACACACACACACACACACACACACACACACACACACACACACACACACACACACACACACACAACACACACACACACCAAAAACACAACAACACACCACACACAAACACACACAACAACAAACACACAAACACACACACACACACACACACCACACACACACACACCACAACACACACACAACACACACACACACACAACACACACACACAAACACACCACACACACAACACAACACACACACACACACACACACACACACACACACACACACACACACACACACACACACACACACACACACACACACACACACACACACACACACACACACACACACACACACACACAACACACACACACACACACACACACACACACACACACACACACACACACACACACACACACACACACACAACACACACACACACACACACACACACACACACACACACACACACACACACACACACACACACACACACACACACACACACACACACACACACACACACACACAACACACACACACACACACACACACACACACACACACACACACACACACACACACACACACACACACACACACACACACACACACACACACACACACACACACACACACACACACACACACACACACACACACACACACACACACACACACACACACACACACACACACACACACACACACACACACACACACACACACACACACACACACACACACACACACACATACACACACACACACACACACACACACACACACACACACACACACACACACACACACACACACACACACACACACACACACAACACACACACACACACACACACACACACACACACACACACACACACACACACACACACACACACACACACACACACACACACACACACACACACACACACACACACACACACACACACACACACACACACACACACACACACACACACACACACACACACACACACACACACACACACACAACACACACACACACACACACACACACACACACACACACACACACACACACACACACACACACACACACACACACACACACACACACACACACAC
The DNA here is from genome assembly GCF_026225935.1 of Boleophthalmus pectinirostris. Lineage (NCBI taxonomy): Eukaryota > Metazoa > Chordata > Actinopteri > Gobiiformes > Gobiidae > Boleophthalmus > Boleophthalmus pectinirostris. The sequence continues at coordinate 4,238,268 of NW_026571152.1, forward strand.
ACACACACACACACACACACACACACACACACACACACACACACACACACACACACACACACACACACACACACACACACACACACACACACACACACACACACACACACACACACACACACACACACACACACACACACACACACACACACACACACACACACACACACACACACACACACACACACACACACACAACACACACACACACACACACACACACACACACACATCACACACACACACACACACACACACCACATACACAACACACACACACACACACACACACACACACACACACACACACACACAACACACACACACACACATCACACACATAACACACACACACACACACACACACACACACACACACACACACACACACACACACACACACACACACACACACACACACACACACACACACACACACACACACACACACACACACACACACACACACACACACACACATAGCACACACACACACACACACACACCACATACAAACACACACACACCACATACACAAACACACACACCACATACACACACACAACACATACACACACACACACATACAACACACACACACACACACACACACACCAATGGTCAATTAATTGTTTTTCTGATTCATGTTCCTCACTCAAAATGAGCCAAGGCCAAATAATCTCAGGCTGAAAAAATAATTCTTTGTATAATTTTTCTGAAGTTAAAAACTGAAAACCGGTCCTACAGACCCGAAGACCTTACAAGGGTTAACATACTAGTATCAGAATACATGAAAGTATAAAGGACACAAGGAATACGAACATCGAAAACTATAGAATAAGATAAATCAGGATTAAAGATGAACTAATCCAGGTCTAAATCAGGATGACAAAAACATCTTTATTTCCATCAGAAGTGATTCCGGTCCATCTACTTTCACTTTTACAATCTTAAACCAAAGCTTCTGATTGGCTTCCCCTAACCCCTTCCCCCGCCTCCTTTCCCCTCGTTTCCCGGGCAACTGTGTCAGGGAGGAGAAAAGAGCAAATCATGTGAGTCCCAGCATCTCTCTCTCTCTCTCCCTTTCTCACTGCCTCTCTCGTCCCCCCCCCCCCCCCCCCCCCCCCCCCCCCCCGTCTTCCTCTCTCAATCTCTCTCTACCTCTCTCTGTCTTCCCTCCCTCTCTCTCCTCTTGTAAATGTGTTTGTGCATATCAGCCCCGGCTCTCCGTGCCTCCCCTTCACTCCCCGCTCGCCCGTGCGTTGCCGTGACAGCCGGCTGCAGACCTCTGTGGACACAAGGAGATTCCTGCAGTACCTAGCTTTGGTTTCCTCTGACCTATTTGCGTCCCCGATCGTGCGTCTCGGCTCCCCGTCCCCCACCGACCAACCCCCGGTGTGACAGTGGCTGCTTCGAGGGGGAATGGGTTGTGGCAATTCCTCAGCCACCAACACTTCGGGAGGCGGTGAGTTTTTAATTCAACATTTTGAGTATTTTGTGGATTTGTGCGTGTTTTTGTTGTTTTATTTATTGTGCAAATCAATATGGTTGCTTGTAGAGGCAGCGGTGAGAGGAGCAGGAGAGGTGTTCAGAATTTTAATGAGGATTTGTACGAGGGCAACCCCACGATTTCACCCGTGTCATCACTAATCTGACGGATTGCCTTTGTTTCATTCATGCTTGTGACTGCGTGTGACATTGTGAGCTTGTGCGTGCGTGTGTGAGCCGTGGGGGTTTACATGTGCGCCGTTAACGCGATCGGTACGGTGCCGTCGAAGGACTCGGCGAGAGGAAAGCACTGACTTGTGGGAAAATACCGGATTCAAATGCTGAAACGGATCTCAGCTGGGGTTTTTTTGGAGTGTCACGTCGAGTCAGTGTCTTCACCTCTAAGATTTCATTCATAAAATCTTAGAGGTGTATTTGAGTACGTCACAAATACAAATACATGCTTTTCACTCCTTTCTTTACAAACAACAAAACCTCCTGTCTTATTTTGCGTAAAAACAGCCAACCCTGTAGTCAGTGTTGGGAAGGTGACTTTTAAAATGTATTCCCCTACAGATTACAGATTACATACCCCAAAATGTAGTTTGTAACGGAATCCATTAAATTACTTAAAGTGAGTAACGTAATCTGAATACTTTGGATTACTTGATATTGTCATGCTTTTTAAAACTGCATGAATGTAGCAACCACATCCTGAAAATTGATTTTTGTTCTCTTCAGATTGTCTGTTGAGCCCCAGTCTCCATGAACAGGTAACTGTTTACTGTAGAGAAGCAAAGTCTAGAATATTTTAACATAAGATGTTTTGTCTGTTAAAAGAAAAATAAAAAGCCCAGACTTTACTTAACCATATTAAAAATATTATTGATGGAGAAATTATTTTTATATGAGATCACTGCTGCTTTAAATTATGTTCACTCTACTGTTAGTGTCATATTGTTTAGTCCTGGTTTAGTCCTGATTTAGCCCTGATTTAGACTTGGTTTAGCCCTGGTTTTAGTCCTGGTTTAGTCCTGGTTTAATCTTGGTTTATTCCTGCTTTAGTCCTGGTTCAAGCCCCTGGTTGAGTCCTGGCTCAGTCCTGGTTTAGTCCTGCTTCAGTCCTGGTTCAGTCCTGGTTCAGTCCTGGTTTAGTCCTGGTTTAGCCCAAAATGTGAAAACAGGAAAATACCACCTGTAATCCATTTATTTCAACAAAGTAACTGTAATCCAATTACCACTCACTGAAACAGTAACTGTAACTGAATACAGTTACTCATAATTTGTACTCTGATTACGTAACTCCAGTACATGTAATCTGTTACTCCCAACACTGCCTGTAGTTTAGATCTGTACAAACATGTCCTGAATTGTAATTAGACCATTAGTTTTCTTAAAATGTGGACTTTGAGCAAAAACATACATCACAAATCTAACATTAATCACAATGTTTACCAGAAAAATCACAACCAACCGGCTCAACGATATTGTGTTGTAAAGTATTTAAAAAAGCCTCACTTTCTTTTTCGCCGTCGATAACATTATTATTAGTTTGTACGACCATAAACGAACAAAACGAACAAACAATCTTTACATTCTTTCATTCTCATTGTTTGTTTCGCACGATCATAAACAATAAACTTTTGTGCCTTCACAGCAAAAACTGGAGGGTTAAAATTTTAGAGTAAAAGTTGTTTTTAACACCAAAAGTGTTATTTTAACTATCTGAAAGTTAAAAGGGGGTTCAAGTTGGAGTTATTTGCCAGAGTTGATATGGTTGAGGTTAATACAACTTCCTCTAGTGTTAATTCAACTTCCCTTAATGTTAATTCAAATTCTCTTAGTGTTAATTCAACTTCCCTTAGTGTTAATTCAACTTCTCTTAGTGTTAATTCAACTTCCCTTAATGTTAATTCAACTTCCCTTAGTGTTAATTCAACTTCTCTTAGTGTTAATTCAACTTCTCTTAGTGTTAATTCAACTTCCCTTAATGTTAATTCAACTTCCCTTAGTGTTAATTCAACTTCTCTTAGTGTTAATTCAACTTCTCTTAGTGTTAATTCAACTTCCCTTAATGTTAATTCAACTTCCCTTAGTGTTAATTCAACTTCTCTTAGTGTTAATTCAACTTCTCTTAGTGTTAATTCAACTTCTCTTAGTGTTAATTCAACTTCTCTTAGTGTTAATTCAACTTCCCTTAATGTTAATTCAACTTCCCTTAGTGTTAATTCAACTTCTCTTAGTGTTAATTCAACTTCTCTTAGTGTTAATTCAACTTCCCTTAATATTAATTCAACTTCCCTTAGTGTTAATTCAACTTCTCTTAGTGTTAATTCAACTTCTCTTAGTGTTAATTCAACTTCCCTTAATGTTAATTCAACTTTCTTCTGTTAATTCAACTTCCTTAGTGTTAATTCAACTTCTCTTAGTGTTAATTCAACTTCCCTTAGTGTTAATTCAACTTCTCTTAGTGTTAATTCAGCTTCCCTTAATGTTAATTTGGCTCCTCCCATTCACCACTTCAAACTCTTGTGAGAGAAGACCAGTTTGAAAAAGTTTTGTACGTAATTTCCTCTTAAATGAACTAAAATAAAGTAAAAATATAATAAAACGCCTCTGTGTGTTGTTTAGCTAAATCAGGATAACTCTACAAAGTGTTATCTGTTTACTCTCAAAAAGTGAATATAACTCTGGATTTCGGGGTTAAATATTAACTTTGGTCCAATGTTACTTAATTAACTTTTCCAAAATTGTGAAATTAACTCTAGAACAGACTGGACTCATATAAACTCTGAGAAAATGTTAAAATTGATTCTGTGAGAGTCAATTTTAACACTCCACTTTTTACTGTGTTTGTTAATGTTATTATTCGTTTGTACGAGCATAAACGGGGGAAAAAAAAGAAAAGAAAAGATAAGAACGAGGAAGAAAGTGTTGTGAAAGTGTTGTGTTTCTGGTAGAGATTTTGGTTTGTAAAATAATCAGAGCGATGACTTTAAACAGTCCGACACTGTAGAAACCTTTTAAAAAGAGTATAGACTGTTGTGTTTGGGAAAATACGGAGCTCTGGAGTTGATGAATTGTGCTTTGAGTTTTGTTTATTTTAATTTATATTTTGTCTCTTATATACAGTGTTGGGAAGGTGACTTTTAAAATGTATTCCCCTACAGATTACAGACCCCAAAATGTAGTTTGTAACGTAATCCATTACATTACTTAAAGTGAGTAATGTAATCTGAATACTTTGGATTACTTGATTTGCTGTAGAGAAGCAAAAATGAGGATCTTAACATAAGAGGTTTTGTCTGCTGAAAGAAAATAAAAAGCCCAGACTTTACTGAACCAAATTAAAAATATTATTGATAGAAAAGAAGGAGACACGTCCACACAGCAGGATTTAGACCTGTTAAATCTGTTTTAGCCCTGATTTAGACCTGGTTTAGTCCTGGTTTAGTCCTGGTTTAGACCTGGTTTAGTCCTGGTTTAGACCTGGTTTGGACCTGGGTTTAGACCTGGTTTGGACCTGGGTTTAGACCTGGTTTAGACCTGGTTTAGACCTGGTTTGGACCTGGGTTTAGACCTGGGTTTAGACCTGGTTTAGACTGGTTTAGACCTGGTTTAGACCTGGTTTAGACCTGGTTTAGACCTGGTTTAGACCTGGTTTAGACCTGGTTTAGTCCTGTTTAGACCTGGTTTAGACCTGGTTTAGACCTGGTTTAGACCTGGTTTAGACCTGGTTTAGTCCTGGTTTAGACCTGGTTTAGACCTGGTTTAGTCCTGGTTTGGACCTGGTTTAGACCTGGTTTAGACCTGGTTTAGACCTGGTTTAGTCCTGGTTTAGACCTGGTTTAGACCTGGTTTAGTCCTGGTTTAGACCTGGTTTAGACCTGGTTTAGTCCTGGTTTAGACCTGGTTTAGACCTGGTTTAGTCCTGGTTTAGACCTGGTTTAGACCTGGTTTAGTCCTGGTTTGGACCTGGGTTTAGACCTGGTTTTAGACCTGGTTTAGACCTGGTTTAGTCCTGGTTTAGACCTGGTTTAGACCTGGTTTAGTCCTGGTTTAGACCTGGTTTAGACCTGGTTTAGTCCTGGTTTAGACCTGGTTTAGACCTGGTTTAGTCCTGGTTTAGACCTGGTTTAGACCTGGTTTAGTCCTGGTTTAGACCTGGTTTAGACCTGGTTTAGTCCTGGTTTAGTCCTGGTTTAGACCTGGTTTAGACCTGGTTTAGTCCTGGTTTAGTCCTGGTTAGATCCTGGTTTAGTCCTGGTTTAGACCTGGTTTAGTCTTGGTTTAGACCTGGTTTAGACCTGGTTTAGTCCTGGTTTAGACCTGGTTTAGACCTGGTTTAGTCCTGGTTTAGTCCTGGTTTAGACCTGGTTTAGTCTTGGTTTAGACCTGGTTTAGACCTGGTTTTAGACCTGGTTTTAGCACTGGTTTAGACCTGGTCTAGTTTCCGGCAATGAATGGAAATACCAAAAATAATAATAATAATAATAATAATAATAAAATAAAAGGGGGATATAGCCCGAAATGTGAAAACAGGAAAATACGGCAGTGTAATCCATTTATTTTAACAAAGTAACTGTAATCCAATTACCACTCACTGAAACAGTAACTGTAACTGAATACAGTTACTCATAGTTTGTACTCTGATTACGTAACTCTGGTACATGTAATCTGTTACTCCCAACACTGCTTATATGTACAGTGAGTGGAGTTGTGAATGCAAACATGTTGTTCATGTGTTTGGTACGTTTGTTTCAGCTCGGACTCTTCCTGTCATGACCCATGTAGTCGTGGTTTAAATTTTGTTTTTGTTTGCCGCAAATGATCCAATAAAAAAAAAAAAAAAGCTTCACTTTGGAGAGATGTTTTTCACAAAAATCCAGTTCACGCGTGCACAAAAGAGCCAAATGAAAAATCACAGTGTCTCGGTGAGTTAAACAGAAAACACAGCCCCTCTCCCCTCTGCGTCTCAGAGTGAATTAGCCAGTGTCTATTCTCTGGAGAAGGACTCTTGAATGAGGTGATTAGAGCTCCGGTGTGTGCAGGTACCTCAGCACGCTCGCTCTCTGGGTGGATGAACACAATTACTGCTAAGCCAATGACAGAGCAGGACGCTGAGGGGCTCGGTCGGTTGACCTCTACGACCATCGCCATCAAATTATTATCAAAACACATTAATGCATTAAAGGTTGTATTGAGGATTTTTTTGTTTTTTCAAATTGTCAATGAAAGTTTAAAATACCATTACAGAGATGCAGCAGCCTTGTAATTATGATGACCAAAAAAAAAAAAAAGAATGAAAATCTACCAACTGTGGACGTGATGAGGACGTCGCTGTATTTCTCTTCCATTAAAACAGCCTCTATACAACCTTTAATTATTGTGTTGCTCAAAGATACAACAACAGTGCGCACAAAACGAGATTGAACCATAAACTCTTAGCAATTTCTGAGCTATGAAGAATAAAATAACCACTGTAAGCTTTCTGGACGAGGGTCTGTCACCTGCTTGTCTTCATGGAGATCCTTTGACAGCACTGAACTTGCCTGTAGCCATGAAAACAAGAAGGTGCAGGTCCAGGTCAGGTCTGTGGAGACGCAAGCCCGCTCACACTAAGAATGCTTGTATGTTTCAGCAATAAAACGCCAATGACATGCAAGATACAGCAAAAACTGGAGTTATTTTATCTATTTGAAAGTGAAATGGAGGTTCAAGTTGGGGTTATTTGCCAGAGTAGAAATAATTGAAGTTAATTCAACTTCCCTTAGTGTTAATTTGGCTCTTTGGTAATTTCATCTTAAATTAACTAAAATTAAGTGTAAAAATAAAACCCGTCTGTGTGCTGGATGAAGGAAAAAAAAAAAAAAGATTAAAAGCAGTACAGGTGCTCTACGAGGGTTAAAACTGTAGTCTTGGAACAGAAAATTACCCTTACAGGACAATGTAAAAATAGTCCACTTTGCCCTGACGAAGACCGTCTCGCTGGTCGAAACGTGTTGGCGTCCCTTCATGTAATAAAGTCGGAGAGTTCAGTCGGAGTGCCTCAGGTTTGTACCTTGTCCATTTTTACATTTTTCTGTAAGGGTCATTTTCTGTTAAGCCAAAGATGATCATTTTGTCTTCTTATGTACTTTAACTTCTTGGGTTCTTTTTAAAGACAATGCAGTAAAGTGTATTTACCTTGTTGACGTGTTTCGGCTGCTGCTGCTGCATCTTCAGAACTGTCACCGGTGTTGGTGGTGACGTGTCGTATATCAGCTGTCGTTACTTCCTGTCGGCAAACATCGGGCGACGGGAGGCGTGGTCAGTCTGAGCGAACTGCCCGGTCCATCAGGCTGACCACGCCCACAGGAAGTAACAACAGCTGATATACGACACGTCACAATCAACACCGGTGACAGTTCTGAAGATGCAGCAGCAACAGCCAAAACACGTCAACAAGGTAAATACACTTTACTGCGTTGTCTTTAAAAAGAACCCAAGAATTTAAGGACATTTTCAGTTCCAAGACCTCTGTGTGTTGTTTAGTTAAATCAGGATAACCCTACAAAGTGTTATCTGTTTACTCTCAAAATGTTCATATAACTCTTGATTAAACTGGAGCTTTGGTCCAGTGTTACTTAATTACTATTTCCTAAATGTTAAATTAACTCAGACTGACAAACTGAACTCATTTAAACCCTGAGAAAATGTTCAAATTGATTCCGTGAAAGTCAGTTTAACACTCCACATTTTACTGTGTAGATTAAGTTTAATGCTATACTGTGGAACATAAGTGTAGCACTGTAACATCGAAATGGAAACAAGCAGGTGACAGGTCAGATCTCTGCAGGGGCCACCCATAGTAAGAATGTATGATAGATACATACATGGCAAGGAGAAAATTCGGTTTGTCGACTGGACAAAAGTTAGTTTGGTTGAAGATTTTTCTCAGCTCATCCAAGCTGCTTCTTCAGTTCTGGTCAGACGCTGGTGGACACTTCCTTATATCTGCAGGGAGGAGCTAACTACACTGAAACTAACACACACACTTGTTTACAGTTTCTGTGAGTTAGTTATGTCTATTGACCTGTACAGGGTGTGGGGTCTAATTAACATAACAATTCATGGCCATAATGGCGCTTCCACACCTCTGGACCTGACCTGGCTACACCTGTTGTTCTCTTGTTTGTTTAGATTTATGATTGAGGATGGAGTTGTAAATAGGAGATAGATGGTGTCTGAGTCTCCATTTCTGTTTAGAGAAGGATTCTCTTTCTTAACAAAAATAGCTTCTTTCACTCCCCTCTCAAACCAATTTTTTTCTCTGGCTAAAATCTGTACCTCGCTGTCCTCAAATGAGTGGCCCGTGGCTTTTAAGTGGAGATGTACAGCAGACAGAGGTCCACTGCTGCTCTCTAGTTTCAGAGTAGTTAGTTAGCTCCTCCCTGCAGATATAAGGAAGTGTCCATAAGCGTCTGACCAGAACTAAAGAAGCAGCTTAGATGAGCTGCGAAATGTTTTCAAGCAAACTAACTTTTGTCTAGTCGACCAACTGAATTTTCTCCTTGCCGTGGATTCTAAATGGACGACTGAGGGATTCTTCACACATAGATAAATACAGTGGAACAGAACAGCATGGCAGTGACGTCACCATAGAGAGCAGCAGGTCATGGAGCATTCACCACATACAGACTAAAGACCACTGCACGACAACAGTCTGGAGTGGGTGTAAGAGCATTTTCTTTTCCTGCCATTTTCTTAGATTCAGTCAAAACTGGGGCTACACCATTTGGGAAAGTATTAAAATCTAATTTCATATTTTTCAGGCAGTGCAACTGAGATTAGATTTGTATTTGAATAACAAGATTATTTTCAAAGTTCGAATTAAAAACTCTTCCAGTAGAATTGTCAAAAAGACAAAAATTATGAACTTGTGGACATATTGTCATATGAATCTTATGGCTTAAAGTGTTTTCACCTGAAACAATCATGTCTCTGGAGTTGAATAATGGCACGACTTTCTGAAACTCAAGTTCACCCACACTGGTTTGTCTGTGCTGAGGTCACCAGGCCAGTGTAGAGAAGATGCTCATCCGGACTGTTTTAGACTCCATCCAGAAGACATTTTCATTTGACCAGGCCAAGTTACAGGTCTGATCTGTGGAGAGGCAATCCCAGTCACATGTAATTGAATAAATGCAAGATAGATCAGTCAGCCAAACTGTGGAACATCCATCCATTTTCTTCGGCTTTATCCGGGATGTGGTGGTGGAGGCAGCAGTCTGAGCAGGGACTCCTAGGCTACGTTCAGACTGCAGGGCTTAACGCTCAGTTCATTTGTGAAATCCGATGTTTTTGCGAGGTGATTCATATTTCCAATTAAATGTTACTTGTATGTGATCTCCAGTGTGAACAGTAAACGGCCCAAAAGTGTCCCACATGTGCACTGGAGACACGACGACGTCAACCACAGTGAGCGTGCTCTGTGTTTACGGAAGTTGTCCAAACATGGACGTGAGCACTGAGCACCTGGAGATTTTAAAGTTCCTCTCGTACCGGAGCCAGAACACAAACAAGTTACTTGTTTTAAGGAGGAGATTGAGAAGGAGAAGGACGAGGTTTTTGGCCGTGGTGTTTTGTGGGGCAGCAGCAGCGTCGTCCGTTGAAAAGAACGTGTGGATGTGGAGACGTAGCCAAGAGTGGTGAGTGGTGATGTGCTTCACTTCAGTGACATGGAGTTCATTAACAATTTTCGCCTACTTCAGCGCAGAATAGTGACGGTTGTGGCTTGTTGATAACGTGTAGGTGGGATGAATGCACTTTGTCCGTTCAGACTGAAGTCACATGTCAAAAGATCAGATATGTATCGGTTTCAGGAGCACATTTTGAAGTGTCCTGGGTCACATTTGAAAAAATCCTGTGTGGTTCAGACTGTCATTAAAAGATCAAATACAGGTCACATAGAGGCCAAAAAATCGGATTTGGGTCACTTCAGTGTGAACGTAGCCTTAGACATCCCTTTCCATGCACACTTCCTTCAGCTGTTTCGGGGGCACCCTGAGGTGTTCCCAGTCCAGCCCAGAGACATAGTCCCTCCAGGGTGCCCCAGGTATTGTGGAATGTTCCAGTCTAAACAATGAATTAGTGATGAGGTTTTTAGCTCTTTTATGGGATTCAAATAGTTTGGAAAAGTTCTTTTCAAAGAGCAGTTCAAAGACTGTCTCTTTTGCTACTTATTTATTAGACACAGTCCATCTATCATATCCAAATTAATCACAGAGAGAAATGACCAAGCCTCAGAAATGGCTCAAAGTGAGAGGAGGGATCATGTTACCCTTTGAAATTATGCATCTGCAAAATACTCTGTTCTGCTTCTGTGCTGATTCTTGTGTCGCTGCAGGGTTAATTGGTGTAAAAATGCAGCAAAACTAAAAAGAAAAAGATTCAGTTTTCTCGTTTCCAACCACGTTCACGTTAAAGAATCATTCAAAAGATTTGACCTGTTCACCAATGTCACCTCACATCTCCACGAACAAGACTAAAGCAGAAACTAAACTAAAATCCCAATTTCTTACAAAAACAGTTCCGTTTGTGTGGAGGATGTGGTTCTTTCTTTACAAACAGAGTGTTCTGATAGACTTAAACTGATCTCTGCCCTCTTATCACATCAGCTCTACAATCACGTGAATCCAACCGTTGTCCTGAGTTGAGAGAAAGGGCATCAGAAATGTCCTGAGGAGCTTCTGGAGTTGCCGGATTAAGCACAGTTCATTATTTTGCACTGATATTTTTTTGCACCAGATGATGTGGGATAGAACAGGCAACCATAAAAGATTAACTCCAAGTTTTTTCATACAGACAATTTTCATAATAAGGGCTGCAGATTACTCACAATCAAATCAAAACTGCAATTTGAGCGGACGTAAAAGCAAATCGCAAAAACTGCCGTTTTTGAAGTGCCATTATTTCTTTCACAAACAACAAAGTCTCCTGTTTTATTCTTCATAAAAACTGCTAACCCTGTACTTTCAATCTACAGACATGTTCTGAAATGAGATTCTTGCATTTATTTGTCAGTTCAGATTTCACTGTTTTTGTAATTTCTTCAGCAGAATCCTACAATTAAAAAATAAATCATAAATCGAATCACAATCACAATGCTTGCCAAAAAAATGTGAGATATTTTTTCGACATAATTCTAAATAAATTCTTCTGCCCTAATTACCTCCAAGCCCAGAACGAAAAACCTTTGTAAACCTAGTCCTGCGAGCTCTGTGCGGGGACATTTATAGTCTAAATCATTGCCTCTTGTTCCGGATGTTGACTCATGCTTTTAACAGATAAAGTGCATATAGGTTTTCATGATTTCCTTATAATTACTTCCGGTGGTTATTCTAGTTTTGCTCCAGTCTTGTGTGAGTTGGTGAAGAAGGTTTAAAAAACAAAAAAACACACACACAGGAAGTACTACTGAGTCTGAAAACACTGATGATGAAGAGAGATTCCACAAGGTCAAGTTACAGGTCAGATCTATCTTTTTAGAGTTTAATAAATGAAACACCCCAGACAAAGCAGGAACATCTGCACTGACACAAACGGACAGCACATTCTTCACCAGAAAAGTTACACATTGCATCTTTAACTAAATAAAGGTGTAGGTCAGTGTTTCCCAAAGACTGGGTCGTGACCCTGAAGAGATTTTTTTTGGGTCGCCTTTTCACATTTGCCTGATTCATCAGTCGGTTTCACTTTGTAGAAACCTTCTGACCTCGCACTATTAGAATTCGTTCACTTGACGGTAGGCGGGTACTTTTTTTAATTTAACCAATCACTGCTATTTGGTCGTCACGTATGTAATGCGCCGCTAATGGGGATAACTGGTATATTAAGCTTTTCCCAAATCCCGTACGAAGAAGGACAATAACGTCTTTCCCTTGATAAAATTCACCAAACATTCTCTTTATTCCGGCTTTAAATCCTCGATCTGGGGAATCGTTCACAACACTGAATATATGGCTCTTCTCTGATTGGCTGGTGCCTGAACTTGCACTTCCAGGGTTTTTGCAAACCGTCTAATATATTTTGATTCCTGACCTAGTCACTGGAGAGAAATGAAATCGCCAGCCTGGCTATTGTCACACTGCGACATACAGTTCTGCAGACTATTTTGTTCCAATGTTGCTGGTTCAGTTGAATGTTGAAAAGAAAAAGAAATGGGCTGCATTTAATGTCCAAATAGTCCACTTCCGGGTCCTTTTATTGCTGCTTCAGTGACTGTTTTTCATTGTTTAAAACTTGAGTAATACTAATAGTTCAGAGACACGATCACTCAGTCAACAATGAAATATCTTCATTAATGTTCAATAATGCTCAAATCCACCTTTATTTTGTGATTTACGGATAATATTTATGGACTTAAATATGGGTCCCCAGAAAAAGTTTGTGAAACACTGGTGTAGGTGCTGCTCCTCGTGCCCAACCACGAAGAAACATTATAAGGGAGAAGTATGAATTAATGAAACGCTGTAAACAAGTAAAGAGAGTATGTAAGTGTTGATGCGCAGTGCGTGTGTCAGTGCTCGTCGTCGGTGCACGTGTAAGTGAATGGGGGGTCTGTTACTCCACTCAAAGGCTCTTCTGTCACATCTGAGGTCTGCAGCTACTGCCCGGACTGATTCATTGATTCATGCTTCAGACATGTTCTAATGTTGTGTTCATACACACACACACAC
>NW_026571152.1:4253975-4316475 GCF_026225935.1 Boleophthalmus pectinirostris
TTCTCATCACAAACATATCTGGAGCTGTGTTTTATCAACACACCAACCCTGCATATTTAGTCTTCTTCTTCTTCTTCTTCTTCTTCTTTCATTTAGACTGTGCGATGTGTCAAATAGTAAAGCAGAAAGAGCACCACTGTGTTTTTAAACTCCATACACCTGCAGCAGAATCATTTGGATCATTTCAGACCTAGAATTCGCAATCTCTACTGAAATAAAGGTAAAGGAACTGTTAACTTGAAAACTACCTCGACAGACTTCACAAGAGGGAACAGAGTGTTTTCAGTTTGAGAGAAGAACTCAGGGCCTGTCCACACGACAACGTTTTATGGTCAAAATTATGAAGTTTTATGCGTTTTGGCTTTTCGTCCACACGGTTCCAGTGTTTTGGGTGGGGGAAAACAGTGTTTTTTGAGAACAGGTTCCAGAGTGGAGAAATGTGACAACACTGGTGTTGTGTTGTCGTGTGGACAAACAAACCGTAGCTTTTGGAAAATTATGACGTCACAACCCCGTCATCGTCAGGGTCCTCCGATGCAGTGAAGTCTGCAGCTCTTGAACTGGCCTCCACAGACCACAAGACCGTTGCTGAAATGGGAGAGAGAAGAGATCTGCATGATTAAATATTATCATTGTTAACAGCACCACATACAGGTGTGGCAGATGTATTACATTGTTTTCACTCCGTTGTTGGATGGGAATGTTTATTGATCTGACACGAGTGTGGACGTGAATTTTTGAAAAAAAAAAAAAAAAATCCAGTAGCATTGTCGTGTGGACATAGCCTCAGCCTAAATCTGCAGGGTTTGTGTGTTAAACATGAATGAATGCATATAATAAAACAAAACAAAAAAACAACAACCCAAAAACAACTCCAGGTCTGTTTGTGATGAAGAAACTACATTGGAACAGATCAGAATTAGAAGAGATCAGAATAATAATATGGGGTCCTTTAAATAGCTGTAACTTTATTAATTTTGTGTTGTTGTTTTTTTCTCATCCACAGAAAAGGTAAACACACTCGAAGGCCACACACTCAATGCATAGTATGTCCACTTGAAGTGCATAGTTCATCACGTCCTCCTCTCTACACTTGTATTGATGGCAGCGCTGCTTAGAAACCTGTGAAGGCCACAAAACAAACTCTCCTCTCTCCTCCTCGCTCCTTTTCAAAGAGCAGATACATTGATTTTTTTCTCATTCTTTTGCAGGGCCTCCCGATGCCTCCAAGGATGTGTAAGTACTAAACCTTTATAACAGTTACTCTATGAGAGCGTTTGTCTTTTCACATGATTCAATGTGACTGAGTTTAGTCGTTTATGTTTAGTCCTCTGATAAAGGGGCTTGACCTGATTTCAATCCAGGAGTCAGGAACAGGTTATAGTTTGAACTTTTAGCCCTTACTCCTTTCTTACGCTGTGAAGTTGCACCATAACAGAGAAACGATCATACACATACACATCATACACATATAGACATATCAGCTCCACATTTGGACAGTGCGTATCATAGCAACCATAGAGCCAATCAGCCTCAACGAAAAAAGGCAGCTCATTGGTCTGTTATTAATGAACATATCATCATTTATAGATAAAATAGTGAAATCAAACCCTGAGGATCATGTAGAGTGAGTTCATATGAACATTTTAAAAGAGGAGCCATGGATTCTCAATACAAAGTGAAATGGAAACAGAGTTGATGGAGCCGGAAGCACAGACATGCTCACTTCCTGTTTGGAACACAGCGGTGAGCAGGTTAACTATGTTCTTATATCTATATCTATATCTATATCTATATCTATCTTGACAAGAAAACATGAAAATCAGGTACAGACTCTTTTCTTCATACTGTCATTGCTGCACTTTCTGAATAAATAAATAAACATACAATGAACTCAAGACAAAGAGGACAAGTAAAACTGTATTTTTACACAATAGTAGAGGAGTGTCTGCCTCCCACGCTGTTTCCCTCCACCACATTAAACTCATCTGCCTCCATGGATACGAGCAGACACATGAACAGAGCAGAGAGACGTGTCTGTGGAGAGGAGAGCCTGTAAGAATACATGATTGTCCAGGCATTTTGTTCAAGTAAAACATTTGTAAATAGATAAATGTGTTTTAATGTCAAACTGGAGAACATTGCAGGCCAAGAAACAACATTTCCATGGAAATGAGCAGTTTTCTGTTTAATGGGGTTAATTTCTTAACCTGATTAAACTCTTTAAAGTGTTTCCTCTCTCTTGTACAACTGTAGAATAGCCGACCCTCAGTCTCTGCGTACTCTCTCCTGAAGTAATACTGCCCTTCTGATGACTCTTCTATTACTGTACTTTTACACTTGCACTACTGTGTTATTACCCATACACAACTAGAGCAAGTATTGGGCTTGTGTTACTATTTTATACTGCATATGCTCCACAGAATTCTTAGTATTACAAGAATACAACAACAACAGCAAGACTACAACAACACTGTTTATAGTTCATATACAGTCACATTGTAGTATATATATATATATATATATATATATATATATATATATATATATATATATATATATATATATATATATATATATATATATATTGTAGTATACATATATTCAAACATATATATAGATGTATATGTAGCATATCTAAAAGGTGTATGCAAGGGACAAAGGGGTGGAGTTGGTGTAGGTACAGGGCTAGAAAACAGAAGGCTGCGGACTCTGGGAGGTAGGGAAACAGTAAAAAGCACAACAAACTGCAGAGCTGTGGTTGGTGTTTTATATTGAAAAGTGAAAAAGATATATATACAATATTTACAATATTTACAATGATCTGCAGATTTCCTCAAGTTTGGTTAATACATGTGAAACAATATGACACAGTAGTGGTGAATAAGTCACTTTGTTAGTGTCCTTATCATTGTCCAAAAACCAAAAGGTGAAATTTAATGTCCACACTTCGTGTAGAAGTATGCATATAGTGTTTTAGGGTGTGTGTGTGTAATTGTCCAAACGCAGGTTGAGTAGGTATAATGCGGGAGCGGACTGGCTGCAACAGCCCCTACCCGACCGTAGAAGCAGTTTGAAGTGTCTTTAGTTGTAGGCAAAGTTCCTGGGTTCAGCTCGCCATCGGGATGGTTTTCTCAACCAGAATCACCTGGCCAGTTCCCTAGTGCTATCCTTTAATTCGGTCTTTTTGGCATCAGATAGTAGCGGTAAGGGCTCCTGTGCAGCCGTCCTGTCTCGCCTCACTCCCGGGTGTGTATGGAGGGAGGGGAGCAGGTGACTTATCGAAAGCACGAGCCTGTGTGTGACGCGTTTAATGACCCGTCGCCGTTGGAATATTCGCTATTGACTAGATTTGTATATATTAACCTGGGTTACATATATATAGTCAGAGTGTATATAGCACATGTCCCCAGTTGAAGAGCAGCGTCTCTCACAGACGTGAAAGTGGTTTCCTGGTTTCCTCTTTGATGCGGCGCTTACAAAATGGCTTCATTTAAACGTGGGTGTTGCTCATTTAGAACTACAGAACAAACACCATTTCTGCTCCACTTTTCAGTAAAAATCACAGTTTACATGAATGCTGAAACCTGCACACTCCACCTGGCAGCAATCACACGACAATCTAACAAACGAACTTCTGACTCATTGTCATTTTTTCTTTTTTTTTCTTTTTTTTCTTTTCTTTTCTTTTGGTCTGCCGAGGACAGCTGCAGTTTACCAAGATGGAGGGTTTTGAAAAATGTTTTTCAGAAGAGCCTGAGTTTTTGACATGAGAGTGATTCATGGAGCAGCAGGAAATGTATCTAAAATATATATGACACAAAACTGACTCTTGTGAGTTTAAGTCATGTTAAAAAGTTAATACAGCTGGAGTTGTGTTTTGTTTTATTCACACATGTCTGTGTAATCCTGTATTATTAATCTGTACTCAAAACATATAAAACACTTGTGATGTCATGAAGTGGTAGTTTTCAGTTTTCAGCTGCTTCTTTTCCTTTTAGTTCAGTAGTTTGGCAATTCCCAAGTTGTATGGAGTTTTAAAACACAATGGAGCACTTTCTGTATTACCACATGACGTCACAAGGTGGAACAGTGTTTTCAGCCTGAGAGAAGAACTCAGTGTAAACATGCAGGTGTGTGTTAAACTTGTCTGAATGAAACAAACACACATCCAAACACACATTAGACAAGACTCAGATGTGGCTAAACATGATTTGAGTTGTTGTACTTTGATCAGATTGTTCATGTACCTTGAGTAGTATTTTTCTTGTGCACTTTTCCACACTGTATGTTACATGATGGGGCAGTGCTTGTACTTTTAGACGTGTAACTGTACTTTTACTCCAGTCAGAATCTGCCTAGGACGCAGTATTTTCTGTTACACTCCTGGACAAAACATGGATATCATTTATTAAATTATTTTTTTTATATTATTATTATTATTAAATAGGTGATTGAAGCCCACAAAACCTGCTCTCAGACATCACCAAATACTACACACAAAAGTACAACGTGTGTGTATTTACTAGTATACCTCATTGGAAGTTAAAGTGGAGTTCATATTGTGGAAATGTATTTGTTGTAATTGAGTGTGTGCGTTGTGGGTGGGGTATCTGTTGTGTGTGTGTGTGTTTGTGCCGTGCTCTCCAGCCGAGCCCGCTCCTCCCAATTCCCCCGAGAGCTGACCCAACTAATGCTAACGCTAATCATAACCTGTAAATGTGAACACAGTGGAAAGAACAGAACATCCACAGACGAGAGCACCTGGAAGAGAGGGAGGAGGAGAGAGAGAGGAGAGAAGAGAGAGAAGAGGAGGAGGGAGAGAGAGAGGAGGAGGGGAGAAGAGGGGGATGAAATGGAGGAGAGAGAGGAAAGAGAGAAGGTAAAGAACGAGGAGCTGGATGAGAGCACTAGAGCACATGAAGAACGATTGTGCTCGTCTTAGAAAATGTGACGTTTTGGTCTTAGAGCTGCACAGTGACCTGTGACCGTTCTAACAGAGTGTGCAGAGCTTCCAAACTGTGGTCAGTGAACCAACTCATTTCATAATAAATTCAAGTCAAAAATGTGGAAGATTAATGTTAAAGGCTCAGATGAAGTGATTTTCTAAGCCATGTGTACTACCTGCCTCACTGAACATAGTATAAACACAACAGGACACAGTAACGATCCGACTCTTGGAGGAAGCGACAGGAGACTGACTTTGTTTTTGGTTTGGTATCATATATTCTAGTACAGAGGTCACCAACACGGGGCCTGCGGGCACCAGGTCACCCCCAAGGACAACATGAGTTCCCCACAGGCAGGTTCTAAAAATAACACAACTCATTAATGAGCTGCATCTAACATTTAATTTGATTCTGTTGCTATTCTTTTTTAATCACCCTTGTATTTATATAGATTTTAAAAATGACAATATCTTAAAAACATGTTTATTATACATGAAGTTTAGATAAACCATTTAGATGAGCAAGCTGTTTCTTTTAACGTTTATAGTTTATGCAAATGAGACATGTGGTTTTAAGTTTTGTTTCTGTAAAACATAAACAAATGTGCACAAAGCTGCATTAAAAATGTTATAATCTCAAACAATCTCTCTAGGGTGCTTATGGTTTTATTAAATATATAATTTTTGCACTTGCACATTTGTTAGAATATGTTAAAAACAATGGGATAGTGATGTAAACACACTCAGATAAGCAGTGATGATAACTGTAACACTGTACTTAAAAAATTAACAAATACTGAGACTAATAAAGTTAAAGCTGAATCTTGATCTCTGTTTCTCGCTCTCATTGTTGATAATTATTGTGAGAACTCATGAACGTGATCAGTGTCGTCACATACATGATTATCATTAATCCTGATTAATAATGTGTAACTAAAGACAAACTGAGCATGTGTGTTATTTCAGAAGAGAGTATCAAACTGTAGCTCTTCATACGACTCAGTGCTCATGAAGTAACTCTCACTTTCAAAAAGGTTGGTGACCCCTGTTCTAGTAAATAATAAATGACTTACAAACATAAGAGACAGCTCAGTGGGACTGGCCATTCAATAACATACAACAGTTTCAATCATCAGGTTCTGTGGGTAACTGAGTGCAAAATATACTGAGAGTTCAGCAACAATAATGCAGTGTCTGATTACACAGAATATATCGAGAGTCCAGAAATAATCAGTGCAATCAACACCACAAAAATATGAACCCCGCCCACACACACAGTTCACTGAGAGACACGTCTGGGTCCGACCGTTTATCCAGAGGGAGTAAAATGCAGCAAGGGTATGTGAGGGTAACGTGTGAAATAGGGATGGGTATGATTAATCGAATAATCGATAATTGATCATTAAGAATTTCATCGATTACGTTCATTTTAATCGACAAACCGAATGTAGGTTGCTGTGTGTAGTGTGACCAAACAGGTGTGTACATGTGTCTCTGCATCAGAAGGAGCGAGACACAAACAGTGGGTCAGTCTGCAACGTACTGAAGCACAAATGTGTGTTTAACGATGACTTGTACAAGAAATTCCACACTTTCTGTTGCGTTCGGGACAAGTGTGAGTCCATGTGCACAGTTTACAAAGCAGCACATATGTTTCTGTGTCCAGTGGGAAAAAGTCGATGACGAGTCCCCACCTCCCTCCCTCCGTACAGTGTCCTGGTTTTGACAAACACAAATCTGCTCACACTAACCTGTATTCACCTGAGTCATGTCTTTTAATCCAACAGAAATTGACCACATCAGCAACACAAGAGCTGGAGTTTTATCTTCACATTATAATGTCAAACGGGCTGATGTGGCTTACGGTTTATATGTTGTAAAGTTGAATTTATTTATGCAGATTAGTAGTGCAAATAGAAATAATATGATAATATGATGATCATTTTAATATAAAAACATTAATGATTAATCGATAATCGATCATTAATTCTTCCGACGATCGATTAAGGACATTTCATCGAATGCCCATCCCAGTGTGCAGTGGGCATGTGGGTGCATCGGGAGAGTTTTTGTGGGCTGTAGAGAGCCCCCTACAGGCCCGGCAGGAGAGGTGCGACTCTGCAGTATTTCAGGAGGCTCTGTAGACTTGAGGTCTGCTCCTTTCAGCTCGACATCAGGAGGTAGAAACCTGGACAGTTTCAGCGGACTACCCTTGGACATAAGCCTTTAACACAGTTTTGGGACACAATAGGAGGCTCCTGCAGCTCGACTCTCAACCGACTTCCAACAGCAGAACTTAGGCTATGTTTATAATGATGACATCTGAACAGTGGTGTTGTGTGTTCACTTTTTATTCCGCGTTTAGACGAGGGTTTTAGGGAGGAAATCTGCGTGCATACGGTGACGCAAAAGTGTGTGGAATTCGATTGTGTAGGCATGCCAGGCGGGAGGTAGTGATGTATGTGATGTAAACACGTACGCGACCTGAGCACATCTGACCAGAGTTTTGCGTCTTGGGCAGTGTAGACAGAAAAACTACAGCGGAGCATATTCAGCTTTTCCACTGTGGAGGGTGGTTTCAGATTTTTGCATTTTTCAGTCCCCAAACCGCAGTCACTCTTTAAACGAAAGACACTTCTGATCAAATGTTTTGTCATTTTTGCCCGCAAGTGTTCTCATGTAAACAGACCCTTAGACCTAACTCAGACTGAATCACAGCGGCATAATCAGCTCACACGATTAGGCGCGCAGCCTCACGTCACCGAGAGCGCAACAACAATTGGTTTAGTTCACCAACGTGATCTTGTGACCTGGAGATCCCGCGAGAACACACTGAAAAACCTTCAGATTGAAATCCAATAATGAGAGATGAGCACAGAAACATGTATGTCACAAGATGGAACAGAGCATTTTGAGCTTTGGAGATGCAGACAGAGTAATAATGATAAAGGTTTACTCGACTGTTTAAAGACTGTGTATTGTAATAGTGGTGTGTTTTCTCACCAGGGCAGAGGACCCTTCAGCAGAAGATGAGAAAAGACGGTGAGTTTAATATAAAGGATAATGGAACAACTGTCATATATTTATTCAGCTACAAACACATTTGACTTGTTTTTTATGCTTACATTTTGCCTTTTGGTTCCCATGCTGATGAGTTAAAGAAGTAGACTAAGGGAGCATGACATCATGACGTCACCCACAGTAGTCAGCGCCACTCAAATGAAGCTCATACACATGCTTTTCTTTCACTTTTTTACTTTTTATCTTGGTATGATCATAAACAATACATTTGTTTATTTTGGTACATTCATAAACGATAAACTTTTGTGCCTTCTTCAGTGCTATTATTAGATTGTACGACCATAAACGAAAACAAAAATCCTTAAATTTTTCATTCTCATTACTGTTCATTTTGTACGATCATAAACGAAAACAAAAAATCCCTAAATTTTTCATTCTCGTTACTGTTTGTTTTGAACAATCATAAATGATAAACTTTTGTGCCTTCATCAGTAATATTATTAGTTTGTACGACCATAAACAAAAACGAAAAAATCCCCAAATTTTTCATTCTCATTACTGTTTATTTTGTACGATCATAAACGATAAACTCTGTGCCTTCTTCATTGCCGTTGTTGGTTTGTACAACCATAAACGAAAACAAAAAATCCTTACATTTTTCATTCTCATTGCTGTTTATTTTATACGATCATAAACGATAAACTTTGTGCCTAGATTAACATTATTATTAGTTTGTACGACTATAAACGAAAATATGTTCCTGCATGCATGTATATGTGTGTTATGTATATGTGTGTAAACATTTATATTGAGTATATGTACTGATATCTATGATGTGTATATGTATGTTTGTATGTACATATGTGTGTACAAGTGTGTGTACTTGCATATGTATGTAAGTATATGTGGATATGTTTTTGTATATATGTGGGTATATTTTTTTGCAAATGACAGGTAAGCACTCCAAAGGTGATTAAAATAAAAATAAATAATACATTTAAAAAAGTGAACCACGTGATTATGTAAAATAATTGGGGTAGGACTCCACAAGTGTTTTAAACTTCATCGTACTCCTTTTGAGCACCAGGTCCCAAATATTTAATGTATATGACACTATTTTTGTTATTGTTTTTGAATTTTGTTGTACCTGGCTCAAACAAATAAATTAATGAATGAAGCTCATACTAGAGATACTAGAGGTTACATTAGAGGTTCAATTTGGAGCCAGGATCTATATTATGAATAGGATTTTTTTTAAAAGGCAAATATTGCAAAAAAAAAAAAAAAAAAAAAAAAACACGATCATGTAGACTGGGTTAATGTGAACTTTTTAAGACCAAAATGACGAGGCTCACAGCAGCAGTCACAGAGAGAGGAGCGACAATATAAGTTAGTAGGAGCCAGGGTCAGAAGAAGCAGGAAGCAGAAAGAAGCAGGAAGTGCCTCCATGCAAACTTCCTATTTGGCTCCTCTTTTGGGTTGCCAGATTCAATAAACTCAAAAGCTTGTGCCAGTGACTTATTCTGATGTGATTAGTGGTTGGAGAGGCACAGAATTGTAGCCAGATGTCTCTCAGTCTTCCCCAGGGCAGAAGACGCAGCACAGAAGAGTCTGAGGAATCAATGAATTACTAAAGAAATGGTCGACAGAAGACATGTCCTGTTCAGTAATTATTTGTCTAAAAGCAACATTATCAAAAGCTCTCAGAACTATCTCTATGATCCAGAGGTGGGACTTGCAAGTCGTGACTTGGACTCGAGTCAGACTTGAGTCACTATTTTTAGAACGTGAGACTTGACTTGATAAAATGGACTAAGACTTGAGACTCGACTTGGACTTGAAGCTCAGTGACTTGGGACTTGACTTGGACTTGAGCCCTGTGACTTGAAAGAGCTCGAGAAGCACTTTTAAATCTGAATTCTGAATATTCTGACTGTAATGATTCACACTGAGAACTTGTTAAGACATTGAAAATGATCATTTCTACAACTGTATGTACTATAAATACTCATATAAATATACTAGGATTTTTTAAAGTACAGTTTATCTTAAAAATCATATAAATTGCAAAAATCTAAACTGTATTTGATACTTTGGTTTAAAGACTTGAAATGACTTGAAGCTCAAAGCAGACGACTTGGACTTGACTTGGATTTATGGGCCAGTGACTCGAGACTGGACTTGGACTTGCTTGTCTGTGACTTGGGACTTGACTTGGACTTGAGGTCAAAGACTTGAGACTTACTTGAGACTTACAAAACAATGACTTGGTCCCACCTCTGCTGTGATCTGACCAGATATTGCACTGATAAGTACTATTGTAGTAGCCAGGCTGGCACCACCTAGTGCCTCTGCTCAATTTCATTTCTCTCCAGCGACTAGGTCAGGAATCAGAATACACTAGACAGTTTGCAAAAACCCCGGAAGTACGAGTTTGGGTACTAATATAGCTTAATATACCAGTTATCCCTGTCTGCGGTGCATTACATACCTCACGACCAAATAGCAGCGATTGGTTAAATAAAAAAAGTACCCACCTACTGTCGAGCGAGCGAATCCTAACACTGCGAGGTCAGACGGTTTCTACAAAGTGAAACCGGCTGATGAATCAGGCTACTACTGAAGGTCCTGCATTACACAAAATGTATTCTGTGAGCTTTAAGCCGTGTCAGAATACTGTTCAGAAACAGACCTGGAGCTGTGTTTTCACATTCACACGTCTGAGTAACTCTATTAGTATCCTGACTACATCCACAAAGCTCAAAATTCTCTGTTGCACCTTGTGATGTCATGAAGTGGTAGATGTGTAGTTGACAGCTTTTTCCAGGGCTGAAATGATCCAGATGATTATTGTGGAGTTCTATGGAGTTTAAAAACACAGTGGAGCACTGTTTGTATTAGCACATCACATCTCAAGTTGGAACAGAGTGTTTTCTGTTTGAGAGAAGAACTCAGTGTAAATATGCACAAAACACAGCTCCAGGTGTGTTTGTGATGAGGAAACAACATTATAACAGAGATCGGAAAATAGTGTGAAATGGCCCATTTAAACTGCAGAATTTATTGGCATTTCTTCCATGTAAAAACCATTCCTTTGTCTTCTTTGTGTCGGTCGTCATTCCAATAAAATCATATTTAGTCGACCAATAAAAGGTTTGTTTGATTAAGATGCCACGGGCCAGTTTATTGACTAAATGCTTCCAGTTTAGACTGAAGTGAATTATCGTTTTCAAAACTCAAATGCTCTTCTGTTTGCGCTGATGTGCAGGAACTACGGCGGTGTGTACGTGGGCCTGCCTGCAGACCTGTCCACTGTGGTGTCCAGTCAGTCTAAACCCACACGGAAAGGTCAGCTCCACAAACTAACCACACATGCACCTGCTTGCTCTGACTGGAATGTTCCACACTACAGCATTTTATTATATATATATTTAATAGATGCATTAAGAACTTTGGACTTCTGGTCATTGTGCAGTTCATACTGGGAAGGACTTTCCAATAAAGTGAGCATCAATCCGCCATGTTTGTTTACCCAGTGGAATGCAGCTATTGACAAAGTCGATCTTTTCAAGTCTTTTGAACCATATCACTTTTGTTTCTGGTTCTGATATTGTCATATTTTAGTTTTGGGATTCGAACATTGTAATTGTGTGGTTGTTGGATCCTAACAGCGGAAAATGGGCTTTGGAAGTTTGCAAAATCCATAACTGCAAAAGGGAATCAGATGTGTGTGACTGTAAACCTCTGTTCAAACTGTTTCCCTTCACAATGGAATTGAAAAATAGTAATTGGACAGTATTGATCCACAGGAAGGATGAAAAAGGAAACCTTTGACTGTCTTAAAAATCATCCAGAGTTTGCAGCGAACATTTTGTATGTGGAGCGACAACAAAGCGGGATCCTGTTTGTTAAGTGAGAGGTGCAGAAGACAAACAGACTGAGCTGCACTTTCTTGTTCTTGTGGTTTTACAGAAACATCACGTCTTGGTCTCTTTGCAGTGGAAGGTGTTGGCATTGACATTTTAAATTCGTAACCAAGCTTGAGCGTAGGGTTGGGATTTTGCTTTGTTGTCACTCCACATACAAAATGTTCTCTGCAAACTCGGGATGAATTCTTAGGCAGTCAAAGGTTTCATTTTTGATCCTTTCTGTGGATCAGTCCTGCCCGTCACCTTCACCTTTCACTATTTTTCAATTCCATTGGGAAGGGAAACAGTTTGAACAGAGATTTGCAGTCATGCACATCTGATTCCCTTTTGCACTTATGAAGTTCACAAACACATTTCTCGAGACATTTTCCGCTGTTAGGATCCAACAACCACACAATTATGATGTCCGAATCCCAAAACTAAAATATGACAATATCAGAACCAGAAACTAAAGCGATAGAAAAGATCGACTTGATGCTCACATTTTTCGGAAAATCCTTCCCAGTATGTATTGCGCAATGACCGGAAGTCCAAAATTCTTGATGCATCTATTGGCTCAAAAACAAACCTTGAACATGAATAGTTACTGAGAACGGCTGTATCGTCATTTACGGGTTCATCTAATGCTAATTTCTCTTCTGAAAATCCACACTTAAGCTTAAGACGTTCAAACCCTCGCACCGATTGAAAATGTTCAACAGTGACGGGCAGGTGCGGCGGTCCCTGGTGGTCTGCACACCGTGTGGAGCACCTGTCGCTCTGGGCCTCTTCACTTCGATTTGACCTTTAGATTATCCTGTGCATTTTAATGAGAAGAGCTTTAATGTGCAGAGCAGAAGGAGCATCGTACAGACCAGATGTAAAATCAAGTAATGACATTTTAACTCTGTTATCAGTGCCCCGTCGTCATTAACCTACTCACACTTGTATTTTGATTGTTTCGTGCATGTTCGGAGTAATCTTGTATTGTCCTTGAGACCTCCAAAAATGTCTGCCTATCTCCGCCCACTGGTTTGTATTTACCTGCAATTATTTAAGTAAATCTGACACTGGGGCATACACAGTGTTGAGAAGGTGACTTTTAAAATGTATTCCCCTACAGATTACAGATTACACACACCAAAAAGTAGTTTGTAATGGAATCCATTAAATTACTTAAAGTGAGTAATGTAATCTGAATACTTTGGATTACTTGATTTGCTGTAGAGAAACAAAGACGAGGAAATCTTCAAATAAGATGTTTTGTCTAATAAAAGAAAATAAAAAAGTCCAGACTTTACTCAACCAAATTAAAAATATTATTGATAGAAGACGAGGAGACACGTCCACACAGCAGGATTTAGTCCTGTTAAATCCTGTTTTAGACCTGGTTTAGTCCTGGTTTTAGACATGGTTTAGACCTGGTTTTAGTCCTGGTTTAGTCCTGGTTTAGACCTGGTTTTAGTCCTGGTTTTAGTCCTGGTTTAGTCCTGGTTTAGACCTGGTTTTAGTCCTGGTTTTAGTCCTGGTTTAGTCCTGGTTTAAGACTTGGCTTTAGTCCTGGTTTTAGACCTGGTTTAGTCCTGGTTTAGACCTGGTTTTAGTCCTGGTTTTAGTCCTGGTTTAGTCCTGGTTTAGACCTGGTTTTAGTCCTGGTTTTAGTCCTGGTTTAGTCCTGGTTTAGACCTGGTTTTAGACCTGGTTTAGACCTGGTTTTAGTCCTGTTTTAATCCTGGTTTTAGTCCTGGTTTTAGTTCTGGTTTAAGACCTGGTTTTAGTCCTGGTTTTAGACCTGATTTAGTCTTGGTTTAGACCTGGGTTTAATCCTGGTTTTAGTCCTGGTTTTAGTTCTGGTTTAGACCTGGTTTAGACCTGGTTTAGTCCTGGTTTTAGTTCTGGTTTAGACCTGGTTTAGTCCTGGTTTTAGTTCTGGTTTAGACCTGGTTTAGTGTCCAGCAATGAGTGGAATTACTGGGAAAAAAAAAAAAAGAAAAAAAAAAGGGGATATAGCCCAAAATGTGAAAAAAGGAAAATCCCTCTGTGTAATCCATTTATTTCAACAAAGTAACTGTAATCCACTCACTGAAACAGTAACTGTAACTGAATACAGTTACTCATAATTTGTACTCTGATTACATAACTCCGGTACATGTAATCTGTTACTCCCCAACACTAGGGCATACATAGAGTTCAGAAATGTCATGTAGTTATTTTCACGTAAGTGATAATGTGTTTAGTGCAGTGAAATGCCACGATGAAGAGGGCGGCTTGTCAGTTCTGCGGTGTTGAACAGAAAGTCAATGGACTCATTTCTATTATTAATCCGTTTCAGATCAGTATTGTGGTTTATAATGAACAGGATGTAAAATAATGATCTGCACACATTACAGTTTTAGACCAGAAAAAAGATCATGCTGGACAAGTCAGGATGCATGGACTATGAATGGACATGAATGATTTAGAATCAGAATGATTAATCTTCATCTAATACTTTGGTTACATCTGCCCATGTGATGCTGTTCCAAATTGACAATAAACAAATGATGTGGTTTCAGTTTTGTAATGTGTGTATTTTCAATAGCATGAAATTTTACAATGAGATAAATGATGAGTTTGTTTCTTCAGTCTCTTTACATGTTTTTCCTTCTCTTGTAGACTAGCGATGCTGTTGTGGATATGTCCCAGGTAATGAAGACTTTTTCCAAATCATGCTCCAACAGCACAAGTGATTCAATTCAATTCAAGTTTATTTATATATGACATTTAAAACAACTTCAGCTGACAAAGTGCTTCAGATACAAGTCAACAAAAGCAGAAGAAACAGTTACATATACATGAGTACAGATAACGTGGGAAAACTACAATAAAAACACCAAGATAACCTGAACAGCTCGTATTACATGCCAGGAGAAATGGGGAGTTTTCAGTCTGGTCGTAAACTGTGTTACAGATTGAGAGAATCTGACAGGAAGAGGAAGGCTGTTTCAGAGTCTGGGCGCTGCCACAGAAAAGCCTCTGTCACCTCTCGTCTTAGCTGAGTTTTGAGTTCGACCAACAGGAGCTGGTCTGATGTGAGGGCTCTGGGTGGAGGACAGGACTGCAGTAACTCCCTCAAACAGACTGGACCCACAGAGTGCAAACATTTGAAAATATAATAATATAATAATAATAATAACATTTTAAATTGCATCTGATATAAAACAGGGAGCCAGTACAGTTTGCAGAGTTATAAAAGAAGTAATATTATGTAGTACTCATTAGTGCCTGTAGTTGTACTACTGCTTGCAGCAGTAACAACTGATATTGATCATAACAGTGCACGTTGCTGGGAGGTCAAAGAATGTGCCTGTAGCTCCAGTCATCACTGCATATAACAGAGATAAGATCACAGAAATACAGGCTCAAAGTACACTTTGTCTGTATACATCTAAATGTTCAGCTAAAAACCTGCTGAAAAATACTGAATCATGTATCTATCTTAAAGGTGCACTATAACTTTTCAGGTGGACATTCCGTCATCCCTGGAGATACTGCCTGAATGTTCCACAGTGTGGTATTACACTTATTTATAGAGCAGGTAACACTCACCCATCCATAGCAAGAAGACAAGTTTAGGTCAATAAAATCCCATGTTATTGGGTAAATACAACATGGATACGTTTAATGCCATACCGGAACATTCCAGACCAAACAATACTATCTCCATGTAGACAAGCAGGTGGTGGACCCTGCACTAGAAAAGTTGCACAGTGCACTTTAAGGCTTATATTTAAAATTATAACCTTGTTGACTAACGGTAATTGTACAGAAAATCCACTGAAGCGTGAGGTCTTTCAAATTCTATAGACACAAGACAAGGTGAGGTTACTCATTTGAGTAAAATGTAATGTGACCTTAGTATTTCAGAGCCAATGTCATCACAGACTCAGCTGTGAGTGTGAGATTATAAAACAGTTGGAGTGTTGCAGTAAACCAAGAACACTCATTTGAAAAGTACTCACTTTTTCTCATTTCAACAGGATCCTGCTCCATCCACAGACTGTAGAACCAGGATGTGACCAGTGCAGCACACAATCTAAGACCTGGAACATGGACCTGAGGGGGATTCCAGTGAACTTTACACCATCACACCAGTCTGCATCTGCAGCTTGGAACAGTGGAGCAGACACATGGAGTCCACCATCTTGTTTTAGGGGGACTGGATTTCCCACTGAGCCACTGCAATAAGACAGATGTTTATAAAGAGTCATTCATTCATTCAAGAAGAAGAAGAAGAAGAAGAAGAAGAAGAAGAAGAAGAGGTGATGTGTGTCCAGTCAGGGGTCAAAGGGTCCGGATGGTCGACTCACAAATACATAGAAAATATGTATAATATGATGTTTTTATATAGGTTATATATATATATATGTTTTAGATAGAATAGATATAACTGCATATTATCTTTACTGTTTTGTTGAAGATCCTAAAGTAGCCATCAGATATGTTTAAAGAAACACTATGTGACATTTTCACCACCTGCTCATCTCCATGGAGATGTTACTGCTTTGCCAGGAATGTGCCACAGTATGGAATTAAACAATGCACGATACACAAGATTAAATGCCCATGACAGTGTAGACTTCTCCTAAAAAAATTAAATAAAATAAAATGAAAAATACAAAAATTATGAAAAAAAAATTACAAACAAAAATTACAAAAATGTTTCAAATTTAACTTCCTGGTTGGAAATCATGATATCACACTTGGGAATTCCATAACCATTACCCAGCATCCATATGGTACACTGGGCCCAAACGTGTCATACACACTTTAATGCGGAACATTAAAGCAAAGCATCAACATCTCCATGAAGACAAGCAAGCTAAGAAAAGTTACACAGTGCTCCTTTAAATGGAGTTTTGGGTTCAGTCATTAGATTCAAAGTTCATCTATCTTTCTGCCACGGCACACAAGGACAAACTGAAATATAAGGACTATATACAGTAACACAATGTACATCCAACATCCAGTGTAAGTTTAAACATGTCTTTAAATGAAATATTTGAAATGACTGTAAAACACAAAACTGCCGAAATATCACTTTTAATTTCATTTTACATTAATATCTGATAATTTTTTGTAGCATTTTTTACATATTCAGATACTAAGGTAATGTACCCAGCTCTAATATGAACTAATATTGTGAATTAGCCATGGCTTTAAACGCATTATCAGTAGAGGTGTAACGATACCCAAGTCTCACGATACGATATCGTCACAGTATGAACCGCATGGCACAATATTTATTGCAATATCACGAGAAAGCTCACGATATTACGATATTCTACATAATAAGAAGAGTGACATTACAAAATGCTTTGACCATCATTTGGTGCAACATTTATTGTTATTAGTGACATTTTAAACAGCTTGAAAAGACTCTGAAGTTGAAATGCAAAATTCAAATAACAACTAAACAATGTTTTAGTGCGACTTTGGTAAACTAAAAAGCTGCACTGCTTGACATACTGTCTGAGCATTACAGCTACTGTAGTCAGGAGCCTCACAGAGTCTGACAGAAGTTGAACTGCATCAGCGCACGAGTGAGCTGTTTTTTTCAGCGCTTATAATTTATAAAAATTGAGTCATGTGGTTTTAAGTTTAGTTTCTGTAAAACGTAAACAAATGTGCACAAAGCTGCATTAAACACATTATTACTCAATGCATATTTGAGTCATCCTCATAGGAAATTAATGGCATTTTATATTTTGGCTCCAGTTTAGCCTCTAACCTTTTAAACTCAATGCCGTCCACCACAGAAAATGGATGCAAATCACTCGGATGTATTTGGTCTTTTCTTGAGCTGTTGTGAGGAAGCTTTTTTGTCCCAACTTGATTTTCTGAACACATTCTTAAAAAATGTCAGCGTGTTGGCTTATCAAAGTCCTTCTCATGTTGTAGTTTTTCCCGAGGTGAACTGCACACTGCATTGTGTCTGCACACTGTCTGTTGTTTTTGCCCAAAGACACACAGTTTAATACAAGACGAGACCACGACGATATCGTGGCAATTTTACTATGACAATATCGTGACATCGCCAGTATCGTTACACCCCTAAATATCAGATAATCTCATGTTAAGCAATCTTTTATTGAACTTTTTAAGCATCTTTTCTGGCCAAAATATGAATGATTTGTGGAACACCGCTCAGGTTTTCCTTCTATAAAAACAGGATGTGATCAGGTCTAAATAAGGTCTACAAACACCAGTTACAAAGCACTGCCCAAAGCCATACTGAGGTACCACAGAAGGTTACTGTGCACCTGCCTCTATCTGATGTTGATCTTTTCTGATTGTACTTGAATGCACTCTTTGCTCTGAACCTAAATGTGGTTGGTTCTGCCTGGGATCTGCCATTTGACCTTTTCTGGAACAAATGAACCACTCTCTGCTTCTTTGCCTCCTGCAGCCTGTTTCCTGCTGTAGAAGATTGTAGCTCACACATCTGTTCTTCTGAGCTTTCATGTAAATGTAAAGCAGCACTGTGGAACTTTTCTAGTGCAGTGTAAGTCAACTGCTTGTCTCTGTATGTAATTGTTTTGCCAGACATCTTTCACAATATGGCTTTTTTAATCTAAGTAACTCCATGGAGACAAACAGGTGACCAGTTACAGGACAGATCTGTGGACTGGCGACCCCGCTCATGATTCTTTATCTATTCATTATCCCCAACAACACAACGTAACACACCACTCACAACCAAACCCAACAACACAACACACCACTCACAACCAGCCCCAACAACACAACACAACACACCACTCACAACCAAACCCAACAACACAACACAACACAACACACCACTCACAACCAGCCCCAACAACACAACACAACACACCACTCACAACCAAACCCAACAACACAACAACACACCACTCACAACCAAACCCAACAACACAACACAACACATCAC
Source organism: Boleophthalmus pectinirostris (assembly GCF_026225935.1). Classification (NCBI taxonomy): domain Eukaryota; kingdom Metazoa; phylum Chordata; class Actinopteri; order Gobiiformes; family Gobiidae; genus Boleophthalmus; species Boleophthalmus pectinirostris. The sequence goes on from NW_026571152.1 coordinate 4,272,805, forward strand.
AACACAACACACAACCACAACAACACAACACAACACACCACTCACAACCACAACCAACAACAACACAACACAACACAACACACCACTCACAACCAAACCCAACAACACAACACAACACACCACTCACAACCAAACCCAACAACACAACACAACACACCACTCACAACCAAACCCAACAACACAACACAACACACCACTCACAACCAAACCCAACAACACAACACAAACACATCACAACACAACACACCACTCACAACCAGCCCCAACAACACAACACAACACACCACTCACAACCAGCCCCAACAACACAACACAACACCACTCACAACCAGCCCCAACAACACACACAACACACCACTCACAACCAAACCAACAACACAAACACACTCACAACCAAACCCAACAACACAACACAACACACCACTCACAACCAACCCAACAACACAACACAACACACCACTCACAACAACAACACAACACAACACACCACTCACAACCCAACCCAACAACACAACACAACACACCACTCACAACCAAACCCAACAACACACACACCACTCACAACAAACAACAACACAACACAACACACACTCACAACCAGCCCCAACAACACAACACAACACTCACAACCAAACCCAACAACACAACATAACACACCACTCACAACCAAACCCAACAACACAACACACCACTCACAACCAAACCCAACAACACAACACACCACTCACAACCAGCCAACAACACAAAAACACTCACAACCAAACCCAACAACACAACAAACACACCACTCACAACCAAACCCAACAACACAACACAACACACCACTCACAACCAAACCCAACAACACAACACAACACACCACTCGCAATCAGCCCCAACAACCAGCCCAGTTGGGTCTGGGTGGGACAGAGCGCGCAGCAGAAGCACAATAGGTCAGGTGTGTGAATAAATGTTTATGAAGACCAGTCACTAGATTTGAGTTCCCCCCACCCTGCGCCCCAAGACGTACTTCAGGGTGTAATGTAAAGTCATGGGCACAAGCAAAGTAATGACTTCTCCAAATTTCAGGCTCTCCCATAAACCTCCAATGAGTTCACTCCGACTTAGCGAACTCGAAGGCAAAACACATGAACCAAATAAAGTGATATGAGCACATTTAACTTTATAATTGGATAAACATATGTCTATGCAGATACACGCTCAATTTTGATATGAAATAAAACATGTAAAAATATGAAACACATAGCCTAATACAAAATAATGACTTTATAATTAATTTATTTATTTTTATCTAGGTCAAGTTAGGGAGCACTTGCGTCCTCTGGTGACCAGCAGCCACTGTAGATTGTATAAAATGTGAAGTCAAGTGTTTGGTCCAAATTTATTCCTCACTTGCCTTATACATTTAGAGCATCCTCATAATTCACTGTTAAAAAGCACTTTTCACGACTCTCAGACCACAGTGACGTTCTGCTGTCATGGTTCTGCTAACAACAACTATTATGCTAATGCACACTTCCTGTTTATCAGTCCATAAAAAGCTTTATAATTAGATGCAAACAGTACACAGCCAATGCAATATGTCTATCTATACTGGTGTAAGACACACTTACTCAAGTACATACAGTACTGAGTACAGGGCCTTTACTCATAGTCCCATCACACCATGAGAACAGTGTATTTAAAAGCACTCATATAAATTATATTATTCTATTCCATGTGTCCTTCATGTCACTCTGTATTGTCCAGAGTCCATCGGTCTTAATGCACGTGAATGTTCTTTATGTAGCTCTGGCTCATGTCTGACTGTGGATTGAATAGAACTGCGTTCTCCTTTGGGAGCTGTGTGCCTTGAGCGCAGATGTTAGATGTTAGATGTTATGAGATGTTATGTCTTGCTTTAATGGTCCATAGTACTGCATTTTATTATTATTTCTTTTCAGGTGTTTTTACTGCTCAAAAACATGTGTTCTTACTGTGGATGGGCTCGCCTCTCCACAGACCTGACCTGTAATTTGACATGTTAGTGCCCCCTGCTTGTCTTCATTGAGATAGATATGTTTCCATGGAGACAAGCAGGAGCATATACACAGTGCACCTTTAAATACATGTATTGTATTTCATTGTTTTGTGTTGATCCAAAGCTAATAATAATATTCTGTGTTCATTTGCATTTCTGTTCAGCCAAACAATGTGGAGAATATAGAATGTCACACATGTCATTATTTACTCAAATGCACATTTATTTAACAATAAAAGATATATACATATATACAGAGAGTATGTACAGTCTGTATTTACATAGACTATATACAGTCTGTAATTAAGGCTACATACAATCTGACTGTATACAGTCTGTTATTACAAAGGCTACATGCACCATGGCAAAACTGGGATACTCAAAAAACCGGATCATAACCAGAACACTGATGTGCATGTAAATACACTCATAGACTATATACAGTCTGTAATTACATAGACTATATACAGTTGGTTATTACATTGGTAGATTTCAGATTGTAGAATGTGATGATGTTATACTCTCATGGGGGCAAGGACCAGTTTTTTCTATTGATGACATTGTACTTTGCCATCAAATATCTAAAAAATAAAAGCACAAATGTTGAATCTGATCATTTCTATGACTGACTAGACCAAAAACTCACTGTACACAAACAAAAGCAATAATAATTTTAGCTGACCCCATCTGTATTAATTAATGTTGACCTACAGAATTTTGCTGGTTTCAGAAGACATCACAACATTTTATAGGGTAATAATATTTAATACAGATATAATGTAGTTTTTTTTCTTGTAATATAGCAAGTTAATGGTTTTAGTAACCTGCAGATTACATTAAAGATTTGTGACTAAACTTTTGGGATATTTCATGACAAAGTACAGTGTAATCAATAGGAAAAACTGTCTCTTGGTATCTGGGAGGATTAGTGGAGCTGTTAAGGACCAAAAAAGTGCCCAATTGTTCACTTTGATGGTACCAGCATGAAACTGCCAGATTATTAACATCCCTGGGACCAACATTTGTGGCTATGGAACCAAACCTAAGTCGACCCTGGAGCCGAGTACTGCACATGTCACAAAATGGCTGACATGGAAACGAGGCTGGGAGATAAATTACTGCTTAAACTGCCTTTTTTGTAAAATAATGTTAAATAATCACACATTATCATTAATGTTCCCACTTCTGCAGATATGAGATGACACTATGATATCACTATGACATTGTAACCTTCACATTTTTCCGTTAAGCATAAAACAAATGAAGAAGTCACAGTTTGAGAACACCTTGTGACTTCTTCATGTCATGTCAGAAGTGCTCCACTGTGTTTTTAAACTCTATACACCTTCACTGGATAATTTCAGCCCCGTTGTTTAACTTCCTATTTCCATGAATCATGCAGGTGACTTTACAAAGTTATACTGTGAGTTTAAAGGTGCACTGGTGGAGGGTCCAACACCTATTTGTCTCCATGCAGGTGTTATTACTTTACCTGGAATGTTCCGTGGTATGACTTTAAACATTTTCATCTAGGATTTATTCATTAATCTGTTAATTAATAAATCTGTAATTAATTAATCTAATTAATCTCTTTTTTAATCTCACCTAGAAATTGCTGAGAAAAGCTTCAACTTGAGGTATTTTCATTTGAATTCATTATTACATTATTTTCATACTATCATTAACGTTTTTATATAAGTATCATTATTACTGTTACTAATTTGCATAAATAAACTCAACTTTACAACATATAAACATAAACACTCTAAACCAGGGTGCTCACACTTTTTCAGCATGTGAGCTACTTACAAAATGACCCAGTCATAATGATCTACCTAATACAAAGCCAAGCAAACTGCACTGAAACACTCTGTGCCCCTTTTTTGGACCCTCACCCACAGTTTGAGAACCTCTTCTTCAAGAGAACTTCCTCTGGCACTTTACACAAAACTGTGAAAAAAGTGAAGGAAGATTTTTAAACCTGTTTTTTAAAGTTCCAAACTGGAGTTACATTCTTTTCTGGTTTTGCAGTGATATTTACCAGCCTCTGCACGTTTACCAAACCAAACGCACATCGTGACAAACACAGATACATTTGTGCACTTTTGTTAGGCAAACTTCAGCCAAATGTGGCAGTAGGTCTGTTCTGTAGATCCGCTCTATGCTGTAGAGCTGCTTTGAGTCTCCGCGGGTTTCAAATGAGCGCACAGGCTGCACTGAGACGCCCCACATGCTCCTGCACCCGCTACAAGTTTATTACCAACAGCAGCGGCCGTAATGAAATATGATCACACTTGTTGAGTGTCAGACCTTGAGTGAGAGACAAGACAGAGTCCAAACTCGAGTCTGAGGAGAGTACTAAGACACGGCGATCTACCCACACGACCTTGGCGATCGACTGGTAGATTGCGATCGACGTATTGAGCACCACTGCACTAGAGCCACATCAGCCCGTTTGACATTATCATGTGTTTATTGCAGTTTTGCACAAGTCTCACAGAAACTAAACTTAAAACAGCATGGCTAATTTGCATAAACTAGGTGGAGAGAAAAAAAATAAAAAATGCTCTTGTGTGCTGATGCGGTTCCACTTTTACTAAAGGACACATCTCAGCGGAATATAGATGTTCTCTGTGACAGAGGGATGTTGATGGTGAAGGTGAGTCTGTTCTGTGTCTGTGTCGTGATGTTTTCAGAGATCAGACGTGTGCAGGTTTATCGCAGATGCGGCGAGAACGGGAATGAAAATTAGGCTACAATTCTTTGCAGGAACGAGCGGAGCAGGACTGCACAGTGCGACTGTGTCCTAACAACACATAAAAACAGATTTTATAATAAGGCAACTCGCACAGAAACAGTAAAGTTAGAGATTAAAAATAAGATTAACGTAATTAAAAAACATAACGCACTAAATATGACTGTAATTAATTAATCATAATTAACGTGATAATCTGACACTCCTAGTTTCTATTGCTGAAAAATACAATAATTCCTTCTGTGAATAGGGTCAACACTCCACAGATCTGAACTGTAATGCAGTGTAGTGCTGTAACCTGCTTGTCTCTTGTGGGTTTAATCTACACGGTGGAACATTCTAGACAAAGCAATATGATTTCCATGGAGACAAGTGCAGCTTTAACTAATTACAATGAATCAGTCAATAACAATGTGTTGATTTGAATAGGCCATCGGCAGCCTTGAACGTTTGTGCAGGTATCCATAGTAACTTCATTATCTCTTACTCTTACGTGCCAATCCGTCTTTATGATTAAAGATTTTATATTGCACATCTGTCACTGCGGTTTATTGACTGAGCGAGACCAATTAGTCAGTAATGTATCCACCATTCTGTGATCAATTCAATCAGTCACTTTGAAACTACATCACGTTACATTTCGTGACTGTGACCAGGACGGGTAGAGCAGCTGGACTGCAGTGAGAAACCCCAGAAAAGATGATGGAGGCAGGTTTAGCGTGGTCCACACATTTTTTTATTTCTTTTCTCCAAGATTCCAAAAGTGCCAGTGCAGAAAACAAAGTGTGGTGCAAAAGGTGCAGGGAGGATATGGAGCAGCAGGTCTCTCCAGCAGCAGAACATGGAATGGTCTAATCAGGCGCCTTATATACTACTGGATAAAACCATAAAAACTCCAAGGGGTGTAAAATAACCTTAGCTGCATAAAACTAAGTTAAAATCCTTCAATAAAATACCCATAGCCAAATAAACTATATAAAACCCAAATATAAAAAAATAAAACCCTAAAACTAATTCCTAATAAAACACAACGTGAATATCCCAATTAAAAACGAGTGCTATTCCCCCCTGATGTCCGCCGTGATGAGTCGGCCCGGAACTCTTAAAAAGTTCCCTGGAGAATCTTTCCACCAGACACCGGGACAGAAGACACGAGTAAGTAAAAGCACTAACAAATACCAAACATGCACACACATCCCACTCTCACACTCAGTCTAAAATATCCACATGACACACACGCAAACACACACAAGACACAACTCATTTAAAATGCGGCACATATATTGCACAATACCCAATTGTAATATTTGGTGTATCTCTGCAGACCGGCGGCCGCCAAACCAGGAAGTGCCCGTCCGACCGGCCCACGTGACACCTGCTAAAGTTTTCAATAAATGTATATTTTTTTAAACAATACAAATGTGTGCAATTCTTAATATGTGCAAATTAGCGTATCTTATAAGTGCTGCGTGCTATAACGTGCAATGTAAATATATATAAAGTGCAAAGTGAATGAAAGTGCATGTGTAATTACTACGTAACGAACATGCCGTTTGTTACAGTGACATTGTCCTTAAATCCATGTGGTACAACGAAACAGGAACAGCAAAGGACAGCACATTTGTCATTATTAAAACAGAAAGGTCCGAGTAGAGTCGTAATCAATCATGGCCACTGCGAGGTAATTGAGTGTACTGGGAGGAGCGCAGTGCATTGTGGGAAAGTGAAGAGGGATAAATAGAGCAGGGACCACCTTGTCGTCTGAAGCTGAAGGTTTGAATGCTAAACCCCTGTTGTTTTATGCAGGAGCGGGCCGCATCGCTCACACTCTCACTGTCCATGTCATATACACAGCTCTAATAGGCCACACAGGGAGTCCATTTAACACACACACACGCACACACACACACACACACACACACACACGCACACACACACACACACACACTGCAATATACACACACCTGATGTACAAGCACAAGCTACAGTCCAGTCTAACATGGGCTACAGTCAGTGTTGGGAAGGTGATTTTGAAAATGTATTCCCCTACAGATTACAGATTACATACCCCAAAATGTAGTTTAATCCATTAAATAACTTAAGGTGAGTAACATAATCTGAATACTTTGAATTACTTGATTTGCTGTAGAGAAGCAAAGATGAGGATATCGTAACATAAGATGTTTTGTCTGATAAAAGAAAATAAAAAAGCCCAGACTTTACTGAACCAAATTAAAAATATTATTGATAGAAGAAGAGGAGACATGGTCCACACAGCAGGATTTAGTCCTGTTAAATCCTGCTTTAGTCCTGGTTTAGACCCTGGTTTAGACCTGGTTTAGACCTGGTTTAGTCCTGGTTTAGTCCTGGTTTAGTCCTGGTTTACCTGGTTTACCTGGTTTAGTCCTGGTTTAGTCCTGGTTTAGTCCTGGTTTAGTTTAGTCCTGGTTTAGTCCTGGTTTAGTCCTGGTTTAGTCCTGGTTTTAGTCCTGGTTTAGTCCTGGTTTAGTCCTGGTTTAGTCCTGGTTTTAGTCCTGGTTTAGTCCTGGTTTTAGACCTGGTTTAGTCCTGGTTTTAGTCCTGGTTTAGTCCTGGTTTTAGTCCTGGTTTAGTCCTGGTTTAGTCCTGGTTTAGACCTGGTTTAGTGTCCAGCAATGAGTGGAATTACTGGAAAAAAAAAAAAAAAAAAAGAAAAAAAAAAAGGGGTATATCACCCAAAATGTGAAAACAGGAAAATCCCGTCGTGTAATCCATTTATTTCAACAAAGTAACTGTAATCCAATTACCACTCACTGAAACAGTAACTGTAACTGAATACAGTTACTCATCATTTGTACTCTGATTACATAACTCTGGTACATGTAATCTGTTACTCCCCAACACTGGTTACAGTTGTGTTTGCTCAGGGCTAAAGATACGCTGCACAAATGAACAGATTATTTGCACAAACTGTCCAGAGGGAGCAGAATAACAGAGATGTAAGAAATCTCACTTCACACCAAAAAGATTCCAGGGTCAGTTGCTGTTTGTTCATTATCTTTTTTTAAAACATTCTTTTTTCATATTTTTTCTATCTTTTTTTGTTTTAAAAGATCTTTTAAATTGTTATTTGCTCTGGCACACGTGCCTCAGTTACTTAACTTTAAAGGACCTACAGTATATTTCGTACAATTGACTCTTGTGAGCTTTAAGCCATGTTATTATTACCTGATTCATCAACCAGTTTCACTTCGTAGAAACCGTCTGACCTGCAGCATTAGGATTTGTTCGCTCGACAGTAAGCGGGTACTTTTTTTATTTAACCAATCACTGTTATTTGGTCATGATGTGCGTAATGCTCCACTAATGGGGATAACTGGTATATTAAGCTTTTCCCAAATCCTGTAGGAAGAAGGACAATAACGTCTTTCCCCTTGATAAAATTCACCAAATATTCTCTTTGTTCCATCTTTAAATCCTCGATCTCGGGAATCGTTGCCAACACAGAATATATGGCTCTTCACTGATTGGCTGGTGCCTGAACTCACACTTCCGGGGGTTTTCTAGTGTATTCTGATTCCTGATCTAGTCGCTGGAGAGAAATGAATTTAAGCGGAGGCACTAGGTGGTTGTCATGCTCTTACCTCCTCAAAAACAGACCTGGAGTTGTGTTTTGTTTCATTCACACTTTTGAGTAAAACTTTATTATTAGTCTGTCTACATTTCCAAAGTTCAGTATGCTCTGTTCCATGTTCTGATGTCATGAAGTGGTAGTTTTCGAGTGAACAACTGCTTTTACCTTTAGTTCAGTAGAGATTGGCAGTTCCGGGACTGAAATGATCCAGGTGATTCTAGTAAAGGTTTATGGAGTTTAAAAACACAATTTAGCACTTCCTCCCATTACAGATTAGAACTATGGCTGGGCGGGAGATGTGGCACTCTAGTAATTGGACTGAGACAACTTTGCATTGAAGGGGTTGAATTTTGTGATTCAAAGTGCAATAACAAATTTTGGAGATGTTCCATACTAAATGATTCCTTTCCCAAGCCAGTTATATTCTTAAAAGGAACTTTGAAAAGAAAGATATTAAAATAATTAGAACTAAATATCTTTCCTTTCCAGTTCCCCCTAAAGTAAAGGAGATACAATTTAAAATTTTGAATAAAATTTATCCAACCAATGAATTCCTAAAACAAAAATTCAAATTCGAGGTTTTCATGTAGTTTGGTACAACAATTTTGATGTGATTTCAATTCAGTTTTTGCTTCAGTCCAGGGGAATTCAATTTGCCCCTCTAACCATAAAAGAATAATATTTGGTGTATTAAGAGAAGATAAAAGGTAGGAATTTGGAATTAATAATTTATTAATCTTAGGTAAAATTTTTATTAAAAAAAGTCGATGTTTTAAGGTAAAACCAAATATAACGTACTTTAGAAATTACCTAAGAATTTTTGTTGACTCATTGAACCTGATTGAAAAAAGAGAAGTCGGTTTCTTGTATCTTTTTTGAATGATGTCAGTTTGTTCCTTTGATTACACACTTTAGAATTTGCCCCATAGTTCGTTCATGAATGTATTTTTGTTTTTCTTCACAACTGTGATTTGATTATTTTTTTATTTTTTTATTGCTAGGTTTGGATATGATCTTTGTGTCTTGCCTTTTTGTTTGTATCTGGGATCTGAGGTACTACTAATAAAAAACAAAAACAATTTTGCACTTCCTGTATTATCACATGACTCCACAAGTTGGAGCAGAATGTTTTCTGTTTGAGAGAAGAACTCAGCCTAAATATACAGTTTGTGTGTTAAAAAAAACAACACACAACTTCAGGTTTATTTGTGCTGAGGAAACTACATTAGAACAGATCAGATAATAGTATAATACACACATCTAGAATCTCAGACTTCGGGTCATTGCACAATGCAAACTGGGAAGGATTTTCTGAAAAAGTGAACATCATTTGATTTCCCAGTGGGATGCGTCTATTGACAAAGCTGATCTTTTCTAGTCTTTTGAACCATATCACTTTTGTTTCTAGTTCTGATATTGTCATATTTTAGTTTTGGGATTCGGACATCATAATTGTGTGGTTGTTGGATCCTAACAGAGGAAAACGGCTTGAGAAATGTGTTTGTGAACTCCATAAATGCAAAATGGATTCAGATGTGTGTGACTGCAAACCTCTGTTCAAACTCTTTCTCTTCCCAACAGAATTGAAAAACAGTGAAAGGTGAAGGCGATGGGCAGGATTGATCCACAGGAAGAACCAAAAAGGAAACCTTTGACTGTCTAAGAAATCATCCTGAGTTTGCAGAGAACATTTTGTATGTGGAGCGACAACAAAGCAAATCCCAGATCCCTCACTCAACCTTGGTTACGAATTAAAAAGTCAACGCCACAGTAAAAGACACCAACTGTTAAACCACAAAACCACAAGAACAAGAAAGTGCAGCTCAGTCTATTTGTCTTCTGCTCCTCTCGATTAACAAACAGGATCCCACTTTGTTGTCGCTCCACATACAAAATGTTCACTGCAAACTCGGAATGATTTCTTAGACAGTCAGAGGTTTCCTTTTTGGTCCTTCCCGTGGATCAATCCTGCCCATCACCTTCACCTTTCACTATTTTTCAATTCCGTTGGGAAGAGAAACAGTTTGAACGGAGGTTTGCAGTCACACACATCTGATTCCCTTTTGCATTAAAGGAGTTCGCAAACCAATTTCTCGAGCCGTTTTCCTCTGTTAGGATCCAACAACCACACAATTAACGATGTCTGAATCCCAAAACTAAAATATGACAATATCAGAACCAGAAACAAAAGTGATATGGTTCAAAAGACTAGAAAAGATCGATTTTATCAATAGACACATCCCACTGGGAAAACAAACATGGAGGTTTGATGCTAACTTTTTCGGAAAATCCTTCCCAGTATGAACTACGCCATGACCAGAAGTCCAAAATTCTTGATGTGTCTATATAAGTGTTGTTTAGTTTCAAATATTGTTTTACGTCTTCTGTCAATCAATGATTATAATTTACTGTTTTAAAAAAAGACTTTGTGGACTAAGGCTTCTAAGGCTGCTCCTGTTAGTGTCACATGAAACTGAGTTGGTGTAATTGTTCCAGCTTCAATGAGGAACAGTCAGCTGCAGATAAAACATGAACTATTTGTGATTAAAATAGAAAGATCCATGTAGAGCCATAATGAGTCATGGTCACTACAAGGTAATTGACTGCACTGGGAGGAGTGCAGTGCATTGTGGGAAAATGAGAGCAGGATGGATGGAGGAGGGTCCACCTTTTCTTCTGAAGCTGATGGTTTGAATGCTGCTCCCCTGTTGTGTCATACAGGAGCAGATGTGTGTGTGTGTGTGTGTGTGTGTGTGTGTGCTGTGTGCTGTGTGTGTGTGTGTGTGTGCGTGTGTGTGTGTGTGTGTGTGTGTGTTCTTTTATTAGAGCAGGTGAGACATTTGGATCTACATTTCCAGTGGTAACAGACGTGTGCTCAAACAGGTTAGACAAAACATGGAGAAGAGCTGTTTATTCTACTCATTATTCTGAAGCTGTCCTGGTGCAGCCAGTGTTGAGTGCAGAGACACATGTACACACCTGTTTGGTCACACTACGCACAGCAACCTACATTCAGTTTGTCAATTAAAATTAACGTAATCGATGAAATTCTTAATGATCAATTATCGATTAATCGATTAATCATGCCCAGCCCTAGTTCAAACTGTTTCTCTTCCCAATGGAATTGAAAAACAGTGAAAGGTGAAGGCGATGGGCAGGATTGATCCACAGGAAGAACCAAAAAGGAAACATTTCACTGTCTAAATCATCCCGAGTTTGTAGTGAACATTTTGTATGTGGAGCGACAACAAAGTGGGATCCTGTTTGTTAAGTGAGAGGTTCAGAAGACAAACAGACTGAGCTGCACTTTCTTGTTCTTGTGGTTTTACAGCAGCATCACGTCTTGGTCTCTTTGCAGTAGAAGGTGTTTCTTGGTGAACAGTTGGTGCCTTTTGCTTTGGCGTTGACTTTTTAAATTCGTAACCAAGGTTGAGCGAGTGATCATGTTTTGCTTTGTCGTCGCTGCACATACAAAATGTTCTTTGCAAACTCGGGATAATTTAGGGAGTCAAAGTTTCCTTTTTTGTCTTTCCCGTGGATCGATCCTGCCCATCGCCTTCACCTTTCACTATTTTTCAATTCCGTTGGGAAGAGAAACAGTTTGAACAGAGGTTTGCAGTCACACACATCTGATTCCCTTTTGGATTTATGAAGTTCACAAACACATTTCTCGAGCCGTTTTCCTCTGTTAGGATCCAACCACCACACAATTACGATGTCCGAATCCCAAAACTAAAATATGACAATATCAGAACCAGAAACAAAAGTGATATGGTTCAAAAGACTAGAAAAGATCAACTTTGTCAGAACTTTGTCAGAAAATCCTTCCCAGTATGCATTGCTCAATGACTGGAATTCCGAGATTCTTGATGCGTGTATTGAATAGGGAATACATTTTTGTAATTTCAATCGATCGATTCCAGCATCATTTTTCCAGAGAACACGCTAACACAATGTTTTGCTTATTTTTTCTTAATACTTCTACTTCTACATCAAAATTATGAAGTAAGATATATGGAATTATATATCAAAGAAAAAAAAAAAAACAGAAATAACTGCACAAAATATTTTTCAACAAAGCAAAAGGTGGGTGATGTGAGGATTTAGTTACTCTGGGATCAAAGCAGCAAGAAATCTAACCACTCTGCTCGGTGTTTGGAGACTGTTGTATACATAGAACATCAGATGTGGTGCTCAAACTTCACACGGTACTGACGGCGTTGAATGAAAAGTGGAAGTATCTAAAAGGAGCGTGTTTAAAAAAGCCTATCAGGAGAAGCATCTTTAAACAAACCTGGTGTGTGTGTGTGTGTGCGTGTGTGCGGGTGTGTGTGTGTGTGTGGCCCTGGTGTGTGTGAGTGTGGCCCGAGCGTGGGGCAGATACACATCACAGACGAGTGAGAGCACAAGCCTACGTGACTCCCAGCACCTTTATTCTCATCACGAGAGTCTGGCGTCCAGGACCAGTGTTGGGAAGTAACAGATTACATGTACTGGAGTTACGTAATCAGAGTACTAATTATGAGTAACTGTATTCAGTTACAGTTACTGTTTTAGTGAGTGGTAATTGGATTACAGTTACTTTGTTGAAATAAATGGATTACACTGCGGGATTTTCCTCTTTTGGGCTATATCCCTTGTTTTTTTTGTTTTTTTTTATAATTCCACTCATTTCTGGAAACTAAACCAGGTCTAAACTAGATCTAAACCAGGTCTAAAACCAGGACTAAAACCAGGTCTAAACCAGGTCTAAAACCAGGACCAAACCAGAACTAAACCAGAACTGAACCAGGACTAAACCAGGGCCAAACCAAGATTAAACCAGGACTAAACCAGCACCAAACCAGGACTAATCTTGGACTAGGACTTGGAATCTAGGATCTTAGGGAACCCCGAGCCCGTGGAGCAGGGCGTCCTCAGCGCGATCAGTTCTGCGTCGGTCCTTTCGCCCGCAGTCACCCGACAGTCTAAGCGGGCGCACCTCCGGGCCCATCTCGACATTCGGAGCCGTAACGATGTCGTTTCACCGCTGTTGATATTGCGGTGATTTTAGCAAATTTGTATGAAGCAAAACGAAAAACCCACCCACTTCAATTCAGGTTAAAAATGCAATGTAACTTGCCTTACAGACATTCGTACGAAGTAAAATATTACCTTTTTTTCCCCTGTAATGCAAAATTACTGCATTACAGCAAAAGCAATGCATTACAGTAACTCGTTACTTTTATAATGCATTACTCCCAACACTGATTAAGAATAGGCATTGATTTATGGACAAAATAGCTAAATAAAAACCCCAGAATAATGTAGAGCAGGTTAATACGAACAAAACGAGGAGACTCACAGCAGCATTTACAAAAACAATAAAATGAACTGGAGCCAGAGTCAATGGAGCCGGAAGGGCACAGATGCTCACTTCCTGTTTGGAACATGGCAGCTTGTAGGTTAGCAATGTCCATTTAGAGTCTATGGTTCCACAGTATTGCATTAAATTTACCTAAAAATAAGTCAGATGTGCTGTGCAGGTCTGGTTACAGGTCAGATCATCTGTGGAGAGGCGAGCCCACTCACAGTAACTATGCATGTTTCTGAAGATATATCCTGCAATAAAAGCTTTTAAATAAGGGAAAAGAGTTTAATGCCATACTGTGAAACATTCCAAGCAAAGCAATGACATCTCCACTGACACAATCAGGTGGTGGACCCTCCATTTGAAAAATGACGTTGTGCATGTTTAAAAAGCATTTACCTCGATGATGATGAGGCCATGTATTTATGCATTTAATGACACGTTTTTATGGGTTATTCAAATCTATACAAACTAATATTTTTCACTGTTACCTATAATTAATTTCATGATGTTTTAATGTTATTTTTATTTTAAAATGACACAGTACATTGCAGGTTGAATAGCCAGATAGCAGAATTTAACTGTGCTACCTCCTAAAGCCACCAGATGTCACTGTAACCCAACTGATACACCTCATAATCTTCATCAAGTAGAATGAAACAAGTAAGATTCAAAGTTTTGGAGACGTTAAACTGTGTTTTGTCGTGTTCATTTAGGATTGTGAATAACAGTAATAATGTGTTAGTCTAGACTTTCAAGGTCTCTTTGTGTTTTTGTTTGTTTATTATTCATTCACTCCACTCTCAGTGGTGGTGAGATACTGTTGTAGCCAACACTCATGCACACAGCACATTCATACTAGGCAATGTGGGTGAGGTATCTTGCTTAAGGACACAACAACAGTTTTTGCCGCTGGTACTACACTGGTAGGCTTTTCAAGGAGGTTTGGCCACATCATGTTAAACATCTCAAAGGTTCTACTCTATCCTGTTTCTCCTGGTACTAGACATAAACTAACCAAGTCTCCATTAGGAATTAACAAGGCTCAAACTTGTACCTAACCATGACCTGACCACCAGTGCCCTTCTGACCAGCCCCACCCTCCTCCCTGTTCCCCGTCAGGATGTACACAGACAAGGAAACACGAACATGAGCACAGAGGTGAACAGACCTCATATTCTTCTTATGCAATCTCCCTGTGAAACAAAGCAGTGATGTAAGTGGCCCCCAAACATCATCTGGACAGCACACGCACACACACACACACTCACACACACACTAACATGTCCACTGTTGTGTACCTGCCCATGTGTTCTCATGTCAGTGTCAAGGGGCTGCTCCCCCAGCGCGCTCTGTCTCTTTGTGTTTGGATCAGTGAAGTCTGAGTCGACATACACGACGCCTCCCACACGCTGTACGGCCCACTCTACCATCCAGATCAGACTAAAGACAATCTGCTCTTGGACCAGACTGTCTTAGCTGGACGATTTGGATCGGGGGACTGTTCATTATGATTAAAGGTACCATGTTAGACTTTTTTCTGATCTGTTGTAATGTAGTTTCCTCATGACAAACAGACCTGGAGTTGTGTTTTGTTTCATTCACACATGTCAACACACAAACCCTGCACATTTAGGCTGAGTTCTTTAGTCGAAAAACACTTCTACCTTGTGATTTCATGTGGTTATAAAACACTGTTGTTTTTTTTCACAGGTACCAGTTTTATTGTATCAAAAAGACAGCAGTACACATGGACACATGGACATCACAGCTTCAAAGTCACTTTTGGTTGGAAAACATCATTCACACATCTCAAATCATATATACACAAAAAAAGATAGTAGAAAAAACAATTACATTTTCATTTCTTTCACTTAAACAACATTAAACTCACTGAGGGTCAAGAAAGTAAAGAAAAGTATTACCTCTATACTTTGAGATATTCCTTTAAAGAGGGGCTGTCGTGTGGGAGCATGGGTGACATAGGCTTGTGGGCGGAGCCTTGTACAGGATCATACACAGCAAAAAGTGGAGTGTTAAAATTGACTCTCACAGAATCAACTTTAACATTCTCTCAGAGTTTATATGAGTCCAGTCTGTTCTAGAGTTAATTTAACATTTTTGGAAATGTTAATTAAGTAACACTGGACCAAAGTTCCTGTTTAACCCTGAAATCCAGAGTTATATTCACATTTTGAGAGTAAACAGACAACACTCTGTAGAGTTATTCTGATTTAGCTAAAAAAAACAAAAAAAAAACAAAAACACAGAGGCGTTTTGTTTAAGTTTTACTTTATTTTAGTTTATTTAAGATGAAATTATGCACAAAACTGGTTCAAACTGGTCTTCTCTCACAGGAGTTTGAAGTGGTGAATGGGAGGAGCCCAATTAACACTAAGAAAAGTTGAATTAACACCAAGAGAAGTTGAATTAACCTCAATCACATCAACTCTGACAAATAACTCCAACTCAAACCCCCATTTAACTTTCCAATATTTAAAATAACACTTTTGGTGTTAAAAACAACTGTGAAATATTTTACCCTAAAATTTTACCCTCCAGTTTTTGCTGTGTACAGATAACTGTAAGGAGGGTTTGAACAGGGCCATGCATGGATGACATCTCAGACCTCTTCAGGCATGTTTCTGATGAGGGATCACTGTTAAAGCACGGTAGAATTCAAAAAAAGAGTCAATTTTGCATAATACCTGCTGTAGCGGCCAAAACTTGCCCTGTGCAAGGTCCTCTATGGCTGCAGTGTGTGTGGTGTCTCGGACACGTGTCTTCAATAAAAGAGAGTCCAAATACTGTGTTCCTCAACATTTCTTGGCGTACCTCATAGCCATCCAAAAATACACAGCATCGGCACTCGACAGATCACGACGATGACGAGGACGGTCAAAAGCCTGTATACCTTCACAGTGCAACACCTGTGTGCACGTCTTCCTCCCCTTTAATAGGGCAGGTACTTGCATAATTAAAAATAGCGCCTCACAGTGGCGGGAGGTAGAGACATGTAATAAGGCTCCAACACCTGCTCTTTAAAATTAGTCAAAAATGACTACTGTGATTGTCAGCTCCACCTATCCCCGCCCACAGCTTTGCAGACTGTCATTGAAATTAATACTTTAACTTAAACCTATGATATGTTTAATCATTAAAATGAGCATGAGGTTTTGTGATTCTCTCATTTTGACTTAATTTGGTGGTACCTGTTATATAGATGATACTTTTAGAAAAAAGTTGAAAAATATATTGAAAATTAAAGGAGCTAGAAAGTTCACCATACTGATGACATCACACTAGGAAAAATTCTATTCAAAAGTTACGCACGTTTTACAAAAGAAAAACTGTGTTTTTAAACTCCATACACCTTCAGTAGAATCATTTGGGTAATTTCAGTCCTGGAATTCCCAATCTCTACTGAATTAAAGTTAAAAGACAGCTGTGAACTTGAAAACTACACTTACCCAAGAACATCACAAGAAGAGAGTGTTTTGAGCTTTGGAGATGTAGACTGACTAATAATAAAGAGTTAGACGAACATGTGTGAAACAAAACGCAACTCCAGGTGTGTTACAGCTCAAAAATACCTAGAGAAAACGAGATTCTGACTGTGAGCGGGGTCACCTCTTCACAGACCTGACCTGCAACTTGGTCTGATTTGGTCTCCATGAAGATAGAAAGGTTTAAGCCAGGGGTGCTCAATACGTCGATCGCGATCTACCAGTCGATCACCAAGGTCGTGTGGGTAGATCGCCGTGTCTCGTCTCGGACTCGTGTTTGGACTCAGTCTTGTCTCTCACTCAAGGTCTGACACTCAACAAGTGTGATCATATTTCATTACGGCCGCTGCTGTTGGTAATAAACTTGTAGCGGGTGCAGGAGCGTGTGGGGCGTCTCAGTGCAGCCTGTGCGCTCATTTGAAACCCGCGGAGACTCTACGGCGCATCACAAACACACACGCTCCCTACGCACGGCTCGTCTGCAACAGCGTGTGCCCTCGTGTACCAGCGTGCATCACAGGGCAGGTTCAACTTCCTAAACATCCTACCTGTCCATCTGCCTCACGTCAGCACGCCGCCCCTCGCCTTTTCACGCTCTCGCTCCTTCCTGCGTACAGCCAACACAAGCCCCTCCCACAGTGCGGCTGATTAGAAGAACAAGACCAAACGTGAAGCAAAAACCAGTCTAAATTTGTGTTCCAGTGTTGGCACAAAGCAGGTCTACAGCATAGAGCGGATCTACAGAACAGACCTACTGCCACATTTGGCTGAAGTTTGTCTAACAAAAGTGACAATGCATCTGTGTTTGTCACGATGTGCGTTTGGTTTGGTAAATGTGCAGAGGCTGGTAAATATCACTGCAAAACCAGAAAAGAATGAAACTCCAGTTTGGAACTTTAAAAAACAGGTTTAAAAATCTTACCTACTTGGCTTTGTATCAGGTAGATCATTTTGACCTGGTCATTTTGTAAGTAGCTCGCATGCTGAAAAAGTGTGAACACCCCTGGTTTAAGCAATAACATCTCCATGTAGAAAACCATTTGACGGGCCCTCCAGCAGAAAAGTTCCACAATGCATCTTTAAAAATAACCTAGTGTTAATACAGATGTGAGTAGAATAAGTCTCTTCTAGGTTTGAGACAGGTCCAAACTCAAACCAAGTCTTAATACAGTCGTCTCATTGAAGTGTGTTTGACATGCACTGCCCCCTCCTGGACACCGGGGGAGGGAGAGGGGCCCTGTGTGTTACTTCAGGCTCCACATGTTTTCAATTAAAGACAAAGAAAAGGCGGTGCACGGCGCCTCCATGTGGTTCTGTTTAGAGCAGGTGAAACAATGTAGGAAAGTATAGCCCTGTCAGCCCCTGCATTCCTCAGGCCTGTACAGAACTGTGGCTAAATCTGGACCAGAGTTAGTCCTGCAGGGAGTGGTCCTGAGGGGAGCGGGAATGAAAATATATGTTTGGTCCTATTCATCTCAATTATTTTCTTGCCTGGAAAAAAATGCAGGTTGATTCAAAGTTTTCAGATCTTATCGTGGTATTGGTATAGACTGAGACTGATCCATTAAAGGAGAAATAGTTAGGTACTGTAGAAAATTCTTGTTTTCAGCTTCCCTGCGCACAACTCTGTATTTACCTTTGATCGCTGGAAAATTATGACTTAAAACTTTATTGACGACTTGGACACAGTAGCTCACACAAGACGATATACCCAGTGTTGGGGAGTAACAGATTACATGTAGAGTTACGTAATCAGAGTACAAATTATGAGTAACTGTATTCGGTTACAGTTACTGTTTAAGTGAGTGATAATTGGATTATAGTTACTTTGTTCAAATTAATGGATTACACAGAGGGATTTTCCTGTTTTCACATTTTGGGCTATATCCCTTTTTTGGTTTTTATTTTTATTTTTTCGGTAACTCCACTCATTGCCGGACACTAAATCAGGTCTAAAACCAGGTCTAAAACCAGGTCTAAACCAGGTCTAAAACCATGTCTAAAACCAGGTCTAAGACAGATCTAAACCATGACTAAACCAAGACTAAACCACGTCTAAACCATGACTAAACCAAGACTAAACCACGTCTAAACCAGGACTAAACCAAGACTAAACCAGGTCTAAACCAGGACTAAACCAAGACTAAACCAAGACTAAACCAAGACTAAACCAGGACTAAAACCAGGTCTCAAACAGGATTTAACAGGACTAAATCCTGCTGCGTGGACGTGTCTCCAATACTATTTTTAATTTGGTTCAGTAAAGTCTGGGCTTTTTATTTTCTTTTATCAGACAAAACTTCTTATGTGAAGATTTCCTTGTCTTTGCTTCTCTACAGCAAATCAAGTAATCCAAAGTATTCAGATTACGTTACTCACTTTGAGTAACTTAATGGATTCTGTTACAAACTACATTTTGGGGTATGTAATCTGTAATCTGTAGGGGAATACATTTTAAAAGTAACCTTCCCAACACTGGATATACTATAATAACAAAGAGTAAGCATATAATGATAATAATACATTCTAAATAAGTAGCAAAAATAGCAAGAGACTGAGGTCAAATAAGGCATAATTATATAACTGTGTATGTGCAAGTGAAAATTCATAAAACTTTAATTTGAGCTTGAATTTTCAAGAATGTTGTGTATCCAGTGTCATTATTTGAAACAGTAATAATTTCTTCTAGGAATGTAACAATAACAGAAATATTGTGATACTGTATTGTCAAAGTTCTCACAGTAATATCATGGACCATCACAATATATTAAATCACAAGTGTCTTTGCTTAAATGAAGAGTTATGGTGCAGCAACAGCTAAAAAAAGACTGAAGGAACTACATAGACCATGATCCTTTGCTCCATTTCAGTGCAGACTACAAGAAGAAATAACAGTTCTAACACTTTTAAGTCTTAGTTCTTTGGATTAAGTCTTGTCAAGGCATTTTAACCTGGTGTTTTAGTCCTGGTTTTAGTCCTGGTTTAGATCTGGTTTAGTCCAAAATGTGAAAACAGGAAAATACCAGCATGTAATTCATTTATTTCAACAAAGTAACTGTAATCCAATTACCACTCATTGAAACAGTAACTGTAACTGAATACAGTTACTCATAATTTGTACTCTGATTACGTAACTCTGGTACATGTAATCTGTTACTCCCCAACACTGAATATATCGTATTGAATTGAAAGTGGAATATATATCGAGATATGTATCATATCGTGGCCTATGTATGGTCACTTCTTAATGGTACCCAGCCCTAACCCGCCTACTGTAGAGTGAACGAATCCTAACACTGCGAGGTCAAACGATTTCCACGAAGTGAAACCAACTGATGAATCAGGCTAGAACTGTGCAGCATTAAACTGTTCATGACGACATGCAGGTCATGTCAGCAGGCCAAGTTCTCGGTCTGGTAAAATTCCACTGTCTGTAAAAAAAAATATATGATTTTGAAATATGTCATTGAGTAGCTAACTTTAATGCCATACTGTGGAACATTACAAGCAAAGCAATAACCTCTCCATGGAGACAAGCAGTCAGTGGACTTCACAACCAGTGTTGGGAAGGTGACTTTTAAAATCTATTCCCCTACAGATTACAGATTACATACCCCAAAATGTAGTTTGTAACGTAATCCATTAAGTTACTTAAAGTGAAAAATGTAATCTGAATATTTAGGATTACTTGATTTGCAGCAAAGATGAGAATATTGTAACATAAGATGCCCAGTCTTTACTTGACCAAATTAAAAATATTATTGATAAAAGACAAGGAGATACGTCAGCACAGTATTTTTTAGTCCTGTTAAATCCTGTTTTAGTCCTGGTTTAGACCTGGTTTAAACCTGTTTTATTCCTGGTTTTAGACCTGTTTTAGTCCTGGTTTAGACCTGGTTTAGACCTGTTTTAGTCCTGGTTTAGACCTGGTTTAGCTCTAGTTTAGTCCTGTTTTAGCCCTGGTTTATACCTGGTTTAGATCTAGTTTAGACCTGGTTTTAGTCCTAGTTTAGTCCTGGTTTAGACCTGGTTTAGATCTAGTTTAGACCTGGTTTTAGTCCTAGTTTAGTCCTGGTTTAGACCTGGTTTAGATCTAGTTTAGACCTGGTTTTAGTCCTGGTTTTAGTCCTGGTTTAGACCTGGTTTAGATCTAGTTTAGACCTGGTTTTAGTCCTAGTTTAGTCCTGGTTTAGACCTGGTTTAGATCTAGTTTAGACCTGGTTTTAGTCCTGGTTTAGTCCTGGTTTAGACCTGGTTTTAGACCTGTTTTAGACCTGGTTTAGGTCTAGTTTAGACCTGGTTTTAGTCCGGTTTTAAACCTGGTTAAAATCTAGTTTAGACCTGGTTTAGTTTCCAGCAATGAGTGGAATTACCGAAAAAAAGTAAAAAAAAAAAAAAAAAGGGGGGGGGGGGGTTTACAAAGTAACTGTAATCCAATTACCACTCACTGAAACAGTAACTGTAACTGAATACAGTTACTCATAATTTGTACTCTGATTACGTAACTCTGGTACATGTAATCTGTTACTCCCCAACACTGCTCACAACACAGAAGAAACACATTTGTAGAATATATGAGCATTAGCGTCTGAGCCGTGTGTTGTGTGTAACCCTGAGGTACCCTGAGATCCTCGCTCTTGGATGGTGCCACACATTTCCACTGCTGTTTCTGAGATCACGGCTGCAAAAACAAGGACCAAAGATGAAGTTAAAATATGGAACAATCCAATCACCGTCCAAACAGTACGAGAGCCATGCAATCACAGACCTAATACACTCAAATGGCCTATTTCCTGACATTAGCAATCAGAGCACAGCGCACATCATAAGCCCATAAAGTGTGTACTGTGAGAGAGGGGCCCGGGTCCGACGGCTCATTACGGCACCGGGCCCTGGGACGGTGACCCCGCCTCACATCTCACTCCAAATGCCCGCTATTCAAACCCGCAGCTGGTTGTTGCACGTGTTGGAAAATCACCTGTCACATACTTTACAGTGTGATATGATTGGATTTGAACACAAGTCTCCCACTGCCACCTGGAGCCGGACCAGCGCTGGAGAAATGCTGGACGGGTTTCAAGGGTTTTCAAAGTGAACGGATTCAGGAAAAAGGGGGTTTGATTTGAAGTGTAACCGTGCTGACGCCCGTGTTACTGCTGTCTGACAGAAGAAGAGTAGAAAGCACAGGTGAGGACACAGGTGAGGGGGGTGGGGACAGGTGGGGGGCGGGGACAGGTGAGGGGGGGGTGACAGGTGAGGGGGTGGGGACAGGTGAGAGGCGAGGACAGGAGAGGGGGCAGGGACTGGTAAGGGGCGGGGACATGTGAGGTGTGTGAGGACAGGTGAGGGGCGGGGACAGGTGAGAGGCAGGGACAGGTGAAGGGGTGGGGACAGGTGAGGGGCGGGGCCAAGTGAAGGATAAGGACAGGTGAGGAATGAGGACAGGTGAGGGGAGTGGGGACAGGTGAGAGGTGAGGACAGGAGAGGGGGCAGGGACCAGTGAGGGAAGGGGACAGGTGAGGGGCAGGGACAGGTGAGGGGCAGGGACAGGTGAAGGGGCGGGGACAGGTGAGGGGGATGGGGGAGGGGAGAACACCTTTCATCTTCCATCTGGTCACAAAAAACATTACATAAACTTACAGATGGTAGCTTTAATTTCATTGAGATTTTCATCAAATATTTGTTTCTGAAAATAAAACAATAAATGAAATCAAAATCACAATGACTAAAACTGTTACTAAAATACATTTTTGTCAGCTTAAACTGTGACTTTCACTGAATGAATGAGAGGGATGTTCCAAACCAGACAAAATGCAAACAAATCTGTCCAAAGACTGTCCAGTGAGGAAGTGTAAAACAGATTTTGATTTTGTGGTTGATTAAAACCATGATGGGTTTAGTTGATTAATTTATCATGACCTCTTCCTCACTTCCACTTCCCAGTCTCAGTCCCAGTCTCAGTCCTCCAGCTCCTCCTGGAGGACGTGTCTGGAAGTCTCTAGTCTGGGCGTCCCTGCTTAGACTGCTGCCCCCGCGACCTGGTCCCGGATAAGCGGAAAAAAATGGATGGAGGGAAGGAATTTAGCATGACATTGTCGAGGTCTTGAATATGACTTGGAGGGGAAAAAAATGAAAAAACTTGATACAGCCCTGTCTGATGAGTGTTAGAGGTCAAAGACACAGCCATGTTTTCTTTATGTCTACCCCAGGGCAGCTGTGGCTACAAATCTTACCAGTGTGAGGTGAGTAGAAATACTGCATAGAATTCTAAAGCACTGACTATGAACTCAGTATAATCCATGTGCCATTCGTTTTTCAATATAAAACCAAAATTAAGAAAATGAAAAAACAACTATTTTCTTCATTATTTGTCTCCAAAACCAAAATGAAAAAACAGATAATGATTTGTTTTTTCAGTTTTTGATTTTGTGTTTAAATGAAAAATGGAAAAAACGGACTTGCCGGACTTTTGAGCTGCAT
Organism: Boleophthalmus pectinirostris; assembly: GCF_026225935.1. Taxonomy (NCBI): domain Eukaryota; kingdom Metazoa; phylum Chordata; class Actinopteri; order Gobiiformes; family Gobiidae; genus Boleophthalmus; species Boleophthalmus pectinirostris. Next base: position 4,296,529 of record NW_026571152.1, read on the forward strand.
ACGGACTGAACCAGGACTGATCCAGGTCCGGGACCAGACCGGGACCAGACCGGGACCAGAGCGGACTCCGAGCTTTGACTTCGAGCCTCAGCTACGAGCTCCGGCCCTGCCGTGAGCTCTGAGCCTCCGGTCTGGTCCCGGTCTCAGTCCCGGTCTCAGTCCCGGTCTCAGTCCCGGTCTCAGTCCCAGTCTCAGTCCCAGTCTCAGTCCCGCTCTCAGTCCTGGTCTCAGTCTCGCTCTGGTCCCGGTCTCAGTCCTGGTCTTAGTCTCACTCTGGTCCCGGTCTCAGTCCCGGTCTGGTCCTGGTCTCAGTGTCGCTCTGATCCCGGTCTCAGTTCTGGTCTCAGTCCCGCTCTGGTCCTGGTCTCAGTCCCACTCTGGTCCTGGTCTCAGTCCCGCTCTGGTCCCGGACCTGGTCCCGTATCTGGTCCCGGACCTGGTCCCGGACCTGGTTCAGTCCTGGTTCAGTCCTGGTTCAGGCCAACATCTCAGTCACGGAAATCAGTCGTTACCTGTTTTTTCCATTTTTCATTTAAACACAAAATTTTAAACTGAAAAAACAAAAATCATGATTTGTTTTTTCATTTTGGTTTTGGAGACAAATAATGAAGAAAACTGTTTTTTGTTGTTGTTTTGTTTTCTTATTTTTGGTTTTATATTGAAAAACGAATGAACATACAGATTCAGTTTGATTATTTAGAAATGATTTGAAGACCTGTTCATGAGCTTCAGCTTCAACATCTGTTAAATGCAACGTTTTGAAGACTTTTTTTTCCTATTCAAAAGATAAATTATTTAGTTTACTATGACAGTCCTGACTTTTCATCCTTCTGAAACCTCTGGACAGTTTGGATGTTGGTCTACTACCCTCTGCTCATTTTCACATGTAATTCCCCAAAATGGTTCTTGGTGTGAAAAGTTTAAAAATCACTGATGTTGACTTTTATCGTTTCTCATAACGTGCCCATGCAGACGGTGTGTGGAGGAAAAACTATATTTACAGTAAGAATGTGTGAGCTAATGCCCCGAGCACGTCCTTGTTAGCAGAGTTTAGCCGACACTCACTGGGCTCCGACCCAAAGCTAAAAATATGTGTAATTTACCTTTTCATCTCCCTCTCTCATTCACCGGAGCCTTTTACTGGCTGCTGCTGGCGCTGTGCTGGGGAAGTGGAGCCCTCCCCGTCTTTAAAGTCCGGCCCAATGCCAAACGGGATACAATTTATAGCCACAGACACACGCTATGAGCTCTGAGAGAAAGTTACTGCCTTCTTCTTGTGGAGCTGTGTTTTATGCAGTGGATTGTACGGCTCATGTTGTGTGCATTTCAGCCATTCTTCCAAACGGTGTGGCCCTATCTGTCAGGAGCAGTGCAGGCTTCTTTTAAATCTTGAGTTTTAGGTCCATGGTCAGGAGAAGTTGGAGGAGTCTTTTGTGTGTGTTGTAGAGAAATGTGGGAGAATATTCAGAGAGAACATGCAAACTCCTCAAAACTGAAGCCCAGCTCTGTCCTGCTGTGTGCTTTCATGGAAAAGTCTTGCGTTAGATTTCATGTCTATTGTCAGTGTTGGGAAGGTGACTTTTAAAATGTATTCCCCTACAGATTACAGATTACATCCCCCAAAATGTAGTTTGTAACGTAATCCATTAAATTACTTAAAGTGAGTAATGTAATCTGAATACTTTGGATTACTTGATATTGTCATGCTTTTTAAAACAACATGAATGTACCAACCACATCCTGAAAATTCTTGTTTTTTCTCTTCAAATTGTCTGTTGAGCCCAAGTCTCCATGAACACACTTTTGTTTTACTGTAGAGAAACAAAGACGAGGATCTGAACATAAGATGTTTTGTTTAATCTGATAAAAGAAAATAAAAAGCCCAGTCTTTACTTAAACATATTAAAAATATTATTGATAGAGAAATGATTTTTATATGAGATCACTGCTGCCTGAAATTATGTTCACACTTCTGTTAGTGTCATATTGTTTAGACCTGGTTTAGTGCTGATTTAGTCCTGGTTTAGACCTGGTTTAGACCTGGTTTAGTGCTGGTTTAGTCCTGGTTTTTGTCCTGGTTTAGTCCTGGTTTAGTCCTGCTTTTAGACTTGGTTTAGACCTGGTTTAGTTGTGGTTTAGTCCTGGTTTTAGTCCTGGTTTAGCCCAAAATATGAAAACAGGAAAATACCGCCCTGTAATCCATTTATTTCAACAAAGTAACTGTAATCCAATTGCCACTCATGGAAACAGTAAATGTAACTGAATACAGTTACTCATAATTAGTACTCTGATTACGTAACTCCAGTGCATGTAATCTGTTACTCCCCAACACTGTCTATTGTTAAGCATTTTATAGTTACATATTTTCACATTTGATTGTATGTTCTCGTTCTCTTGCTGTTTCTTGAACTTTGCAGAGCTTCACTGCGATTTCTCCATTGACTAAAGACTAAAGAAAAACCTTCTCTCGGTCTGGACTTATCTTAGCTGGAGGATTTGGATCGGGGGACTGTTCATTATGATTAAAGGGACCATGTTAGACTTTCTTCTGATCTGTTGTAATGTAGTTTCCTCATGACAAACAGACCTGGAGTTGTGTTTTGTTTCATTCACACATGTCGACACACAAACCCTGCACATTTAGGCACATTTAGAGTTCTTCACTCAGCTGAAAAACACTTCCACCTGGTGATGTCATGTGGTTATACAGGAAGTGCTCCACCTCGGTTGTTGCTGAGTTCTTCACTTCTACACTGCCATTTCACCATTGCTGCTCCATACACGCATCAAGAATTCCGGACTTCTTGTCATGGCGCAATTCATACTGGGAAGGATTTTCTGAAAAAGTGAGCATCAAACCGCCATGTTTGTTTTCCCAGTGGGATGCGTCTATTGACAAAGTTGATCTTTTCTAGTCTTTTGAACCATATCACTTTTGTTTCTGGTTCTGATATTGTCATATTTTAGTTTTGGGATTTGGGCATCGTAATTGTGTGGTTGTTGGATCCTAACAGCAGAAAATGGCTTGAGAAATGTGTTTGTGAACTTCATAAATGCAAAAGTGAATCAGATGTGTGTGACTGCAAACCTCTGTTCAAACTGTTTCTCTTCCCAACGGAATTGAAAAATAGTGAAAGGTGAAGGTGATGGGCAGGATTGATCCACAGGAAGGACCAAAAAGGAAATCTGACTGTCTAAGAAATCATCCTGAGTTTGAACATTTTGTATATGGAGCGACAACAAAGCAAATCCCAGATCCCTCACTCAACCTTGGTTATGAATTTAAAAAGTCAGCACCAAAGTAAAAGGCCCCAACTGTTCACCAAGAAACACCTTCCGCTGCAAAGAGACCAAGACGTGATGTTGCTGTGAAGTTGAATAACAAAGTGCAGCTCAGTCTGTTTGTCTTCTGCACCTCTCGCTTAACAAACGGGATCCCGCTTTGTTGGCGCTCCACATACAAAATGTTCACTGCAAACTCGGGATGATTTAGGCAGTGAAAGGTTTCCTTTTTTGTCTTTTTTGTGTATCAGTACTGCCCATCCCCTTCACCTTTCACTATTTTTCAATTCCTTTGGGAAGTGAAACAGTTTGAACAGAGGTTTGCAGTCACACACATCTGATTCCCTTTTGCATTTATGGAGTTCACAAACTTCTGAAGCCCATTTCTCGAGCCTTAGGATCCAACAACCACACAATTACGATGTCTGAATCCCAAAACTAAAATATGACAATATCAGAACCAGAAACAAAAGTGATATGGTTCAAAAGACTAGAAAAGATCGACTTCCCACTGGGAAAACAAACGTGGAGGTTTGATGCTCACTTTTTTGGAAAATCCTTCCCAGTATGGATTGCTCGATGACCGGAAGTCCAAAATTCGTGATGCATCTATGGCTTGTAGGGTTTTAGATAGAACATTTACAGAAAAAATATGAGTAGAATGGGGCAGTACAAGTACAGCGAGTAATTTAGAGGTGTCCAAACTATGACCTGGGGGCCAGATATGTGTTTATATCTTGATTTATGAATAAAATAGCAAAAAAATTAAAAACAAAAACAGAATCATATAGAGAGAATTACTATGAACATTTAAAACCAAAATAAGGAGACTGACAGGAGCAGTTACAGATAGAGGGTGAGTTTTTCAATAGAAAGTGAATTGTTGGCAGAGATGATGGAGCCGGAAGTGTGCCTGTGCTCACTTCTTATTTGGAAAGCGGCTGCTAGCAGGTTAACTATGTCCATTTCTGCATACAGACTACAGACTGGTTTTATCAAAGGTATGTGATGTATATGATGAAGGATTCACTGTATTTACCGTCTCTATGGCTGCGTTCACACTGCAGCCTGAAGTGACCCAAATCCAATTTTCTGGCCTCTATGTGACCTGTATCTGATCTTTTAATGACAGATCCGATTTTTTTCAAATGTGACCCAGGACACTTGGATATGTGCTCCTAAAACATATCTGTTCTTTGGCATGTGACTTCAGTGTGAACGGCCAAAGTGCATTCATTTTACCTACACGTTATCAACAAGCCACAAACGTCACTATTCTGCGCTGAAGTAGGCGAAAATTGTTAATGAACTCTGTGTCACTGAAGCGAAGCACATCACCACTCACCACTCTTGGCTCCGTCTCCACATCCACACATTCATTTCAATGGACGTCGCTGCCGCTGCCCCACAAAACACCACGGTCAAAAACCTTGTCCTTCTCCTTCTCAATCTCCTCCTTAAAACAAGTAAGTTGTTCATGTTCTGGCTCCGGTACGAGAGGAACTTTAAAATCTCCAGGTGCTCAATGCTGCGTCCATGTTTGGACAACTTCCGTAAACACAGAGCACGCTCACTGCGGTTGACGTCATCGTCTCCTCCAGTGCACATGCGGGACACTTTCGGGCCGTTTAACGTTCACACAGGGGATCACATACAAGTCCCATTTCATTGGAAATGTGAACGACCTCGCAAAAACATCGGATTTCACAAAAAAATCGGAATTGAGCGTTAAGCCCTGCAGTCTGAACGTAGTCTATGTCTCTCTGTTCTGATAATTGAGACATTGCATTTTCCCTTCTTTTTTATCATTTATTTATTTATTTATTTTTAAATTTAGGATCTGACAAATATCTGGGAGATTATATAAAGTAACAACAACTCCAACCACTAGTTCAAAAGTACCAATAACTATTAATAAACACATCAAGCACTGTACAAATACTATTATCAAGTACTTTGAACTCTTTTCATTGGCTTTTACTGGAGTACATAGTGTGTTTGAATTACTTCCTGTGGCTCTTCAGGTTTTTCAAAGGAGAGTGAGAGCAGATTGTCTGGATGCCATTGTCTATTAACCCACATTTTTTCCATCAGTGTCTGAGAGCATCCACATGGAGAGACGGGCCCTCCCTGCACTGTGCCAAAGCCCGTCTGCCCGTCTCACGTGAGGAGGCCACAGCCCGTCTGCCCGTCTCACGTGAGGCCAGCTGCAGTGGAGAGCTCCTAACATCCACATTCTATAATATGTACAATAATATACAGTAATCCAATCATTCCCTTTTCACCCAGCTCCACCTGCAAAGTGTGCAGAGATGGAACACCTGAAGGTCTGAGTGAAGACACAAGTGAAAGGTTCATTTTGGAAGGACTAAGATTTAAAGAGTGCATTTTATTATTATTTTCTCAACTATGTCTTGTGTGTGTGTGTGTGTGTGTGCGTGCGTGTGTGTGTGTGTGTGTGTGTGTAGTTTCCCCATCAGAAACATATCTGGAGTTGTGTTGTGTTTCATTCACATGTTTAACACACAAAACCTGCATATTTAGACTGACTTCTTCTCTCAAACTGAAAACTCTCCCCTGTGTTTTTAAACTCCATATTAATGAATTATTAATTAATCATTGCATTTATATGGCGCCTTTCAAGATACCCAAAGCACTTTACAGTTCATTCTCCATTCACTCAACACTCACTCATGGTAAGCTCATACTGTAGCCACAGCTGCCCTGGGGCAACAACACTCACACACTCACTCACACACGCACACACACACACACACACACACACACACACACACACACACACACACACACACACACACACACACACACACACACACACACACACACACACACACACACACACACACACACACACACACCACTTTCATACCAGGCAAGGTGGGTGAAGTGCCTTGCCTAAGGACACAGTGTCAGTTTTCTCACTTGTGGCACCTGGAATTCCCAGTGTCTCCATCCAAGAACTAACCAGGCCTGACCCTCCTGAGATCTGACAGGATCAGGCTTTGACAAACTGCTATGGTCACATGTTCTCTCGTTCCATCAGCCCTGAAACTGCCGGTCTTTACTGAACAAAAGGTAAAACTTAAAAACTGTGAACTTAAAAACATATCACTTCATGACATCACAAAGTGAAAAGGGGATTTTGAGCTTTTGGACAGATTTACTTTATGTGTGAATGAAACAAAACACAACTATGTATGTTTACCTGGAGTTATAATCTAAACAGAATGTTTACATTACTAACATTATAGTTAAAAACAATAATCGGTTTTGTGTAATAAAGGACCTCTAAATATTTCAAATGAATGGTCTTACAGTAAGGAGTCTGTTTGATTGTAACAAAATAAGGCTGGGGATTTCGTTGATCACAGACGGTATTTAGAAACTTAAACAGTTGGCAAATCAGTTTCCTGATTGTGAATTCATAATGATTTTATTGTGATAGCAGCTCTGACACAGCTTCCTATAACCATGTTTATATTTTCTAAAATGCAAAAAGTGCTGGTGGTTTAGTTCATCTTATCTGGCCCTTATCTCTGGACTCACACTGAAGCAGTTTGCAGCTGGTCACCATTGGCCTCTTCAAACAGGAAGTTTTTAAAGAGAATGAGTCTAAATGACTGCCATGGACCTGCTGTAGACCTGCTGTAGACCTGCTGTAGACCTGCTGTAGACCTGCTGTAGACCTACAGACCCTCCGAGGGATCCCAGGGCGTAGAGGTCTATTAAGAGGCTAGAGTGACCCCACAATCACACTGCCTCTCACCCCACGATTAACCCAGTGATAAGTCACACACAACTCCAGGGTCACAGTAATGAGACAGAGACAGAGACTGTATTGATCCAGAAAGAAAAGTTTTGTTAAAGATCTCAGGTCAGTTTAACAGGAGGACTGGTCAGGGAGGGTCAGCAGATTCTGTGGAAGAGCCAGAAGTGTCCCTCCCTCCTCTGTGTCAGGAGGAGTCAAGTGAACACAACAGGCCTCACTCTTACTCCACTCTGAGAGACACGGACACACAGAGAGAAAGGACAGGGACAGCAGATAAAGAGAGGGACAGAATGACAGAGCGAATATATATATATATATATATATATATATATATATATATATATATATATATATATATATATATATATATATATATATATATATATATATATATATATATATATATATATATTCATCTGGACTTCCATGTAAGAGGAACACACAAAAACATATTCAGGGTCCCTCTGGTGAAGACACAGGTCAGTTGTAGCACCCAAGGGTGAGGGTTACAGATGTGCTGTTTGAAGTGGGACAAAAGTCCTAATGAACCACGACTATGACTCAGGACTAAAAGTAAACTAGGACAAAAAAGAAGTAAACAAGGTAATACCTGGAGTCTGGAAAACTACAGGAACATGTATTTGTGATGTGGTGGCACAGCATTTCACATATGATCAAAGTTCTGGGTTCAATTCCTTCTGTATTTTCTACACTAAAATCTGAAAATTTCCTCATCAAATAAATGTTAATTGAGAAAAAGACAATGCATTTTTCTCTTGTTCCAAGTGTGTAAAGCAGAAGTCGTGCAGGCAGTGACGCTCCATCTCTTTGTCTTTCATCTTAAAGCTAACAGCTAACAGCTAATCAAGTCAAGCTGCACAGGGAGGGGCACATTGATGGATCCAGTTAGCTAGCGCGGCTTAATGCATGTGTAAAAGGGCTTCCGCTAACACATGCTCATGTTTAATGTGGTTTGTGTTATAGCTAAAGTACCATAGCTCCGAGTCTACTTCCCTGGAGGAAATCTGTTTGGCGCTTGCAGGAAAACTAAGTGATAGCTTCCTAGTGCAGGCCTTGATGTGCGGCTCTGTGCATGATTAGGCCTCCTCATCAGTGCGCTGTTTGGGTTATGCCATTAGTTTTAATCAAGGCCAACATAACATATTTTTAGAGGGAGAAAAACACTTCCTGTATTTACAAAGAGGTGAAACGAAAGCAATCTACTACGGTTCACAAATGGATTTTCAAAAGTAAATAGTCTGCTAGAATCAATGTGAAATCAGGGAAGTCATTTAAGAGCTTATATAACTCGTGTGTTTACACTTTGGAGTGTTAAAAATGAGGATTCTGCATTGTTGGTCTTCATGACATAGTATGTGAAAGTGCCCTGGTTTAATGAGCAGGAGAAACCCAGTGGAAGTGTGTGTGCTCACGGGGAGAGGCTGCCAACTAGAACAAAGGTCTACAGGAATCTAACTTGCAACTTTTGTGTATATGAACATCATAGAGAAAAGCAAGGCATGATTCCCATGATTCTTTGTTAAAAGGATCCCTGGGTACTCTGACATGCTGCTCTTCTGTGGTGAATGTTGGTGTCAGTTGTACATATGTAGACAGATGAACATGTTCTGTTCAGTCTCTTCAGTTTGAACCTGAGCTCACATCAAGTTTGGAGGACAACTCTGCACACAATACTGTAAATGATGAGCATGAAGACGATCAGCGGTGTTGGGAAGGTGACTTTTAAAATGTATTCCCCTACAGATTACAGATTACATCCCCCAAAATGTAGTTTGTAACATAATCCATTAAAATACTTAAAGTGAGTAACGTAATCTGAATACTTTGGATTACTTGATTTACTGTAGAGAAGCAAAGACGAGGAAATCTTCACATAAGATGTTTTGTCTGATAAAAGAAAAAAAAAAAAAACTGACTTTACTGAACCAAATTAAAAATATTATTGTTAGAAGAAGAGGAGACATGGTCTCTTTATTTAGTCCCATTAAATCCTGTTTTAGACCTGGTTTTAGACCGGGGTTAATCCTGGTTTAGTCCCAGTTTAGACCTGGTTTGGACCTGGTTTAGACCTGGTTTAGACCTGGTTTAGACCTAGTTTAGACCTGGTTTTAGACCTGTTTTAGTCCTGTTTTAGACCTAGTTTAGACCTGGTTTTAGACCTGTTTTAGTCCTGTTTTAGACCTAGTTTAGACCTGGTTTTAGACCTGGTTTGAACCTGGTTTAGACCTGGTTTAGACCTGGTTTGGACATGGTTCAGTGTCCGGCAATGAGTGGAATTACCGAAAAAAAAAAGAAGGGATATAGCCCGAAATGAAACAACAAGTAAATGCCGCCATGTAATCCATTTATTTCAACAAAGTAACTGTAATCCAATTACCACTCACTGAAACAGTAACTGTAACTGAATACAGTTACTCATAATTTGTACTCTGATTACGTAACTCCGGTACATGTAATCTGTTACTCCCCAACACTGACGATCAGAGAGGTGAGGAACCAAGAGCGGGTCACAACAATATAAAAAAATACTACAAATGAACATATTTGAGTTTTGGTATTACATATTTATAACTGAGGCCAGCGTTCATCATGTAAGAGCAGCATGTCGAAGCAGCCGAGGATCCTTTTAAAACTGAAAAGAACGTGACTCACCCGTCGTGACCAGGGACCCTCGCCATGATGTAGGAATGTGGCAGAGTTTTCTGAAAATGTATAGTTTGTTGGCTAAAAGAAAGTGGAACATTGTTCTCATATCAGAACATTTATGGGGACATGGGGAATTTTTCCCTGTTGGCCAGCAGGGGCACAAAGACTCCCCCACAAAATATCTGAAATAATATTACACGTGCTTTCATCTTCAATATAATCCACTATAAAACATGTGAAAAGTTTAGAGTTTAGAGTTGGGGTTAGGGTTACGTTTAGGGTTGGGCCTAACGACGTTAGATTAAAATGAATATGTTTAGTCAAATTTTATTTTAATTAAATGTAATTAGTTTAATTTATTATGATTTGGTTTATTATTAAATTTTACTTTTTAAACTTGATTTTATGTATTTATTAATAATATTTATTATTTATTTACTTATTATTTTATTTTTATCTTAATTTTATGTACATTTATGCAAATGTATTTTGTATTTATGTAATTTATGTTAAATTATTGTATATATTTTTATTTAAGGAATTTCAAAGTAATGTATTTTGTTATTTATTTTAATTAAATGTATTTTAATGATTTATTTTTTATTTTATTTTAGATACATTTTTATGTTAATTTATGCTAATTTCTTGCACGTGATGGTCGGTCATTGCCACTTGTGTCTATTATTATTAATATTATTATTATTATTATTATTAATAATAATAATAATAATAATAATACTATTATTATTAATCATTATTTTGGGAATTGAAGTTGAATCCATATAATAAAATATCTGCTTTCAAAAATAAGATTTACTCATATTAGGCTTTTTTCTGACCTTTGTTCTTTATGAAACGAAACATTGGTTACACTAATGTGTAACTTCTGTATCTTACATTTTTATGTAATGTTTTTGTTCTTATTGATAGTGTCCTATGAAATCTAATAGTCAGTGCAGCCATAGTGTTCCAGTCAGAGCTTATATTTGACTCTAGAGGAATCTGCTGTGTACTTTTGCAGCGACAGCCTGTAATCTGTCACTGCGAGAGACGTGTGAGAGACCCAACACCAGTGTGGTCAGTGTGAGGTCACTCTCACTGTGGTCACACCAGCACACAGACGGTTCAAAATACTACAGCCAGTGACGTTTTGTGACATAATGATATCCTGAAGAACTAAATGTACTGAAGCAGGAAGGAGGATAGACCAGGATAGACCAGGATAGACCAGGGAAAGTCCCGGGTTAGACCTGCTCCAGACTGGAGTTAAGTGGTGACAGGGAGGAGGGTGGGGTGGAACACAGTGATGTGTTTTGGACGACAGGAAACTACAGGAAAAGAGAGAGAGAAACCTGTGGGAAATTCAAGTTTTCAGCATTTACACTGTACTTGTTAGTCACTTTTGTGTCTCAGTCACAGTCTCAGTGTCGTGACCGACACTCCGGGCATCACAGCGGCATCCAGGAGGAGCCAGGTGAACACAACAGTCTTACTCCGCTCTTTAGTTTAGACTGGTGAAGACATTGGTCATTCCCTCAAAGTATTTCCTCTGGAAGGTCTTCTAGCACATTTGCTGCCACATTTCATGTGAAAAACCTGCAGCATCTCAGATGTCCATACCTAGCTTAGACCTTGCACGGTCTCCATGGATACTGGAAAAACAAACAGTCCACTTCACACAGTCCATTACTTGTGCTCTTTGTACTGGACAAGCTGCACTAGTTAATATCCAGTCATATGACGTTTAAACCATTTCAGAAGCTGCTCAGTGTGAGCCAGGTACATATGAAATTACACCCCTATGTGTGTCAGGAATTAACTTGGACCTTGGAGATAAAGTTCTATTGATTGATTGACTGACTGATATCTTAACTGGAGAACAAATTCGCTGGCAGCAGCTGCACACTCATACAGCTCACCCCACACACACACACGATGCATAGAGGGAGTGTCAGCGCGGAGTCCATGTGTGAGCTGGAGATTAGCAGCAGCTCACAGAGAGACAGAGGCGACTCACACTCCATTCATCTGTCAGGACTCCGACCTGTACGGAAAATATGGCCTTTGTTTTATAGGGATCTAAGAGGACTGAACCTGTCAACAATCTGTGGGCACCTGCCGCTAGTCACCTGTCACCACTTCAACACTGCTCCTCCAGTGGACCTGCTTAGATACTGACCTCTACAGACAGAGAACACTCCACACTGAAGACTAAACCGAGCCTGTTGTGCTGTAACACGTGGACGATCCACAGGTCACTTTAATAACAAAGCAGCCAGTCAGTGTGCGGGTCTAACAGTCATACAGCAGCTTTTATTAACAGGCTGAACAGAACATTAAAGTGGATTTAATGGAACAGGTGAGGATGCCACTGCAGGGGTGAAGCTCCACCCTAAATCTGGAGTCAGGGAGACATGATAAGTGAAAAATTAACAAGATTAATGCAAAGAAAACTGTTACCACAACTGAAAACACCCAATTACAAGTGCCACCACCACTGATAACTATAAATAGTCACCCTCTAAAGCGAGCCCCCTCCACACTCAGCCACCTCCACACTCCACCCACTGCAGAGCTACGATCCACTGACAATACTGTAACTCAAACTAAAACTTCCAAAAACAGGACCAGCGCTGACCCTGTGAACACACTGCAGTTAATATAAAATACATCAATCAAAATTAAACAATAAGATAAAAGTTAAAAGTATACTTCCACAATCTGGACTGTTAAGTCCCTTAATATTATATTTACACAAAATTACAAATAGTTTTTTTTTTTTTTTTCAGGTTTAGTTTAGGAAGTGAGCTGGTTCACCTCTGACCTTTCTGGTCTCTGCCATGTGACGCAGGTGTCACATGATCATTTACCTTGGTACATTGCTTTGGAAGAATCTTTGTGGTCTCGCAGTGACATTTTTCAGCCCAGGTCCAGATCCTGTGCACTGACGTTTACCAATCATGTGGTGAAAAGTCTCACAGACCTGTTCACTTTCCACACATTTGTGCTGTTGAAAAACAGTTTGTGGTGCATTCCTGTCAGTGTGCTGGAGAGTCTCTTGACCTTTGACCCATGCTGCTCTGCAGAGTTCACTGGTTCAGACTAGTATGGGAGCAGCTTATGTAAGAGGCAGCTGCTGTTTGTTGTGACTCTGATGGAGGAGACAGAGAGAGAGAGTGGAGACACAGAGGTGTGAAATATCCAGAGAGGTGCTCTGTACACAGAGCAGAGCTCAGGCCACAGTGTAGAACAATCATCATTCAACAAGTACTGTACACTACTACTAATACTGCACTGGTTCACTTCTGGACAATTCATCATTTGCAAGATTGATTTTTATGGACTATCCAAACAGAACAGAACTATTTACATGAAAAATGTTAAGTCAATTGAAATAAAGTTCACAAGTTGTGACAGCAGTACTGTTGTTGTGTCTTAAGGCAAGACACTTCAGCCACACTACAAGAATTAATTTGATGTGCATGAATGCAGGTGGTGGTCAGAGGGGCAGATTGCACAGATTGGCAACATCACTTCTGTCAGTCTGCCCCATATATATATATATATATATATATATATATATATATATATATATATATATATATATATATATATATATATATACTGTGTATATACTGTGTATATATATGTGTACACAGTACTGAAAATGTATAAACCAAAAGTATTCTAAATTGACTGATTTGTGTGTCCACCTTTGTCAGATAGAACATCTGAACACACTCGTGATTCGATCTTTTTACAACAGAAATCAAATATTGTTCAGAAAGTTCTTCCCAAGTCTGTTGCAGAAGTTTCCATAAATGTGTGGCACTTGTAGGTTGCTTCACTCTTCTGTCCAGTTCATCCTAAACCAGCTCCATGGTTTAAATGTGGACACTGTGCTGCTGCTGGACACTCCAGGTTTTCAAGCTTTACCATCTTGTTCTATTTTCCTGAGGTCATTTTGGCAGAGCTTGGACTTGTGTTTTGGGTCATTATCTTGCTGTAGGATGAACCTCTGACCCACTAGGTGTATACCAGAGGGTACTGTATGGCGCTGCAGAATGCTGTGGTAGCTGTTTTTGTTCAGGGTGCCGCTCACTCTGTACAAGTCACCGACCCTGGATCAGACAAACCAGCTCCAGACCATCACACTTCCTCTTCTATGTTTGACAGTTGATGTCACACACTGTGGAACTTCTCACCTACTCGACGCTGTACAAAGATCCTGCCTGATGAACTGAAGATTTGAAATTTTGATTCAGTCCATAATACCTTCTTCCAGTCTTCAGTAGTCCAGTGGCAGTGTTTCATGGCCCAGGAGAGTCTCTTTGTCTTATTCTGACGTCCTGTCAAACCTGCAGCTCAAGGTCTTCTCTTCACAGTTGAAAGTGAAGAGTCTTAAGCTGTGCTTGAAGTTGTTGTCCTGTGAGCCACTTATCACAAAATCTGTTAACTCTCCGAAACTTGTCCTCTGATTCAGTTGTGGCTTTGGGTCTTCCAGAGCACTTCCTGTCAGAATTTCCCTCAGGTTCCTCTTGCCTTTTGATGGTGAAGGAAACTGTACTCACTGACACCTTGACTTTCTTTGCAATTTCCCTGTAGGAAAGACCTACATTTTTAAGTGTTCTGATGGTCTGTCTCTCTTCCATTGTTAATTGCCTTTTTCTTGCCATTTTTCTAGCAGCACACTAGTTTCTGGAGGACAGTACTGTTGACCTGATGCTCCTGAGGGTCTGGCACCACAGTGTGTTCCAGCTCTGCTTTTGTGCACACAGAGAGGGTGGAAGTGATCATAAAAAGTTGGAACACTTGAAGGAAATGGTAGCACCAACTTTAAAGGCAGATTCATGATTCAACCTTCATTGCTGCAGAATAACTTTAAATTGTTAACCCACTTCGTGTTCCCTGAAACAGGCCTTTTTCTATCATGCTAGTGTGTCTGATATCTGATATCTATATTGAAGTATATCTGTCTGTGTTAGTGTTATTGTCATACATTTTGTATCTTGGAATATGGATTATTACATTGGCACTATTGCAGTATGTGTCTGTGATATATCATGCCAACCAAATATGAAGTACAAGTTGGTGGAGTAAAAGTAGTCGTCCCCCTCCCCTCCCTGTGCGTGCCAGTGTTTGCCTCTTTAACCCTGTGTAATGCACTCTACAGTAGCTCCTGTCTCTACCCTGTCATTATGTGCTACCTTCTGATTACCTGCACCTGGCGCTCACACCTGTCCCGGGGTGAGGGGGTCCAGGCGCAGCACGGTAAGACTACTCATCACAGCTCCATAATGTTTTTTACACCGTGAATCAGCTCCTAAGAATCTTCCACAGTCTTATGTAAGGACAGGATCGTGCCTGTCAGGGCAGGGTACACCTGTCGGGGCACGTAGCGATGGGGCATGGGCTCTCAGACTGGGATGGGCACAGGACTGGTACTCAGGTGCTGCCTGTGGTATGGAGACCCGCTTTAGACTGGTTTAGTGAAGTTATCTCCAGAAAGAGTTCAGTTACTTCAAAAATCACTTTACTGAAGCAAAAACATTTTGGTACAAGAGCTGTCTGTTATAATAAATAAACAAACAAACAAGCAAATAAATAAATAAATAAATAAATAATATGAAGTTGAAGTAATTGGAAGATAAAAAAAACATATTTGAAGGAGCTGTGCATGACAAAAATTTAAGTCATATAATATTGTTAACAGAAGTTTAATACAGGTCTAAATATTAAATACTTTATGCTTGTTTTATCATTTAGAGGGATTTGAACGATTCAGTGAGTTCAAGCATGTTTAGATCTGATATACGACACATGTCTTATGCTACGTTCAGACTGCAGGACTTAATGCTCAATTTGGATTTTTTTTGTGAAATCCGATGTTTTTGCGAGGTCGTTCACATTTCCAATTAAATGTGACTTGTATGTGACTCCAGTGTGAACAGTAAACGGCCCAAAAGTGTCCCGCATGTGCACTGGAGACACGACAACGTCAACCGCAGTGAGCGTGTTCTGTGTTTACGGAAGTTGTCCAAACATGGACGTGAGCATCGAGCACCTGGAGATTTTAAAGTTCCTCTCGTACCAGAGCCAGAACATGAACAACTTACTTGTTTTAAGGAGGAGATTGAGAAGGAGAAGGACGAGGTTTTTGGTCGTGGTGTTTTGTGGGGCAGCGGCAGCGTCGTCCGTTGAAAGGAACGTGTGGATGTGGAGACGTAGCCAAGAGTGGTGGGATAACGATGTGCATCACTTCAGTGACACGGAGTTCATTAACAATTTTCATATGATGAGAAGAACGTTTGTGTACATTTGTGGCTTATTGATAACGTGTAGGTGGATGAATGCACTTTGGCCATTCAGACTGAAGTCGCATGTCAAAAGATCAGATATGTATCGGTTTCAGGAGCACATATCCGAGTGGCCTGTTGTCGCATTTGATAAAATCCGATCTGTGTGGTTCAGACTGTCATTAAAAGATCAGATACAGGTCACATAGGGGCCAAAAAATCGGATTTGGGTCACTTCAGGCTGCAGTCTGAACGCAGCCATAATCACATTTTCCCTTTGCACTTTATTATTTTAGCACTGGCTTTTTTTTTTTTTAATAGCTTTACTAATGCAATTTTAGATCAATATTTGTATTACTTCAGCCCTGCTTTAAGCCTGGTTTAGTTCTGATTTGTTGTACCCTTAGGCAAGACACTTCACCAACCTTGTCTCCAATTGCACTGACGTGTCTCATTAACATGCACTGATCCAAACAAGTCATCTTCATCATGACTTTTCAAATTGTTCTGAGTTTGTGTTTGAGGTGGACTTATGTCACAATTTCAATTTCTCATTTTGATCCAGTTTCTGAAATCACTTTTGTCCTGGTTTAGTCCATGTTTAGAGCGAGCCCTCCTTATGTAACCTGTGGAGAGGTGTGGAGCGTGTGCAGGGTACACTGTGTCTGTGTGAACGGTCTGATAACAGAACCTCTCAGAGCTGTTGTCTGGACCATTAGCGCTTATAGAGATCAGCACACATCACTTTAACACATGCGCTGCACAAACACACGCTCACACACTCACATATGAGCTGCAGGGTACACTTAATACATGTACTATTACTCATCTGTACTGCTCTGTGACACATTCTATTGTATTGTAGGCCAACATAAAGCACAGGGCAAATATTTGAGCGGAGATTACAAGTGGAACACTGCATTCAAATAACAGCACATACTTTTAAATACTCTGTACACATAGTTTTAGATATTTTCAGTACATGCATGACATCAGGATTGTGGTGATATTTATAATGGGATATTGTGAACGATAAATAAATAATATGTACTCCATACAAAAGGGTAGTAAGGTCTGTCCTAATCCCTCATTAAATCCAGTCTTAATCCTGTTTTTTTTTTCTTTCATAGTGTTTATCATTTGTTTAGACCTGGTTTAATTCTTTCTCAGTCTTAAATATTAAATGTGATTCTACCGTCAGTTTAGTTTGTGCGTAGTATTTATTGGTGCAGATCAGTCCAGTAAAGGTTCCATTTAGGGCTGTCGCAATAACGGCAAAAGTTAATCACCGCGGTACTAAGAGGCCCTCCACCAAGACAACGTTTGTCATTGCGGTGGCCCAACATGCACCGACCCAAAGTCCTGCACAGGTCCATTTTTAGAGACCTGCACCCGTCCTGACCCGTTAACATTCCATCCATTACCGCCTGTGCCCGTGATAACCCAGGACTAACCCAGGACTAACCCAGGACTAACCCAGGACTAACCCAGTACTAAGGTGCACCCGTGTAGACCGTCTGGTGACCGCAAGTGAAAGGAGCACAGAGTTAAGTGCAGCTGTCGGCTGATCGTGCTTTGTGGACACCTGCTCCATGTGCTCGTGCTAGAGACTCTCTCTCTTAAGTCCGCGGGACCTGAGCCGCTGCAGGACTCTGACCCGAGCTGCCACAGTGAGAGCTGGAGAGATGCAGCGGCACTTGTTCCAAAGCCAAATGTTACTTCTCCCATACTACACACACTAAATCCACACAACAACCAAGGTACATGCGCATCATTAGAGAGACTTTTCAGTGCCGTTGGAAATATTATAACTCCGGGGTACGTGAGGTGGGGGAGGGGGTGTGATATCATATTTACTGCACCGCAGGAGAAATTCCCTAACCGTGACATCTCTAGTTCCATTCTACAAAGAGTCTGAAACCCTCTTCTTCACATTGTCAAAAACAGAGTGAGTTTGTCCTGTAATCTGTTTTAACCCTGGTTTAAAAAATGTGTCTTTGTCCATTTATGTTATCAGGTTCTTTGTTCAGACCAAAAGTTTGTTTTCATACCAGACAGTTTCGACTGCTCACTAGAACTCACAAGCTCCTCATCCCGAACTATAAACCGGACAAGTGGGCCTTTTCACTCTCACACACCTGGGATACTGTCCTGAGGAAGTGGGACTGCAGGTGGCGCTGTCGTCCTGCCTCCACCGGTAGGAAGACAGCACCAAAACCTGTTTAAATCAACTGAGCGACATGTCTCAGAAACATCACGTGACTGTGAGGAAGAGCACAGAGAGCAGTATGAAAACCTAAAAAACTAAAAAAAGAAGAAGAAATTATCAGAAGACCAAATAAACCTCATTGGACTGCCTGTCTTTGTCCAAGTTTTAATATGCTAGTTTTGTTTGTTTGTTTGGATATGGGTTTTCATGTCTAAACTTTGTCCTGGTTTAGTCCCTGGTTTAAGTCCTGATTTATTTCTCTAGTAAGTGTGAAACCCTCTTCTTCACATTGTCAAAGGTGGAGTGAGTTTTCTAAGAGTTTGTCCTGTCACACACACAGCCCCAGGCTCCAGCAGAAAAACACTCTTCTCCCATTAGTCCTGGTTTAGTCCAAATTTAGACCAGGTTTAGTCATAGTTTTTCCAACCTTCCAAGTACTACTTTTTTTTTTTTTTTTTTTTTGTCTGGTCCTGTTTTAATCCTGGACTAACATATCAAATTTTGTCCTATTTTATGTTTGACTTGGTCCTAGTTTAGCTCTGGTTTAGCCCTGGTTTAGTTCTGGTTTAGTTCTGGTTTAGTTCTACCTTTTTGTTTGTCAAAATAATTTCCCTTGTGGCTGAATAAATTTTGTCTCACTCTAAGTGTAAGTTTGAGTTTGACCTGTAACATACACAGCCTCAGACCTAATCAGCAAAACCCTCTTGCCCCCAGTCCCACTTTTGTTCTGGTTTAGTTCTTGCTTAGACCTTATTTAGTCCTATATTATTCCTGCTTTATTTCTCTGGTAAGTATAATAGTAGTAGTAAGTATCTGTAACTCTTTACATTGTGAAAGATGTCGTGGGTTTTACAGCATTCGTCCTACAACATACACAGACCCAGGCCTCAGACCAAAGCCTCAGAGCCAGGCCTCAGACTCAGAGCCAGGCCTCAGACTCAGAGCCAGGCCTCAGACTCAGACCCAGGCCTCAGACTCAGACCCAGGCCTCAGACTCAGACCCAGGCCTCAGACTCAGACCCAGGCCTCAGACTCAGACCCAGGCCTCAGACTCAGACCCAGGCCTCAGACTCAGACCCAGGCCTCAGACTCAGACCCAGGCCTCAGACTCAGACCCAGGCCTCAGACTCAGACCCAGGCCTCAGACTCAGACTCAGGCCTCAGACTCAGACCCAGGCCTCAGACTCAGACCCAGGCCTCAGACTCAGAGCAGACTCAGAGCCAGGCCTCAGACTCAGACCCAGGCCTCAGACTCAGACCCAGGCCTCAGCCCCTCCTCTCTCAAGTGGTCCATTAAAACAACAGAGTGTCATTGGTTTGTGACAGATTGGTGAAAAGGGTCAAAGGTCAGACTCATAAGCGCAGGGTCTGCTCTGTGCAGCGTTGAGGGACCCTCAGCTAAACCCAGCTCCAGGCGCTCTTTCAAATGCTGCTTTCACACATTTTTGTTGGCTCTTTACTTCCTCCACTCGTGTTTTTTCAAGGCAGAGCTGATTTATGTTAAACCCAGAATGTATTGTATAAATAAGCTTTGACTGAGCTGAGGGGGACTTTCAAGAAACAAGGAACTTTAAAAGAAATGTAGGGCAGAGTATGTAGGGCAGTGGTGTCGTGGTACACTGTTACCTCTAAGGCTACGTTCAGACTGCAGGGCTTAACGCTCAATTCCGATTTTTTGTGAAATCCGATGTTTTTGCGAAGTC
>NW_026571152.1:4321475-4336475 GCF_026225935.1 Boleophthalmus pectinirostris
CCTCTGCTTTTCTAAATTATTGTGATGAAAAAAGTACACCTGGCTTAGGAATGTTCTTTTGAATTACAAATTGCAAACATTGCATCAATTAAAAATTTACATTTTTACTGTACTACTCTTTACTGCCCTCGATCAACCCTCTGCTTTGTCTGTGTTTAAATATGTGGCCCTTGATGAAAAAAGTTTGGACACCCCTGGCTTAGGGAATGTTCAGTTAATAACAGAAGATAAGACTGTGAAGGACTTGCATGTACAGAGTGACTTAAAGGTCCTCATGGTGTTTTCCTCGTGCTTATACTTATGATTATTTATGTCCAGTGGGGGGTTGGTGTTTATGTTACTGTGTTGAATTTTCTTTCTATTAATCCTGTGATCCCCGTCCCAAGATACATTACTCCCACGGGAGACAATAAAGGATTATCTTATCTTATCTTACTACTACTGCTATACTAGTACTACTACTACTACCATACTTTTACTGCTGCTTGTTTTCGAAGCGTAAAGTGCCTTTGGTCTCAGGGGTACTGGAGTTTATGGAGCAGTGAGCTAACCCACTGAGCCTGAATGTTTTTAGGCCACAGTAGGACGGTATGGTGGGAAAACAGAGTGTATGGTTCCTGCATGACATCACATATGGTGCAGTTGAAAAAGACACAAGAAAGTATATAGTCAGTACTGGCATCTCTGTGTTCAACCTACTGGTCCCTGCACTTTAAGCACACGCCACAGTCCTGCCAGTGTTTCCACTTGTATAATGTGATATATGTCGAAAGCTTTATTATAACCACAGGCAATTATAAGCTCAGTTTTACATGAGCCTCCTACAGAACCATCTGACAGGCTAATTCTGCCCTCTCTAATGACCGGAACCTGCTGTGTGCATTGAGCTCATCAGCCTGTCTGTACCACATCCCTGTGAACTACAGTGAACCCAGACCTCTCCCCTGAGGACGCCCCTATGGAAGTCTGCTAACCACCATGTCTGGAGGCCATCTTGTGTCATTTTCGGCTCAAATCTGGTTGGTCCATTTCGAAGTACAGACAGGAACCAGGCGTAAATACAGGAAGTGAGAGCGGCTGTGCTGGTCCCATTGGAGTCGGCGCAGCCTCGTCTTCCATCTGGGGCTGATTGGAGGCAGAAACCTGAGCATCTTCACCGTTATGCAACACACTCAGAACAGGTTAGACCACCAGGCTCAAGCAAACTGAAAGGACAAATGTCAGACAGAGGTTAAAGCTACCATCTGTAATTAGACTGACCCGGCCCTGTTGTATTCTCACATATCACCACTAGATGCTGTCAACATTTCTGCAGTGTGACCGTGTGACAGCTTTGGCCTGACAGAAGAAGAGCAGAGAGCACAGGTGAGTCTGAACAAAGGCCAGGTGAGGGGAGAGGAGGGGCCAGGTGAGAGGAGAGGAGGGGCCAGGTGAGAGGAGAGGAGGGGAGGGCCAGTGAGGAGAGGAGGGGCCAGGTGAGGGGAGAGGAGGGGCCAGGTGAGAGGAGGGGCCAGGTGAGAGGAGGGGCCAGGTGAGAGGAGAGGAGGGGCCAAGTGAGGGGAGAGGAGGGAACAGGTGAGAGGAGAGGAGGGGCCAGGGTAGGAAACAGGGAAAAAAAATTAAAATAAACTTACGAATGGTAGCTTTAATGGGGTATTTAAAAATGTTAATGTATGAAGTTGTTCTAGAAATAACAAAAACTTCAGGGTGTGTGTAAAATCTCTCAGTTGTCCAAGTAGAATCCATAGCAAAAGAGAAATTCAATTTGTCAGCTGGACAGAAGTTTCACAGCTCATTCAAGCTGCTTCTTCAGTTTTGATCAGAATGCTTAAGTTAAAGAGTTAAAGAGGCTATTTTTGTTAGAAAAGACAGTCCATCCTTGAACACAAATGGAGGCCTCAGGCATCATCTGTCTCCCATCTACAATTCCATCTTCAGACCTAAAACAAAACGAAGAAAACAACAGGGAGAGCCAGGTCAGGTCCAGAGGTGTGAAGTAGTTTGTGTGTAGTTAGCTCCTCCCAGGCAGATATAACACAGATATACTAGGGATGTAACAATAACTGAAATCGTGATATTGTTTCATCAAAGTTCTCCACAATATCGTGGACCATCACAATATATCGAATTACAAGTCTCTTTGCTTAAATGAAGAGTTATGGCGCAGCAATAGCTACAAAAAAGACAACATAGACCATGATCCTTTGCTCCATTTCAGTGCAAACTACAAGAAGAAATAACAATTCTAACACTTTGTCTTCGTTCTTTGGATTAAGTCTCGGCAAGGCATTTTAAGAGGAAAAAGTAGCATATTAACAGTTTAGTTTGTCTCCACAAAATATTGCAAAAAATATCGTATTGTGAGATGTATATCGTGAAAATATCATACAGAGAGATTTGGATATTGTTACATTCCTCATCATGAGCCTCCCCACATCGTGAGCTTTCCCACGATATCGTTACACCCCTAAGATATACTACACTGTGCTTTGAATAAGTGGTTGGAAAATATGTTTTTTAACCTCTACCTTCTCTTTTTGATGCACCTCTGCAATGTACTGAAATCACAAAGTATTTAGTGTAATCTATGGAAAATTATGTTCACATAAATAAAAACTACCATAACCAGCACTGTAACCAACTATACTAAACTGGTCAGCGTTCACAGGTCTGACTCCAGCGCTCCTTCAGAGCTCCAGTGCAGGGTTCTTGCTGTAGATAGAGGAGCGGGCTGATGGAGAAGCAGCAGAGCCTGTATGCAGCCTGCTCCAGTGTCTGGAATGTATTACACATCCATCTCCACAGCTCACCTCCCAACACCGCGCTGCATGTGGTCCCCGCCGCTCTGGGCTCCGGTTACAGCGGGATCAAGGAATCGCACGCTAACATGCCCCAAAACAGAGCACCGGGCCGGACCGAGAGGCGGAAGAGAGGAGGAGTCTCCTGCAGCTTTCAAACAATGAACACTTAAGGTGCATTTCCGTTCAGTCCTGTGATAGACTTGGTTTGGTCCAGCTTTAGTACCTTGTCTAGTCCAGTTTAGTCCCAGTTTGGATGAGGTGTGTAACTGAACTGATTAGACGATATCATTGTATTTCTAGACTTGTTTTGATGGGATTACCGGTTTGTTGTGAACCAGTTGCATGGCCATTTGTCAGATTTGCAACCTGGATGTCCTTCCAGATGTTTTCGACCACTCACATAAAAGTGTCTTGCCCAGGGACACAAAGGCAACATTTAAAAGTATATCATGTGCTGTAGAATGTCTGCTCCCACATGCAATAAAAGAGTTCAGCAGCCCAAAAAGACGTGCAGCAAATCCATCCTTTGTTATAATCATGAATATTCACTCAAACAAGATTTTGGATTTATTTTTCTCAGGATTCTTGTTAAAGCAGCTTTGTTACAAACACTTAAATGAAATGATTCGGAACTGCATTTTATTCATTCTTTAACTAAATCATCACATATTTGTCTTTGGCTGTAATGCTTGTAAGATATTTATGAGCCCATTTGATTCAGAGTCAAAGCAGTGAGTCAGTCACATGGCCGTTTGGCAGAAGTGAAAGTGAGTACAGCAGTAGTACACCTTAGTACACCTTCAGGATGCTCTTGTATATATTGTCAGTCACTGTTACTTGAAAGTGTCTTGCTCAGTGACAACAGCTAAAATAATATTCAGTGCACATTTGATTTTGACCTGATAAACAATCACCTGCCCTGTTTTATTTAGGGCGGCAGTAGCTCAGCTGGTGTTAGTCCACTGATCCGAAGGTTGGCATTGGTTGACTGATCATATCCATTGACCCACAGGTTGTTCTTGTGCTCCTGGGCAAGACACCTCACCCCCAGTGCTTGTGTACACTGGCGTATGAATGTGTGTGTGAATGTGTTTGTGTGAATGTGAGCGTGTGAATGTGTGTGTGTGTATGTGTGAATGTGTGCATGTTAATGTATGTGTGAATGTGTGCGTGTGAATGTGTTTGGGTGAATGTGTGCGTGTGAATGTGTGCATGTTAATGTGTGTGTGAATGTGTGCATGTGAATGTGTGTGTGTGTGAATGTGTGCATGTTAATGTGTGTGTGAATGTGTGCATGTGAATGTGTGCGTTTGAATGTGTGCATGTGAATGTGTGCGTTTGAATGTGTGCATGTTAATGTGTGCGTTTGAATGTGTGCATGTTAATGTGTGTGTGAATGTGTGCATGTTAATGTGTGTGTGAATGTGTGCATGTGAATGTGTGCGTTTGAATGTGTGCATGTGAATGTGTGCGTTTGAATGTGTGCATGTTAATGTGTGCGTTTGAATGTGTGCATGTTAATGTGTGTGTGAATGTGTGCATGTGAATGTGTGTGTGTGAATGTGTGCATGTGAATGTGTGCGTTTGAATGTTTTTGTGTGAATGTGTGCATGTGAATGTGTGTGTGTGAATGTGTGCATGTGAATATGTGTGTTTGAATGTGTGCGTGTGAATATGTGTGTGTAAATATGTGTGTGTGAATGTGTGCATGTGAATGTGTGCGTTTGAATGTGTTTGTGTGAATGTGTGCATGTGAATATGTGTGTGTGTGAATGTGTGTGTGAATGTGTGCATGTGAATATGTGTGTGTGTGAATGTGTGTGTGAATGTGTGCATGTGAATATGTGTGTGTGTGAATGTGTGTGTGAATGTGTGCATGTGAATATGTGTGTTTGAATGTGTGCGTGTGAATATGTGTGTGTAAATATGTGTGTGTGTGAATGTGTGCATGTGAATGTGTGTGTGAATGTGTGTGTGTGAATGTGTGCATGTGAATGTGTGTGTGAATGTGTGCGTGTGAATGTGTGTGTGTGTGAATGTGTTTGTGTGAATGTGTGTGTGAATGTGTGTGTGTGTGTGAATGTGTGTGTGTGTGAATGTGTTTGTGTGAATGTATGTGTGTGAATGTGTGTGTGTGTGTGAATGTGTGTGTGTGTGTTTGTGAATGTGTGTGAATGTGTGTGAATGTGTTTGTGTGAATGTATGTGTGTGAATGTGTTTGTGTGTGTGTGAACGTGTGTGTGTGTTTGTGTGTGTGTGTGTGTGTGTGTGAACGGATGGTTCCTTGATAATTGACCATGAACTCCCCAGAGGATGAGTTTTTCGGAGCTTCACATCTGCTCATTGTTTTGTGTTGACCCACAGATCTCACATCATAAACACCAGAAGAGCAGAAGTGCACAGAGGAGGCACCCGGGCACCACAGGCCCCACAGGCCCCACAGGCCGAGGAAACTACGACGTCAGCCTGAAGAGCCATCCTGTAATGTGAGAGCGCTGTAATTAGCAGATAGTTTTATTGACATAGAGAGAGAAAACAACACGAGTGTTCTAGCAACACACAGATACAGACATCCTGTAGGCAGGCAACGCGCACAGTAAACACATCCCCAAACAGTGTGCAGTGAGAGTGGATAATGACATGTGGGCGCAGGGCAGGACTTCTGGATGTGAGGGCTAATTGTCGGCTCTGGTTGGCGCACATCCGTTTAAAGAGGCCATAAAGCTGTGGAGTGATTTGAATCATACTATTTTTAGCATCTGTGATTTGTTTCACTTAATTAATGTTTTTCACATGTTTAATTAGGCTATAATGTTGTTACAATGTGCCTGTGTGCAGTCTTGTTTTGTTTCAGTAATCACGTTTTGTACCTACTTTCTCGGATTATTTGGGGGATCAGATTCCACTACAGGAGCGTTACAGTCCCTTTACGTGACACTGTAATCATTGTGCTCTCCTCACACTTGTGGTAAGCTACTTCAGATCATTTGTAATGACGCCGCACTGGGGATGTTCTCATGCATCTCTATGGTGGAATGTTCAGTAGTGCAGACCATTACCAATCACTCATACACATATCACATTCAAACACATGTATGGTGGGTAAAGTGTCATGAGAAACGACACACATTTTCAGACTCAACATAAAACATCTGACTCCATCAACCCCCTTCCCCACCAGAAAAGTTACATAATGCACCTTTAAAGGGCCATATTACACTATTTTCTGATCTATGTTATAATGTTGTTTCATCATCAGAAACAGACCTGGAGTTGTGTTTTGTTTCATTGACAAATACACAACACACAAACCCTGCACATGTAGGCTGAGTTCTCAAACAGAAAAGACTTTGGCCCCGTCCACACTAGTGTGTATTTGAGTCGTTTTCGTTGTGGATGCAGTGTTCGTTCACACTAATCTGATGGAAAATGGCTCCAGAAACGGAACAATCTAGTGCCACCAGATTAAACCAGGGATGTCAAACATACGGCCCAGGGGCCTGATCCGGCCCTCCAAGACCTTTAATTTGGCCCTCGGCTGATTTTCTACTAAAATATTTATTATATTTTCTATTAAAATATTGGTAATTTTCTGTGGTGCTGATCATATCAGCGTCTCCAGTGTCTCTGTACGTGGCCCCTCCCACCAGAGCAGCACAAATGAAGACTTGTCTCTTTCCAAACGCTCTTAAAGGACGATCGTTTTGACTGTTGACCGTGACACCCTCATCAGAAAAATGTCACAAATTTGAAAAGTGGACGTGAAGTGCAGGGTTTTCCAAGAAAAATTGACTATATTCAAACATTGTGTTGAAATTGTATTTTTCTTAAAGTTTCAGGTTGTTCATAATATTATAATATTTTGTTAAAGAAGGAGTTCATCAATTAAAAAAGATTTCTGTAATAGATTTGTGTTTCTCTGCACAAATATTTGAACTTATTGTTATTTTTGGTTTATATGCCATGAGTTTTCTGATCCGGCCCCTTTGGGATCAAAGTAGGTTGGATATGGCCCCCGGACCAAAATGAGTCTGACACCCCTGGAGTAAACGTTGATACACTGACGTAGGAGCTCTAGTTGTGTCCTTATTGGACCACATCACTGTGACTTGCACCTTCTTGATTCAGTGAGTTTGTGACATTGTTCATTGCGGAAAACAGTTTAAACAAACCAAACGGCAAACAGTGGAGCTAGAACTACTTACACAGAACAGACTCACCATCAGCAGAGCACCCCTCTGTCACAGAAAGAACACTCATATTCCACGGAGTCGTGTCCTTTAGTCCGACAGAAGCTGAACTGCGTCAGGGCACAAGGAGCGAGCTGCTTTTTGAGCGCTCAGTTTATGCAAATGAGCCATGTGGTTTTAAATTTCTTTTCTATAAAACGTAAACAAATCTGCTCAAAGCTGTGTGGACAGAGAAGGCTTTAATTGCGGACACAGAAACGATGCGTCTGGATGCAAATCGTTTCTGATACAGTGATATGGTGATTCGTTTCACTGTAACGTAACTGGCAATGCAGAAAGAGCTCCACTGTGTTTTCAAATTCCAAACCCCTTCACTAGAATCATTTGAATTATTTCATCCCTGGAACTGGTAGATCAGAGCATTTGGAACTTTGGAGATGTAGACAGAATAATAATGCAGGATTACTCAAACATGTGTGAATGAGACACAACTCCAGGTATGTTTTGTGTTTTGGATGAGGTAACATTATTACATGGCTTAAAGCTCACAAGAATCCACTTTGCATAATATAGGACCTTTAAAGAAAGTTCTCATAGTTAAACGCACTGGAGTCAAAAGTAAAACTCTTCATATTGTGTAGCCATATAATACGAGCCTCATGTCTCTGTCGTGTTTGGATGAGCCGGACAGAGGAGCAGAGGAGAGCAGATGTTTGCCAGCTGTGAGCCTGGATCAGAAGGACGACGTCTCAGAGCTACCTGGCCTTAAGCACTGTGCATCTGCTCTGGCATCCCAACTATCCCTTTGTTCTCATCACTTCATCCTGAGCCAATAAACCACAGACCATCCCCCCCTCCTCCCCCCCGCACACACACGTTTACAGTCTGTGCACCAAACCTCCGTCTCCACATGCACGTCTACAGAACGAGTACGAGACACGGGCAAAAGCTCCATCTCCCTCCATCCAGAAACAGCAATGGATAGAGGAAGGTGTGCAAGATAAAATATAAGAACTACACCAAACCTTAAGAATTACGAACAAAAATCACTTAATTCACAATGAAGAAATACTTAAGAATGACTCAGGATTAACTACTTACAAGTGCGCTATGTAACTTTTCTTGTGTATGGTTCATCATTTACTTGTTCTTATTGTGAGTGGTGTTGCTTCTACGTATTTTAGGTGTATCTGGCATCACCCGCTTCAGTCCATCGAGGCAGATTTGTTTACTGTCATACTGTGGAACATAAAGAAGCAGCAGGGCCATGTTGTCGAAGAAAGGGGTGGAAGTAAAAGGCTGGAGACCAAGTGGAGTCTTAAACAGGAGAAGCTTATTTACCATCAATATTACGAGCCCGGGGGGAGGTGAAAAGTGAACATAGTGCAACATAGTGATTTCAGAAGTGAATGTAGTGTGATCTTTGAGTGTTCAAGCCCCTTTAACTATGCTTCTGAAGGAGGAGGTTTATACAACAAGTGTGGTGAGACTATGAAGACCAGTAGAGATCAGTTAGGCTACATTCACACTGCAGCCTGAAGTGACCCAAATCCGAATTTTTGGCCTCTATGGCTACGTTCACACTGCAGGGCTTAATGCTCAATTCAGATTTTTTTGTGAAATCCAATGTTTTTGTGAGGTCGTTCACATTTCCAATTAAATGCGACTTGTATGTGATCCCCAGTGTGAAAGTTAAACGGCCTCTTTGCCAAAGAGTGTAGTGAGTCAAAATGGTCGACCGCTCTGAGCGTCTGTGTTTGGAACAATTGAAAAAGTCGCTCTAAGTGCAGATATTTCTCAAATAAATGGAAAATTACACATCTTGATCTGCATAATTGTGCATCCCTTCCTATTTATTTATTTATTTTCAGGTTTATTTCACTCAAAAGCAGTGCTGGGAAGGTGACTTTTAAAATGTATTCTCCTACAGATTACAGATTACATATCCCAAAATGTAGTTTGTAACAGAATCCATTAAATTACTTAAAGTGAGTAACGTAATCTGAATACTTTGGATTACTTGATTTTCTGTAGAGAAGCAAAGACAAGGAAATCTTCACATAAGAAGTTTTGCCTGATAAAACAAAATGAAAAGCCCAGACTTTACTGAACCAAATTAAAAATATTATTGATAGAAGAGGAGGAGACATGTCCACGCAGCAGGATTTAGACCTGTTTTAGACCTGGTTTAGTCCTGGTTTAGACCTGTTAAATCCTGTTTTAGACCTGGTTTAGACTTGGTTTAGACCTGGTTTTAGTCCTGGTTTAGACCTGGTTTTAGACCTGGTTTTGGACCTGGTTTAGTTCTGGTTTAGTCCTGGTTTAGTCCTGGTTTTAGACCTGGTTTAGACCTGTTAAATTCTGTTTTAGACCTGGTTTAGACTTGGTTTAGACCTGGTTTTAGTCCTGGTTTAGACCTGGTTTTAGACCTGGTTTAGACCTGGTTTAGACCTGGTTTTAGACCTGGTTTTAAACCTGGTTTTAGACCTGATTTAGACCTGGTTTAGACTTGGTTTAGACTTGGTTTAGTTCTGGTTTAGTCCTGGTTTAGACCTGGTTTGGACCTGGTTTAGTTCTGGTTTGGACCTGGTTTAGTCCTGGTTTTAGACCTGGTTTAGACTTGGTTTGGACCTGATTTTAGACCTGGTTTTAGTTCTGGTGTAGTCCCGGTTTAGCCCAAAATGTGAAAACAGAAAAATACCGCTGTGTAATCCATTTATTTCAATAAAGTAACTAAAGTAACTGTAATCCAATTACCACTCACTGAAACAGTAAATGTAACTGAATACAGTTACTCATAATTTGTACTCTGATTACGGAACTCCAGTACATGTAATCTGTTACTCCCCAACACTGCTCAAATGTACAAATCCAAATGTAATAAACCCCATGGAAATGCAGAAGTGATGTGGCTCTGTGTCCTGGACCTGACACCAGCTGTTTCCATGACTGACACCAGGAAAGTCATGGGGCCATTGCACTTTTTTTGTTTGTTTGTTTGGTTGGTTGGTTTTGTTTTTGTTTTGGGGCAATAAGTATATTTTGAGTTTACTTACAGACTTGATATTTTGCACTTTTGTAGTTAAGGCCCTAAATTAAGCATTTTTATGTCCAAAAAGTTGTTTATATGTGTTTCCTGTGTGTTTTGTATGAAAGAGTGTGAATTTTCTTTTTCTTTTTTTTTTTTTTTTCCTTTGTATTTCTGGTCCTGTAGTTTCTATTCCAGCCACATGGCAAAACTATAGCAGCAGATTGGGAAATAACAGGTTGTACTGAAAGAAAGGATGTATAACACTTCATTAGGGGTAAAAGGGGGAGTTTTAATAGCAACAATTAAGAAAACAATCCAGGCGAGGACAAATGTACTAACACTCCCCTCATGTCTGGAAGGATTAATATTTCTGTTTAGATTTTTCAAGTTTTTCTTCTGAAGGCTCGGGCTGGCTCCGGGAAGCAATAACATCTCCACTGACACACGCTAGTGCAGACACTCCAAAAAGGAAAGTTACATGATGCGGCTTTATGGTCTTTTAGTGGTCTTGAAAGTCGATTTTAAGTGTAAAAATAAACCGTAGATCCGCTGTCTTCGACACAGGTATGTCTCCCTCCAGACTCTGTGAAGTCCGTGTACGCTGGCTGTCGCTACAGAGCTCACCCCCCACCCCCCCACCCCCCCCCCCGCTCTCTCCCCAAACCCTCCCCCTTCCTCCCCTCCCCAGCCAGTCTGTGTAATGTATATCATTGTAATCCAAACAGCTCTCAGTGGTTCAATCAGGGCTGGTGCTGCGTGCCAACTCCGTCTCCAAAACATGGGCCCCGCGATGTGAGGGTCTGCCCACCTCATTCATTTGTTATGGAGAGAGTGGAGACAGGACCTCAGTGTATAATGATCCTGCTGGTGCCAAAGCGGGCCTCAATGGATTGGTCATTGGTTGTTAGTAATCACGAGATCTATACATTTCCCCCGGAGCGCTAAAGCTGGATTACATTAGGCCCTACATCCGCGGGTTAGGAGCACGGATCAGTCATATGGAAAGAGTCGAAATAAAAAGTATGTACAAGTAACTACAAATGGTATATGAGATCAAGTTGCCTGAGCAGCCAGTCACTTCTACATTCTGTTTGAAGAGGACGGCAGAGCGTGAAAAACCTCTGTCCAAATTTTAGAGCATCCACCCACAGCTGCACATTTGTACACATTCTCATAACATTCAAAACAAAATATAGAACTTCTTTTACCTGAGAGAAGTCATAGGTTTACACTGAAACGAATCACGTATCACCGTTTCACCGTATCGGAAACAATCTGCATCCAGACACGTCGTTTCTGTGTCTGCAAGGCTTCCCTATCCACACAGCTTTGAACATATTTGTTTATGATTTACAGAAATGAAACTTAAAACCGCATGGCTCATTTGCATAAACTGAGCGCTCAAAAAGCAGCTCGCTATTGTGCGCTGATGCAGTTCAGCTTTTGTCGGACTAAAGGACACGCCTCAGTGGAATATGAGTGTTCTTTCTGTGACAGAGGTGTTCTGCTGATGGTGAATCTGTTTTGTGTTTCTGTCGTGTTGGACATGGTTCATGTCTGCAGCGTATATATGAATGGACATATATATTAGCCTCTTAGTGTTTTGACGGTGAATTACTTCATGGTGAACAGACCTACATCAGAGTATCAGTGTTTTCAGGCGTCCACACAGTGCCAGATCAGATCTGTACTCAGATAAATTCATGGGAGCTGGAGACACCAGATCGTTCCGTCTCTGGAGCCGTTTTCAGTCAGATTAGTGTGGACGAACACTGCATCCACAACCAAAACCACTCCAATACACACTAGTGTGGACGGTGGCATAGTTTGATGCCTTGATTGTTGATTCTATTAAAAAAAATCTGCACTGTTTCCCCTTTAAGTTTTTTTATTTTTCTCATTTTACATGTTTGTTTTTGACGTGAATGACCCATGCGTCTCTCTGATTGGTTAATCCGCCTGTCAATCATGCCCTCTGGAATCATGGAGACAGGATACGACTTCAGATCCATCAAAGTGAACATTTTTTCCTATATGAGGTTTGGCCTATAGGCGCCATTTTAAGTACTTTTCACCATTCATGAGTACATGAGTAAGAAGCATGTATCAATCATATACAAAAAGTCTGAATAAGAAGCAGAAGTATCTTGAAATGTTTCCTTTATCAAGGTGAACAAGGACACAGAGGTGCCATTTTGAGTACTTTCAACATTCAAACGATACAGTAGAATGTTTGTTCTGAATTGTTAATTGCTATTTTTATCATTTTGAAAGCCATGGATAGTTACATTTGACTAAGGGAGTATAGAGCAGGAGGTTTGAGCTGTCTCAATTTGATGGTTCAATTCCAGCCATAACACTGTGAATGCACTTTGCCCATTCATCAGTATAGCTCATAGTTCACAGTTGTATATTTTTGTAAGGGTCAAGTACATGATTAGGTAAATCTCATTCCTCTTAAACTAGTATGATGCATTCACAATAGTTTAATATATTTATCTATACAATTATTGGGAAAATTATAGGCAATGGTTGTTTGAAATTCAGCATAGATTTGCTCAAATTGAACGTTACACTGGTGGAGGTGAAGAAGAATGGAGAGGCTGATGATGAAGATGGTTTTGCTGCTGTGACTGACACAAAAGTGAAACAGCAGGAACAGAACGACACATGAATGCAAATGTGTGATATGCTCACAGCAGATACTGGAGCTAACTCCAAACAAGAAACAAGGTCTTTTCTTTCTTTAGTCTCATTGAGTAAAATGTGGACACATGATCACAAATGGACTGCACTGCTCATGGTGGAGTGTCAGAGTAAACAGCCTGTTCTGAATCAACAAGTGAATCATACAGGGATGTAACAAGGAGCCACTCACAAGAACCATTCTTTCAAAACAAGCTTTTTATTCATGACATTCACTCACACCACATTTTCCTCTTATGGACGCCATTTTGAGGACTGTTAACCATTTAAAGGACAGAAGGATTTGATTTGATTTGTACAATTTTATTTCACTTTCTCATTTATTTGAGTATTTGTTACACAAAGAAAACATTACAAAAATAACATACTAGCTCATTAGAGCAACCCGCTTTCACATGGAGCAGTGTCTGAGTCTAACATCCAACACTGTACACAAAGAAGAGACAACACACTGTTCCACATGTATATGCTTTTGTAATGAAACTACTGAAACCTAACTGAGCAAATGACAAGGAAACAGAAAGCATCAAAACACTCACTGGACACTGGGGCAAAGACTAAATGTTCATACTTCCACCCACTCCTTTTCCACTGTGTACATGTATGTATATGTATATGTATATGTATATGTATGTATATGTACAAGTGTGTACATGTACATGTATGTGTAGGTACATGTATGTATATGTATATGTATGTATATGTACAAGTATGTACATGTATGTATGTATATGTACACGTATGTATATGTATGTATATGTATGTATATGTATGTATATGTACATGTATGTATGACTTAAATCAATTATATCGTTGGTTGATTTAGTCCTTGGTCCTTTAGGTGTGAAAAGATCATGTGCGTCAGATTACTGTGTCTTATATGGTTAATGCATTTTCAAAATAAATAAAAAACAAAAAATGGACTAAATCAGCCTTACAACAACATCCAAATCAACAACATAAAGGATCACAAAAAAGTCATAGTTTTCATGCATGGGTCCTCCTTCCACCTCAGCTGTGCCCTCATGTCTGTGGAGGTTGGTCAGAGGAGCTGGGCTCAGACAAAGCCTTTGTGTTGTCTCCTTAAAAACACGTTCCACTTTGAATGGACCGTGCCACGAGAGAAGAACAACCAGATGTCCCAAAAGTGCCTCTGCTCTGCGCCATCGCGCCCTGGGCATCCACGTATTACAGCTCGGCTCGGAAAAAGGCCCCATTATTAAAGCTACAGGCTTATTTTGGTTAAGGCAGAACTCAGTGTCCTCACCACAACACAGCGGCTGCGTGACTCCAGCGCTGAACACCACGGAGGAAGAACAATGGACATTCTTAAAGGGGACATACTGTGCAAAATCAACTTTTATGAGCTTTTAGCTGTTAGAACGGTGTTCCCTTATAATTACTCTACTCACAGTTGTCTTTGGATTGCTTCCTGCGCACAAGGCTTGAGTGCTCAGAACATGTTTTCACCTACCCCCTATCCCCACCCACCTCCCTGTCTACAAACTTCAGGAATGAATGGATTGGATTTATACAGCGCCTCTGAAGCCAAAGCACTTTACCAAAAAGGTTTCATTCACTCCACACTCTGTGGTGTGAAGCTATTAGTGCAGTCACAGCTGCCCTGGGGCAAACTGACAGAAGTGAGGCTGCCAGTCTGCAACTTCAGCCCCTCTGACCATGACCCGCATCTGCACACACACATGCACATGCACACGCACACACACACACACACACACACACATGCACACACACACACACACACACACACACACACACACACACACACACACACACACACACGCGCACACACACACACACATGCACACGCACACACCACTTTCATAATAAGAGATGTTGATGAAGTGTCTTGCCTAAGGACACAACAACAATTTCCACTAGAATCATGACTGCTCCATATGGTACCTGGTATTCAGTCCTGACCATAAGTCCTCACTGTTCCTGGCTTAGCTTCTGAGATCTGATCAGGTCAGACACTGGCAGGCTGCTGCAGTGACAGAACTTACATTGGTAACACTTTATAACTACACCTTATTTAGCGTTAATAAAGCATGAACAAAAACTTACTTAAAAATGATTCACGCTTAGTAACTACTTAATTACTACCTTAATTAGCTCTTAACTTGCACTTAATTCACCTGTCCTGTAAATCGTTACTCATAAGTATTTCTTACTTAATTACTCATGAACTAATCATTTGTGTGTGCATTTGTAAATGTATATTTAAGTACAAATTTGAGCATTTATTAAT
>NW_026571152.1:4341475-4539697 GCF_026225935.1 Boleophthalmus pectinirostris
TAAATGTTTGATCTCTGCAGTGTGATTCTGAAGTGCTGTATGTTTGCAAGTTTTTTCCCCGACAAAACCCACAATGTCGATGAAATGTTCTGCACCAACAAAGACACCAGCACTCACACCCAAAAGGCAGAGGAAGATGTAACCACAGTAAAGTTGGACTTCTGGACACGCTGAAGGAAGAGAGAAGTTACGCGGCTGTAGCAGAGTCCTGCACTGGGGTGGGTACCCACGGGCAAAGAGTTGCTGAAACGGGTGGGTTTCTGGAATTTTAAGGGCGGGTATACGGGCCAGTAGTGATTACACATTGGCAGGTCAGGACTAAACCAGGACTAAACCAGGACTAAACCAGGTCTAAATCAGGACTAATCTTGTCCTGAGAGAACACAGAAGCAGGGTGTCCACAAAATGCGATCAGGCGATGGCTGCGTTTACCTCCGTGAGATGCAGAGCTGAGCCGGTCCTTTCTCCTGCTGTTTCAGTTCTGGTTTACTCCTGTTTTAGTCCCATTTTAGTCTTAGTTCAGTCCTGGTTTAGTCCCCCTGTTTCAGTCCGGAATCAGTCCTGGGTTAGTCCTGGTTTAGTCTTGGTTCAGTACGTGGCGTATTCAGCGCAAATGTTTGATATAATCTCGGGTTAACGGGTGTGGTCCTGTACTGCACGGGTGCAGGTCTCTAAAAATAGACCTGTGCAGGACTCTGTGCTGCAGGCTCCATTACGGAATAAATAAATCTTCGGTTCATTACATAAAGAAGGAGGAAAATAACAAAAGGACGACAGCAGCAATAAGTTTGAAGAAGAATGCAAAAAGGGTTGTAAGTGTCCTGTGTGAGAAAAGTGTATAAAGTGTGTGCTGAGGGATTTTACACACTGAAAACAGATAGAATCATTGAAAAAATATAAAGTTGACAACTTCACTGATTTCACTTATCGCGGGTTATTTTTTAAATGTAACCCCCACAATAAACGAGGGACCACTGTACTTCATGTGTGCTGATGGAGGAGATGTTTACCTGTTTCATGTGGATAGGCCTCAGTAATGACAGAGATATTAACCATAAAGCAGGTCCAAACATCTGACATTTGACACTTCAAAACACACTCTGTCCCTGACCCGAGCTCCAGCTCAGACTCACACTCTGGACACTTCAGAGTGTTCACATGTCACAGGAACTCAACCTCTGGATTTGTATTGTACTTCATTATAATTAGTCTACCACTGTCTTTGTCATGATCAGTGTTGAGGAGTAACAGATTACATGTACCGGTGTTAAGTAATCAGAGTATAAATTATGAGTAAGTGTATTCAGTTACAGTTACTGTTTCCATGAGAGGTAATTAGTTACTTTGTTGAAATAAGTGGATTACAGGGTGGTATTTTCCTGTTTTCACATTTTGGGCTAAACCAGAACTAAACCAGGTCTAAACCAGGTCTAAACAATATGACACTAACAGTAGTGTGAACATAATTTCAGGCAGCAGTGATCTCATATAAAAATCATTTCTCTATCAATAATATTTTTAATATGTTTAAGTAAAGACTGGGCTTTTTATTTTCTTTTATCAGATAAAACAAAACATCTTATGTTCAGATCCTCGTCTTTGTTTCTCTACAGTAAAACAAAAGTGTGTTCATGGAGACTTGGGCTCAACAGACAATTTGAAGAGAAAAAACAAGAATTTTCAGGATGTGGTTGGTACATTCATGTTGTTTTAAAAACCATGACAATATCAAGTAATCCAAAGTATTCAGATTACATTACTCACTTTAAGTAACTTAATGGATTACATTATAAACTACATTTTGGGTATGTAATCTGTAAGGGAATACATTTTAAAAGTAAACTTCCCAACATTGGTCATGATTATATTTATATTTTAGCAATGGACCCCCTTCCTCTACCCAGGTATGAGCCTCTCTTCTTCTTCTTCTTCTTCTTCTTCTTCTTCATGTGGTTTTATTGCTGCTGTGGAATGTGTGGTATGTCCATAGTCAGTCCCGTCCTCTGTCCACCCTCGCAGACACCTGAAACAATGGGACCAGGTCTGGACTTGTCCCAGACACTGACAAAGGTCTAAAGAGCTGGACTGGCATGGGCTCAAGAGACAGCACTTAAAGCTACTCTGTGTAACTTTTCTGGGGGGAGTTCCGCTACCTGCCGGTCTTCAGAGAGATGTTATTACTTTGTCTAGAATGTTCCACTTTATTGCATTAAACATTTTCATTCAATAGGTTAGTTTTTCCTGCTCAAAATACATTAATATCCAGTGTTGGGAAGGTGACTTTTAAAATGTATATCCCCTACAGATTACAGATTACATACCCCAAAATGTAGTTTGTAACATAATCCATTAAATTACTTAAAGTGAGTAACGTAATCTGAATACTTTGGATTACTTGATTTCCTGTAGAAAAGCAAAGACCAGGAAATCATAACATGAGATGTTTTGTCTGATAAAAGAAAATAAAAACACCAGACTTTACTAAACCGTATTAAAAATATTATTGATAGAAGAGGAGGAGACACGGTCCGCGTGGCATAGTTTAGTTCTATTAAATCCTGTTTTAGTCCTGGTTTAGTCCTGTTTTAGTCCTGGTTTAGTCCTGGTTTAGACCTGGTTTAGACCTGGTTTAGTCCTGGTTTAGACCTGGTTTAGACCTGGTTTAGACCTGGTTCAGTCCTGGTTTAGACTTGGTTTTAGACCTGGTTTAGTCCTGGATTTAGTCCTATTTAGTCCTAGTTTAGTCCTGGTTTTAGACCTGGTTCAGTCCTGGTTTAGACCCGGTTTAGTCCTGGTTTAGTGTCCGGCAATGAGTGGAATTACCCAGGAAAAAAAAAAAAAAATAGCCCAAAATTTGAAAACAGGAAAATACCACCATGTAATCTATTTATTTCAACAAAGTAACTGTAATCCAATTACCACTCACTGAAACAGTAACTGTAACTGAATACAGTTACTCATAATTTGTACTCTGATTACGTAACTCTGGTACATGTAATCTGTTACTCCCCAACACTGTTAATAACACACATTCTGTCTGTGGGTTTCTCCACACGTTAAACTGAGATCTTGACCTGGTTACATCAGCTGCTTTTCTTCATGAAGACAGATGTGTTTAATGCAACACTTCCATTCCATGCAAAGCAACAAGATAAGATAATAAAACCTTGATTTGTCCCACAATGTGAAAACCTCTCAGCTGGCGGCAGAGTTTCCAACAGAAAACTCATGTTCTCCCGAGGAACCCACAGAAAACATGGTGGATTAACTCTGCTCCAGGTTGTGCCCCAGAGGGATTGAACTACGGGTTAAATTCAGAGGAGAATTTCTTTTATAGGGACAATCAAGACCTTACCTTTCCCTCCGTATCTCCACATTCACTCTCCCTCCTCTGTACCATATATTATTTTTTTCCTTTGCACACATCCAAACCTACAGAAGCCCTGAGAGGCAGGAGAGAGAAAAAAAAGAGGTCATTTGGGCTCTATTTTCTAAGTGTTTTTTTTTTTTTTTTTTACCAACTCAAAAAAAAAAAAAAAAAAATTGTAAAAAATAAAACATTTCTACATTTTTTTTCTAAATTTTTTTCCCTACAATTTATTTATTAATTTTTTCTTGTGTGTGTGTGTGTTTTTTTTTTTTTTTTTTTTTTTTTTCGCTGTTGATGTGGCTGACGGAAAAAAAAAAAAAAAAAAAAAAACACCACTCAGAGCCTAAGTGTTTTCCTGGTGTATTCCTATAAGGACCACACTTCAGCTCCAGCAACAGCTGGAGATTTGGCTTATGGCGTTAGGTTCTGGGTTGGGACATGGGAGGTCGGGGTTTGAAACTCACCTGGTCTGCTTTGTGTGTTTTTATTCTAGCTAAATACAGTCTTTTCATGAATTTTATGTTTTATGTTCTCTTTTATGAGTAATATGAGCATATATGCATCACTGATCCGCTGTCATTCTGTGAGAGCGAGAGTGGGGACCACTGCTCCAGGCTGGAAGACAGAACGCCGCACTGTCTCTGGTTTTAGCGGGACTGAGGTGCGCCCTGACACGTAGAGCGGTCGTGTTTCCCGGGAGCGGACATTTTGCATTTTGCTCATTCTCATTGCGATGGGATTTGAGAGAGAGAGAGAGAGAGAGAGAGGGAGAGCGAGAGAGACGCTGCGATCATCCAACGGTCTACGACGGACGCACCTCCAGGCCCCTCCCAACAGTCCTGGTTCAGTCCAGCGTACCCCACGTACCACGCCCACTACACCCCTGGTGCTGATGCTGGATGAAAGTATATGCCGCATGTTTCTCCCCAAATCCCCATGAGCTCCTCTTGCCAGGCATGTTTGCTTGGAGTGTACCCTACTCCCGTGTTGGACAGGAGCAGTTTTACGCACCGCTCCAAAAGTCGCTCGTGAATGTTGTAATAACACAAATATCCACACAAATCCCATCGCAACGAGAACGCGCAAAATGTCCGCTCCCGGGAAACACGACCGCTCTACGTGTCAGGGGGCACCTCAGAGGGTGACCTCGGATCAGTGATGCATCGATCTTACTTCTCATATTACTCATAAAAGAGAACATAACACATAAAACTCATGAAAAAACTGTATTCAGCTAGAATGAAAACACACAATCCGGACCAGGGGAGTTTCGAATCCCGACCTCCCACCTCCCAACCCAGAACCTAACGCCATAAACCAAATCTCCGGCTGTTTGCTGGAGCTGAAGTGTGGTACTTATAGGAATACACCATTAAAATACTTAGGCTCTGAGTGTGTTTTTTTTTTTTTTTCCGTCAGCCACATCAACAGCGAAAAAAACAAAAACAAAAAAACACAAGAGAAAAAAAAAAAAATGTAGAAAATAGAGCCCAAATGACCTGCCTCTTTTTTTTTTTCTCTTGCCTCTCAGGGCTTCCGTACAAACCTTCTCAACATGGAAACTTCATCTCCCAAACATCTAATCCACGGTGTTCGTTAAGTTTTTCTTCCGACTCCTGTAGTGACAGAGCTGTGTGCTCCTGGTGCAGACAGCTCTGATAAATGACGCACCCTGTGGCCGGAGGAAAATGCACGCGTTGCCAGTTTTGATGAAAAGATGCATTCTTCTTGCTCCCACCTTTTTCTTTTTGGAGGAAGTGCACCTCCAGACCCGCCCTGGGGCAAAAAAACAGATCTGTGCGACTGCCGGGAAGAGCCCCAGAGGCGGCTGTCCCAAACCTGGACCTGCATTACTCATGGATCATGCACAATAAAGAACACTCCAGTTAAAGTGAAATGAAGCAAATGTTTAAAAAAAAAGAGGCTGCACAAGTGAATCTTACTGCAGGATTGGTCCATATCTCATAAAGATACAGGTAAAGTTAAAGTCACTGGACCAGACTGATGAAGGAGCTGAGTCTAAAGGCCACAGTGTCCATAAAACACTCAATCTACACTCCTCCCCTCACCTCCCTGGTTTAGTCTTGGTTTAGTCCTAGTTTAGTCCTGTTTTAGTCCTGGTTTAGACCTGGTTTAGACCTGGTTTAGTCTTAGTTTAGTCCTGGTTTAGTCCGGGTTTAGACCTGGTTTAGACCTGGTTTAGTCTTAGTTTAGTCCTGGTTTAGTCCGGGTTTAGACCTGGTTTAGACCTGGTTTAGTCCTGGTTTAGTCCTGGTTTAGTCCTGGTTTAATCCTAGTTTAGTCCTGGGTTTGTCCTAGTTTAGTGATAGTTTAGACCTGGTTTTGTTCTAGTTTAGTCCTGGTTTATTCCTGGTTTAGTGCTGTTTTAGTCCTAGTTTAGTCCTGGTTTAGTCCAGGTTTATTCCTGGTTTAGTCCTGTTTTAGTCCTGGCTTAGACCTGGTTTAATCCTAGTTTAGTCCTGGTTTAGTCCTGGTTTGGTCCTGGCTTAGACCTGGTTTAGAGCTCTGTTCTTTCTCTCACCTATGATCACGACCTTTGAGTTATGATGAAAAGAACAAGATGGATACAAGCACTTTTAACAGAATTTCCTCTGCGGGGTGGCTGGGGGCTCCCGTAGAGTTAGAGTGAGGAGCTCAGTCACACAGGTGGAGCTCAGAGTAGAGCTGCTGTTCCTCCACGTGGAGAGGAGCAGCTGAGGGGGTGGGATCTGTTCTGGACGTCTCCTGGATGTTTCCTGGGGAGGTGTCCATGTCCCACTGGGAGAGACTCCTTGATTCGGCAAATCAACTTGTGCCTACTATTTCTACTCAAATCTGAAAATACACATATACAAATCTCCTTGTACATGGAATCAGCTAAAAGGCTAAAATACTGGCTGCAGTGACTCCTCCTCTCTGCTCTGTCTCTGGGGGACGAGGCGGGGTCCTCTTGTATTTCATTGGGTCCCTTGGGTGCACGTAAAAATGTCTGACACGCGTTTCCTTCTCTCACACTGGAGTTTATGGCTGTTTTCCCAAAATGAATGACGGTCCAAAAACAGGGCTATTGTGTTACTAAAGACTGTCCCAATACTTGTGTAGAAATCCCTTTGTATTAGTATCAAATTCAGTGTCACGTCTAGACAAGAAGTAGGACCCAAAATGCAAAACTGCATTTCCAAAGTTGTTTAATGAACAAACACAAAATCCAAAACCGACATGAGAGTCATAATAACAATGAACCAAGAAAGGACAAAGGAGAACACAGGGTATATGCACACACCTGAATGACACACAGGTGAGACACATTAGGGCGGGGCAAACAATTAATACAACAGGAAGTCAAAACACACAGGGCTAGAGAAACACAAAATAAAACTGGGTCAAGAACAGAACATTTATTCAATGAAAATTAACACCATGACACTCAGCTCTTTCACCTGGAGTTAGAAAATGTGCCCTTTCACTTTCAAGAGTGAACTAG
This sequence comes from Boleophthalmus pectinirostris, assembly GCF_026225935.1. Classification (NCBI taxonomy): domain Eukaryota; kingdom Metazoa; phylum Chordata; class Actinopteri; order Gobiiformes; family Gobiidae; genus Boleophthalmus; species Boleophthalmus pectinirostris. Next base: position 4,348,330 of record NW_026571152.1, read on the forward strand.
TGGACTCATGACATCAAACTGGGACATGCTGAGCAGCTGTTAAAGGAGCACTGTGTAACTTTTTAGCACTGAAGGTTCTTTTATGCAAAACTGACTCTTGTGAACTTTAATCCATGTTATAATGTTGTAATCTCCTCAAAAACAGAGCTGGACTTGTGTTTTGTTTCATTCACACATGTTTGAGTAACTCTTTGTTATTAGTCTGTCTACATCTGCAAAGGTCCAAATACTCTGTTTCAATTTGTGATGTCATGAAGTGGTAGTTTTCAAGTTAACCACTACCTTTTACCTTTGTATGGAGATTGGTCATTTTGGGGTTTTGAAATCACTGAAATGATTCTCATGAAGGTGTATGGAACAATTCCAGGTCTATAGATAACAGGACAATAGAGTAATATGGGTTACTTGAGCCTTGTTTCTCCATGGACCATGGACAGACGATGTCACCAGAGGGTCCAGTCCAGCAGAAGTAAACAACAAGGCCAAAAATTCAAGTTAATGCATCTGATATAAAAATGTATTGAACAGATACATATGTACTCTAGTTTATGAAACTGTTGACCTTTTTTCTGTACCATTTTTGGTTCTAAAGTTCCATACGTTTTAAACAGACCATGTATGAAACATGGAACAAAAATTATTTCCCAAATTTCAAAGAGGTTTTTCAACCTAATCTTGTACCATATGGTAGAAAACTATATGAAGCAAATATTCAAACCAGTTTGTTAAGGATATGGAAGTAAGAACCAAGAGTTATCACTGTTTGGATTTATTGCCCAAAAAGTGCTGCATATTTCATTCCCTCCGTTACCGACATGAGTTTTTAAATTTTTTGTCAACAACTTGAAAGAATATCACAGGTTTAACTTGACCCTGTTGGAGTGTAACTCTTTCCTACATTCTGATACTTTACTTTAGTCCCTCTAGTTTCTGAATAAGAGACATTTGAATGTCAAAAATCTGACCCTGTTTCCCTCCGTTACCACTTGTCTGGACCCCAGACCAACTTACAGGTCCGATGTGGAGAGGTGGCCCTGCTCACATAAAGAATACATGGTGTTCAAAGCAAATTTTGAGCAGTACATATAAGATATGTATGTTTAATACCATGTACTGTGGAACATGTGTAACAAAGCAGTAACATCTCCACTGAGAGCAGCAGGGAGAAAAACCTCTACCAAAACCAATCAACATTTTATTAGTTTCAAACCTCATATATCTGACTTTTTCATGACGCACGAGCTAAAAGCGGAAAAAGTTGGAAAAAGCTTGTGTCCTAAAAACCTCATATTCGTTTTAGTACACAACCAGAGACATACATGACCCCGAAAAGCAAACGCCAAACTAGAGAGAGAAGGACGCTCCAGTTTCAGTTTGGAAACAGGATTGAGTGGAGTTTTGTGGGACAGCTCGAGGAGAAACGTGTCTACTAAACTTAAAAGGGCCTGTTGTCATGGAGATTTTTTTGCTTTGCATAGAATATTTCATAGCATGGCATTAAACTGATCAGATCTGTGGAGAGGCGACCCCACTCGCAGCAAGTATTTGTACTTATTTGTGGGTCCGGTCAAGCAGTAACGGAGGGAAACAGGGGCCGATTTTTTACATTCAAATGTCTCTTATTCAGAAACTAACGGAGGGAAAATTGTGCAAACTTGTAGAAGGTGCATGATTTTACATAATTTGTCGCTTTTTTCTTCCGAAAACTTTAATATTACTGCAAAATGAAAGGAAACTATTTCTATAAAATATGTCAGTCCTTCCAAGCAAATTTTTATCATTTTAAATACTTTTTTTTTAAAAATCCTGTCCCTTCATCAACAGTTCAAAGATGGAATAACACAAGATATGATGAAATACATCCATTTATTGACATGATTTGCAGGTCTTTGAAATTTGGGAAATTATTTTTGTTCCATGTTTCATACATGGTCTGTTTAAAACATATGGAACTTTAGAACCAAAAATGGTACAGAAAAAAGGTCAACAGTTTCATAAACTAGAGTACATATGTATCTGTTCAATACATTTTTATATCACATGCATTAACTTGAATTTTTGGCCTTGCTGTTTACTTCTGCTTGACCGGGCCCTTGTGCATATTAAAAACATCTGTAATTAAATAAATGAAAGATATATTTGTAATAACATCTCCATGGAAACAAGCAGACAGTGACACTTTCAGCAGAAAAGTGACACGGCTTTAAGTTTAGTTTCGAGTGCAGATACACGTAGACAGTGTCCTCACAGCACCTTTGGGTGCTCTTCGTCTCTCTGGTTTCCTCTCGGAGCTCTTCTTTGGGGTAAGTCTGCTGTCATTAAGGGCGTGGAGCTGCTCTAAACACTGTGGAGCATTCAGGGGAAGGCCTCTGCTCTCTGTCCCACACACTGGTGGAAACTTACTGCATTTGCTCCAGTAGTACTTAAAAGTACATTTTGATTTCCACAATTGCAACATTTCCACATATACACTAAAATAGATTAAATCAAACCCAGTCACCATGTTCACTGCACAGGTTAGAAAGTTAAACAAAGCTGCTTGTTGTCATTATTTTTAGCACAATACAATAACACATCCACAGATACTAAGGCAGTGATCATCCTCACTACATCACTTTATATCACTTTATATCAGGTTTTATCACTTTATATCACTTTATATATCCTTATATCACCTTATATCACTTTATACCACTTTATATCACCTTATATCACCTTATATCACTTTATATCACTTTATATCACTTTATATCACTTTATATCACCTTATATCTCCTTATATCACTTTATATCACTTTATATCACTTTATATCACTTTATATCACCTTATATCACTTTATATCACTTTATATCACCTTATATCACTTTATATCACTTTATATCTCCTTATATCACTTTATATCACTTTATATCACTTTATATCACCTTATATCACCTTATATCACTTTATATCACTTTATATCACTTTATATCACTTTATATCACTTTATATCACCTTATATCACCTTATATCACTTTATATCACTTTATATCACCTTATATCTCCTTATATCACTTTATATCACTTTATATCACCTTATATCACCTTATATCACTTTATATCACCTTATATCACCTTATATCACTTTATATCACTTTATATCACTTTATGTCAGTTTTTATCACTTTATATCACCTTATATCACCTCATATCACTTTATATCACCTTATATCACCTTATATCACTTTATATCACCTTATATCACCTTATATATCACTTTATATCACTTTATTTCACTTTATACGACTGGTGAGGAGGCCATACCTCGACTCATGACCTTCTCTTTTCAGAACTGCAGTTAGGCAGGGTGCTCACCTTCACTGGCTCTTGTGCATACTGTTGTTGTGTCCTCAGGCAAGACACTTCACCCAGCAGGTCTGATGGTGCAGAATGGCAGCCTGTCAGTGACCACAGAAGTCCACCACCACCGCGTGTGGAATGAATAAATAATGTACTGTAACGTGCTTTGTGTATCCTGAGACGTGCTGTATAAATCCAGTGTATTCTACTATTGTCATGATTATAATAATGCAACAGTCTCCATAAACAACAGTGATACAAGGTTTAGATACACACCTGCCCTTACAGTTATAGATCATATCCAGTGCTGGGAAGGTGACTTTTAAAATGTATTCCCCTACAGATTACAGATTACATACCCCAAAATGTAGTTTGTAACGTAATCCATTAAATTACTTGAAGTGAGTAACGTAATCTGAATACTTTGGATTACTTGATTTGCTGTAAAGAAGCAAAGATGAGGAAATCGTAACATAAGACGTTTTGTCTGATAAAAGAAAATAAAAAGCCCAAACTTTACTGAACCAAATTAAAAATATTATTGATAGAAGAAGAGGAAACAGGGTCCGCGCAGCATGATTTAGTCCCGTTAAATCATGTTTTAGTTCTGGTTTAGTCCTGGTTTAGACTTGGTTTAGTCCTGGTTTTGTCCTGGTTTAGACCTGGTTTAGTCCTGGTTTAATCCTGGTTTAGTCCTGGTTTAGTCCTGGTTTAATGCTGGTTTAATCCTGGTTTTGTCCTGGTTTAGACCTGGTTTTGTCCTGGTTTAGACTTGGTTTAATCCTGGTTTTGTCCTGGTTTAGACCTGGTTTAGCCCAAAATGTGAAAACAGGAAAACATATATACATACATGTAATCCATTTATTTCAACAAAGTAACTGTAATCCAATTACCACTCACTGAAACAGTAACTGTAACTGAATACAGTTACTCATAATTTGTACTCTGATTACATAACTCCAGTACATGTAATCTGTTACTGCCCAACACTGATCATATACCACAGAATCTGCCCTTGTACAAGTAGAGACCACGTACCACAGAGCCCTTACGTACAGCACTAGACCATATATCCCAGAATCCTGTCTTACGTACAGTTATAGGTGAGTTTCATTGTTGACAAAAGCGCGTGTTGCATGCTGGGAATTATTTTGGTCGGCGGCAAGAAACACTAATTCAACATGACGGACGGAGTGAGAAAGCACGTAAAGGGTATTGATCCACTCTAACGGCAGAGGACCCAAGACCATTTGACCAGAAATTGGTCATAAGCATCGATGGAGCCAAATCACCCTTTTCAACCCCGACAGAGCCTGGACCAAACCAAATTTCTGGTCAGAATCACCAACTACCTGGACAAATATTCACTTGGGCGATATCCACAATGACTTGGTGGAAACTCCTGGGCCATTCACAGCAGAAAAGATGAAAACCTCCAAGAGTCTCGATGTGTTGTTGAACTTGTTGGAGTCCACGGTTTGTTAGGATCTTCTACGTTTGCTCTGCGGATGTTTGAAAGTCGTTTAATTCACCGTTAGTGGTTCTTTTCACTCTGAATACGAAAAAGACATTTTCCTTCTTCCGTGCTTCTATTTGTGCATCTGATAATGCAGCAGGAATTTACCATTATCGGGGAGAAATACACGAGGTTACGCACTGTGTTTGACGCTACCGTGTCTCTTGCCTCTGACCAAAATATTTCCCAGCATGCAATGCGGGCTTTTAATAACAATGACGTCAGCTGAAACTCGTCTATAGAGCATACACCTCAGAATCTGCCCCATATACACTTACAGGAGAGTGTATGAATCTAATGTGTGGCTTTAAATGCTACATAAAGACATGATCACACTGGAATGATCCTTGAAATCACACATTATTTTTATGGCGCTGAACCGACGGCCCGCAGCTGAGAATGTGCCTGTTTGTTGGGTCTTGTAAAAGAGGCATTGGCACAAACCAAACCTGAAGCAGGACCACGTGAGAGTGGAGCTCATAAAAGCAGCTGAGTGTGAACAGCAGAGATGGTGCAGCGGTGATTAATCCAGCAGTTACAGCCCCCGTAAAGGCTGTGTTTTGTTTTTGAGGCAGTGAGGGCTGAGAGCGAGTCTTTAATGGTCAATTCTACTCCAATAAAACTAATTGTTGCAAATTCTTAGGCATGGTCTGATGTGTGTTATTCTATTTTTACTGTTTGAGTCAATACGATAACTGATATTAGTCTTGCTGTGGTTGACATTAAAGCTGCACTGTGTAACTTTTTAGCTGGGAGTCTGTCATGTGCTTGTTTCTATGAATATGTCATTGCTCTGTCTGGAATGTTCCACAGTATGACATTCAGTGTTGGGGAGTAACAGATTACATGTACCGGAGTTATGTAATCAGAGTACAAATTATGAGTAACTGTATTCAGTTACAGTTACTGTTTCAGTGAGTGGTAATTGGATTACAGTTACTTTGTTGAAATAAATGGATTACACAGCGGGATTTTTCTGTTTTCACATTTTGGGCTAAACCAGGACTAAAACCAAGACTAAACCAGGACTAAACCAGGTCTAAACCAGGTCTAAACCAGGTCTAAACCAGGACTAAACCAGGTCTAAACCAGGTCTAAACTAGGTCTAAAACCAGGTCTAAACCAGGACTAAACCAGGTCTAAACCAGGTCTAAACCAGGTCTAAAACCAGGACTAAAACCAGGACTATACCAGGACTAAACCAGGTCTAAACCAGGTCTAAACCAGGACTAAACTAGGACTAAACCAGATCTAAACCAGGACTAAAACCAGGACTAAACCAGGACTAAAACCAGGACTAAACCAGGACTAAACCAGATCTAAACCAGGTCTAAACTAGGACTAAACCAGGACTAAACCAGGACTAAACCAGGACTAAAACCAGGACTATACCAGAACTAAACCAGGACTAAACCAGGTCTAAACAATATGACACTTAACTGTAGGTGGATATAATTTAAGGCAGCAGTGATCTCAGATAAAAAGCACAGAAGAATTTTCAGGATGTGGTTGATACATTCATGTAGTTTTAAAAAGCATGACAATATCAAGTAATCCAAAGTATTCAGATTACATTACTCACTTTAAGTATCTTAATGGATTATGTTACAAACTACATTTTGGTGTATGTAATCTGTAATCTGTAGGGGATTACATTTGAAAAGTAACACTCCCAACACTGGCGACATTAAGTAACTCTATTTTACATTTATTCAATTTCAAGTGCTTTTATAGCAAAAAAAAAAAAAAAAAAACTAGAAAAATCAACATTCTGACTGTGAATGGGGCCGCCTCTCCACAGATCCAACCGGGAACTTAGTCTGAATTGGTCTCCGTGATGATAGAAAGGTTTAATGCCATGTGAAACATTCCAGACAAAGCAATAACATTTACATGAAGAAAAACACAAGAGAAAAGTTACACAATGCAGCTTCAAAGGTTTTATGTTACACTAAATCGAACGGTGTGAGCTTTACGTCATGTTATAAAGTTACCTCATCAAAAACAGAGCCACGGTTGTGTTTTGTTTCATTCACACATGTTTGAGTAATCCTCCATTATTACTCTACATCTCTAAAGTTCAAAATGTTCTGTACCACCTTGTGATTTTCAGATGAACAGCTACCATTTAATTTTCGTTCAATAGGCGAGTTTCATTGTTGACAAAAGCGTGCGTTGCATGCTGGGAATTATTTTGGACGGCGGCAATAAACACTAATTCAACATGACGGACGGAGCGAGAAAGCACGTAAAGGATATTGATCCCGGTTATTTATCCACTCTAACGGCAGAGGACCCAAGACCATTTGACCAGAAATTGGTCATAAGCATCGATGGAGCCAAATCACCCTTTTCAACCCCGACAAAGCCTGGACCAAACCAAATTTCTGGTCGGAATCGCCAACTACCTGGACAAATATTCACACTTGGCGATATCCACAATGACTTGGTGGAAACTCCTGGGCCATTCACAGCAGAAAAGATGAAAACCTCCAAGAGTCTCGATGTGTTGTTGAACTTGTTGGAGTCCACGGTTTGTTAGGATCTTCTACGTTTGCTCTGCGGATGTTTGAAAGCCGTTTAATTCACCGTTAGTGGTTCTTTTCACTCAGAATACGAAAAAGACATTTTCCTTCTTCCGTGCTTCTATTTGTGCATCCGATAATGCAGCAGGAATTTACCATTATCAGGGATAAATACACGAGGTTACACACTGTGTTTGACGCTACCGTGTTCCTTGCCTCCGACCAAAATATTTCCCAGCATGCAACGCGGGCTTTTAATAACAATGACGTCAGCTGAAACTCGGCTATAGAAATGAGCCTAATCGACGCTGAAATCATCCAAATGATTTTAGTGAAGCTGTATGGAGTTTAAAAACACTTCATTTATTACCAGAGAAGAACTCACCTTAAATGTGCAGAGTTTGTGTAATTAAACATGTGTGAATGAAACAAAAAACAACTCCAGGTTTGTTTGTGATGAGGAAAACAGTGTGGTAATATGGGCCCTTTAAGGGTTTTAAAACCATAATGAGGCCAACACATTTAATATAAGTTATGGTATGGCTGACAACTTTTCACTTTGCTAAAAATAATGCATGATCAAAAGCATTCATTTGTGACATAAAATAACTGTTGCCATATTTTAGTGTAATTTCTTTTTTCAGCATCTTAGAAAGAACACTGGTGCCAAATATCTGCTAAATTTGCCGATATATTGACCATCTCATAAAGGGTTTAAAACAAAATCTTTATATAATTATAATATAATTACAATTATAATATAAATATAATCACATGTTTGGAAGAAAAAAAAATCCATTGGACAGTTTTGTGAGCTCACCTGGCAGACTGCTAGTCTGATTCATCAGCCGGTTTCACTTAGTAGAAACCGTCTGACCTCGCAGTGTTAGAATTTGTTCGCTTGACAGTAGCTGGGTACTTTTGTAATTTAACCAGTCGCTGCTATTTAGTCGTGATGTATGTAATGCGCCGCTAACGGGGCTAACTGGGATATTAAGCTTTTCCCAAATCCCGTAGGAAGAAGGACAATAACGTCTTTCCCCTTGATAAAATTCACCAAACATTCTCTTTGTTCCAGCTTTAAATCCTCGATCTTGGGAATCGTTGACAACACAGAATGTCTGTCTTGACTGGCTGGTGCCTGAACTCTCACTTCTGGGTTTTGTGCAAACCGTCTAGTGCAGGGGTTGGCAACCCAAAATGCTCAAAGAGCCATATTGGCCCAAAAAAACAAAAACCATACCTGCCTGGAGCCACACAAAATGAAAAGCCTTATATAAGCCTAATATGAAGGCAACACAGGCTGTCAGTATATTAGCTATATAAGCCGACTATTAAAATGACTGAGTAGGCTACAAATACAAGATGAGCATTCATTGGCCTGTAGCCACTGAAATCAGGTGGTTAGTGTTTATTCCTTTGTCATTTAGGCCCCGTTTACACGTACACGGGTATTTTTATAAACGGAGACATTTCCCTTTGTTTGTTCACATCGTTTACGCAAACGGCGAATTTGCCTCTGAAAACGAATCTTTCTAAAAACTCTGGCTGGAGTGGAGATTTTGGAAAACTCTGGTTTCACGTTTGTGTGTAAACTGAGATAAAACGAGTTTTAGGAGCTGACGCGCTGAAAGTGCGACCGACGTTTACCTGTTGCTATGACAACGATGATAAAAGCATTCAGAGCAGCAGTCGCATTTCTTTTGATCGTGCATAGGAGCACTCAGAAAACAGCAGCATGTAGAACTTTGTACGTAACTCACCGCACATCAGCCCGGAGCAGAAGCTCTGAGCTCTGGCAGCAACGCCAGGGAAAAAGCTCCAAGGAGCCATTAGGGGAGTGCTAAAGAGCCGCATGCGGCTCTGGAGCCGCGGGTTGCCGACCCCTGGTCTAGTGTATTCTGATTCCTGATCTAGTTGCTGGAGAAAAATGAAATTGAGCGGAGGCACTAGGTGGTGCCAGCCTGACTATCAGACTGACTCATTTCCCAATGACATGGCAGTGCAGAGGACATTGCTCAAGTAAAAGTATATTAGACATTGAAGGTATAAGTATATAAGTATGGAGTAAATATATAAGTATATATATAAGTAAATATATAAGTATGGAGTAAGTATATAAGTATGGAGGTAAAAGTATAAAAGACATTGCTAAAGTAAAAGTATAAAAAGTATTTGGGAAATTGTTACTCAAGTAAGAGTCAGTTTAAGAGTAACTAGTAGATTGTGGATGAATGAAGGATTACACCAATCGCAATTTGAGTAGAATTTTTGAGGTACATTTACTTGAAAAACTAATACAGGAAATATGTGCATTGTGTGAAATGTACCTGTCAACTCCTGAGAAATGTTCCACTGAAGAAAGTCTAAACAGTGTGATGGATGGCTGTGGTGAGTCGGAGTTATTATTAGTCATTATAATAGTAACAATATTTCCTCTTGTGTTTTCATAGCTGCATTCCTGCTATTTTCTTTGCTCTGTGCTCACAAATTGTTGGTCAAAAACAACATTCCTCTGCCACAACAAAGAAACCAGGGCTCAGCTCTCACACGCCACCACACTCACACACTACACACACGTCTGCAGGACACTCACTGCACCACACACCAGCAAATCTTTACTTAGAGTCTGGATGCTTCAAACACAGCAGGTGTAAGACAAGGACTCACTGACACACGTGTAGTAGTAGCAGCAGCAGTAGTTGTAGTAGTAGCAGCAGTAGTAGTAGTAGTAGTAGTAGTAGTAGTAGTAGTAGTAGTAGTATAAACAAAATATTAAAAGAACATTGATACAGCCTTTCACTATCTTCAACTCTTGTCATGAATTAAACAAACATTATTTGGACAAACATTGAGACTTTACAGCTGCTTGGATCCAGAACACACTTCTTCAGTTCTTTATCAAGATGTGAGTCTGATCACTGTGAATATCCTCATTTTCAAATGGTTGTGATTGACAGGTGGATTAACCAGTTAGGGATAGGCAGGGTCTGTTCATTCAAAAATAAAGGGAAAAAAAAAAAAAAAAGATCACAGGGGACAGAAAAACATAGTGGATTTCTGCAGAATCAATGAGTCCAGCACTAAACTCTGTTCATCTGAGGTGAGAGAAATGTGATTAACTTGTAAATGATCTGATTAGATGATCATGTTTGACCAGGTCTGAGATTTGGCAGAGAGTGTGAGGACCAGACTGATATAAATCTGCAGAAAAATACAGAGAGAAATCATTCTGGATACACCAAGCAGACTTTACATTGCATTATTCATACTCAGTGACAACTACAGCTGCCCTGGGGCTGACTGACATTTGGTGTCAACAGTTTCTCCAACCACCAGAGCTGTAGTGGGGATATTTTTTACGTGGGGGTCACGATTCATGACTGAACCAGGTCTAAACCAGGACTAATCTTGGACTTGAGAGCGAGAACCTAGAGCCTGCAGAGCAGGGTGTTCACAAAGCACGATCGGGCGGTGGCTGCGTTTAGCTCCGTGGGGTGCGGAGCTCTGCGCCTGTCCTTTTGCCTGCGTCACCCGACTGTGACCACGGGGGTACCTCCAAGCCCGTCCCAACACTTAGTCCTAGTTCAGTTCTCATTTAGTCCTGGTTTTGACCTGGTTTAGTCCAGGTTTAGTCCTGGTTCAGGTCTATAGGACACTAGTGCAGATTTCATAAGTCTATGCAGGTTGTTTTCGGCTCCAGTTTGACATTTAAGTTGTAGTTATTTTATATTTGTTATTTTTTTTATATCTGTGGTTGGGAGAAGTGGGTGGAGGGTGAACCCCCACGTACCACACTACAGCCCTGCCAACCATTACGCAAATCATACACACAGACACACAGGCTGATTATTTCTGGAGTCACTAGCCTACTTATCGCTTTTGTTGATTCTAGTTTAACTGTATTCACATTGCTTCACCACCAACCACCAACAGTAGTAGCATCATTACCACCCACCACCCACACAGCCTGACCAAATGTACTCCTCATGTGTTACCGTAAAAGCCTGTTGTTTTCAGTATATTTGCAGCTTGTGGTACAACAGGCCTTGAAAGTGCCTGCACTGAATCACTGCAGCGTCTGTACGTGTGAGGCAGGGAAACGCACGCTAAATATTCAGCCCACAACATAATCACTCTCCACTTCTACTCTGTAATTCTCCAAATCTGCTCCCATAATGCAACGAGCCAACCTGCGTCACTAATGCCCACAACCCGACCAAACATGTACAGGGAGCGAGACAAGAGGATGAGAAAATCCTACCTCCAGCTCCTGTCAGTCAGCGTCCAGAGCTGCGGTGACTGAGTGCCACAGATGGAGGAGGGGTTATATTATGAACACAAAACCAGTGTGAAACAAATCTCACGTGAACATTTAAAAAGTCCTGCCCTAAAGGAGCTGTACCTGATTTTTATGGTCTTCAAAATGTGAAAAACAGAACGGTTCATTTTAAACAGTTCCAGTCCTCCAAAGTTATTTCACACTTGTTTTATACATTCCATCCATTTTCTTCCTCTGTATCCAGAGCCGGGTCGTGGTGGCACCAGTCTACACAGAGACTCCCAAATTTCACTCACCCCAGACACTTCCTCTAGATCTTCTGGTTGGATCCAGCCCAAAGACATAGTTCCTCCAGTGTGTCCTTGGTTTTCTCCGGGGCCTTCTCTCAGTGGGACATGAACACCTCTCCAGGGATGTGTCCAGGATGAAGAGATGTCCTCCTCATCTGTTCCTCTTCACATGGAGGAGCAGTGGCTCTACTCTGAGCTACTCACCTCTGTCATCTCTGAGGGAGCACCATCTTCTCCTTTTGGTCATTACCCAAAGCTCATGACCACAGGTGAGTGTAGAACATAGAATGAACAGCTTTGCCTTTGGACTCAGCTCCTTCTTCACCACAACAGTCCAAAACAGACATTGGGAGGGCATCTGACACACACTGCATCACTGCAAACGCTGCACCGAAGACCTCGAGATACTTCAGCTCCTCCACTTAAGGCCTTATACATTCTGAGCTTTTAGATTATTTACCACCATGAGTTTCTAAGTGTTTCAGAGCTCTGAGATGAGAATAAAGTTTTTGTCATCACTGTAATCCTATTTTTGCACTTCCTGGTTCTCAGATGATAAAAACATGTTTTATAAGTAGATGCAGAGAGCTCACTTCACTTATTATTCAGAGGTGTTGAGGTTTAACCCAGATAAACCTCACAAACTTCCTCTAGTTGTATATCTTCTGTTTAAGTTCTTGCAACTAATTGTCAAAAAGCCCAAATGTCAACCTGTTTTTGTTTTTTTTGTTTTTTGTTTTCATTGAAAATAACAGTAATAAGGCATGATTTATGGTCTGTTTTGGTGCAGGTGTTGAAGGTGTTTTCAGATCTTTTGAAGATCCTCAGGGGTGATACAGACTAAAGCAAACGCTGTTATTCAGGTCACACTGGGATCACACTGGGGTCAGGAGCTACAAAGAGAACAGACGGGCTGAAGTGCTCTGAAGTCCTTGTGCTGTGGGACATTTCTAAAGACTACAGCTCCTGTGAGCCTTGTCTGAACACACATGAGTATCTATGCAGGAATCCCACTTAGACACACAGAGAACATGCAAGCAATCTCGGAATTTAACCCCAGACCTTCTATCCACCATGACACCCCTCTAGTCTTGCAACACACTTCTCTCTTTTTGTTGCTGCATTCACAGAATCCCACTCCACTCACTCCTGTTCCATGCTCAGTCTTTGAAGGAGTAAGATGAATGATCTGAATGTGGGACAGGAAGAAGGGGTGGAAGGAGCGGTGCAGGAGCAGTGAAAGGAACAGTGGGCAGAAGCCGGAGCTGGAATTCTGTGGGAAAATGTATGTTTGGGTTCATAAATCTGTGAGGGTCTGTGGGTTTGTACAGGTGGGCCGCTCCATCAGCCCCTGCCTGCGCCCCTGCCTGGGCCTGTGCCTCTTCCACTGCAGACAGACAAGGGAAGGAGGGAGGAGGGTGAATCTGCACCCAGAGGCCCTGCGCTCTCATGCTGCAGGATGCTCCTCTCTGGTATCTGTGTGCACAGCTCTGGGGCACCTGTCAGAGCTCACACACCACAACAGGAGCCCGTGTACTGAATAAGACAGTGTTAGGCCTGCACCACTAACCCACATGTACTTAATACTTCTGGTTACTTTTAAAATGTATTCCCCTACAGATTACAGATTACATATCCTAAAATGTAGTTTGTAACGTAATCCATTAAATTACTTAAAGTGAGTTACGTTTTTTAACACTACATGAATGTAGCAACCATTTGTGTATATTTGTGAGCGCCTACTTGTGCCAAATACATCTTTGGCGGCTTATTTCTGTGAGCAAACGTGTCGACGTTGGGCTGTATTGGTTTCCAACCTCTTTGGCATAGCCAAGTCCACCGTGTGATAATGTGTAGGTCAAATGAATGCGCTTTGGCCGTTCAGACTGAAGTCGCAAGTCAAAAGATCAGATATGTATCAGTTTCGGGACCACATATCGGATCTGTGTCTTTCAGACTGTCATTAAAAGATCAGATCCAGGTCACATAGGGGCCAAAAAATCTGATTTGGGTCACTTCAGGCTGCAGTGACCCAAATCACTTTGTGACCATGAAATTTCCTTAATGTGCAACAAACTTCAGCAAAGATGGTCTCATGAACTGTGATGATGAAGGAATACATCCCATCATACCTTCAATATAACCTTGTGTATCTTATTATACTCAATAATAAACATGCTGCCTCAGTTAAGATCTTCAGGTGACGTTTCAAAAGTTATCTTTCAAAAGTGTATGTTTAACCACAAACTGCATCACATATGTCAATACTGTAATAATAATCTGTCATAACACTGGTTTATCAGTGTGCAGGGTTAGATTCACCATCTTGTATAATTTCTATCACCACAGAACAACACTTATGAGCTTTAAACCACTGCAATCACTTTTTAATGTGAGACGTGTTTAAAAAAAGAAAAACAAACTGTAAACCTGCTCATTTTTGTTTTCAGTCAGCTAATGGACTCCTAAAACCTGCGGTGAGAGACTGCAGGTCCTCCGGGTCTGCAGGTTTATAATCTTTGGTGGAGGAGTGAAGGAGAGAGGAAGAGCCTGTCTTGATTTTATGGTTTCCTGGTGGCGGTGGGAGTCCTCTGACAGTAGTCCAGACCTGTGAGCTTGAGTTTGAGGAGAGTTATGGAGGTGAGGCCAGGGCCATGAACTCCCTCAGACTCCCATTGTTCCTGGGAATGCTTTGTTCCGACGCTCCGAGGAATGAGAAGATAAGCTTTTCATTTTTCTAGGGAAATAACACTGACTTACATATTTTAAATACGTATCTCTCTTGTTCCTATAGCTCTTTCAAACGCTTGTGCCAATCAGTAGAATCCATGCATGAATGTTTTTGAAGAGTTTTTTTCAAACACAAGTGAAGTAAAAAGTGAAGTGTCATTTATAGCAACTCTCAGAATTGATTTGCAATCAATAGACGCATTAAGAATCTCGGACTTCCGGTCATTGTGCAGTGCATACTGGGAAGGATTTTCTGAAAAAGTGAGCATCAAACTGCCATGTTTGTTTTCCCAGTGGGATGCGTCTATTGACAAAATTGATCTTTTCAAGTCTTTTGAATCATATCACTTTTGTTTCTGGTTCTGATATTGTCGTATTTTAGTTTTGGGATTCGGACTTTGGAATTGTGTGATTGTTGGATCCTAACAGCGGAAAACGGCTCGAGAAATTTGTTTGTGAACTCCATAAATGTAAACGTGAATCAGATGTGTGTGACTGTAAACCTCTGTTCAAACTGTTTCACTTCCCAACGGAATTGAAAAATAGTGAAAGGTGAAGGTGATGGGCAGGATTGATCCACAGGAAGGACCAAAAAAGGAAACATTTGACTGACTAAATCATCCCGAGTTTGTAGCGAACATTTTGTATGTGGAGCGACAACAAAGCAAAATCCTGATCCCGCACTCAAGCTCGGTTACGGATTTAAAAAGTCAACGCCAAAGTAAAAGGCACCAGCTGTTCGCCAAGAAACACCTTCTACTGCAAAGAGACCCAGACGTGATGTTGATGTAAAACCACAAGAACAAGAAAGTGCAGCTCAGTCTGTTTGTCTTCTGAACCTCTCACTTAACAAATGAGTTCCCACTTTATTGGCTCTCCACATACAAAATGTTCACTGCAAACTCGGGATGATTTAGGCAGTCAAAGGTTTCGTTTTTGGTCCTTCCCTGGATCAATCCTGCCCATCGCCTTCACCTTTTACTATTTTTCAATTCTGTTGGGAAGAGAAACTGTTTGAACAGAGGTTTGCAGTCACACACATCTGATTCCCTTTTGCATTTATGGAGTTCACAAACACATTTTTCGAGCCGTTTTCCATTTTTAGGATCCAACAACCACACAATTACAATGTCCGAATCCCAAAACTAAAATATGACAATATCAGAACCAGAAACAAAAGTGATATGGTTCAAAAGACTTGAAAAGATCAACTTTGACAATAGATACATCCCACTGGGAAAACAAACATGGAGGTTTGATGCTCACTTTTTCAGAAAATCCTTCCCAGTATGAACTGCACAATGACCGGAAGTTCGAGATTCTTGATGTGCCTATAAAAATGTTGTAGTCGTTTCTGGTGGGGGGTGAGTGTCCATGAAGATGTTATTGTTTTGCCTGGAATGTTCCACACTATGGTATTAAACTTATATTTTCATTTTGCTAAACAAAGGTGTGGTCATTGACAAAAAACAAAACATTCTTATGCGAGCACGATTCTCTCTCCACAGATCAGACCTGTAACTTGGTCCAGTTGCATCTGCCTGTATCCATGGAGAGATCAAATCCATAGTGTGGCAAAGAAGAAAAAAAAATCAACATCTCCATGGACACAAGTCGTGGCAGACCCTCCTCTAGAAAAGTTACATAGTGCACCTTTAAATGACATTTTAGATTGAAATCCAAATCCCAGTTCTCACAAATCCCAAAGCTCCTGCATACTTCAGTAAGGTCACTTCCTGAAACTATTATGTGTGCTGTGTTCACAGTCATTCATGCTTTTCTTTATTATACTACAATGGAAATATTTAAACCAAGGCCAACGGTTACCAAGACAACCACATTATTTGCACCTCACAGCTAAATTTTTCAGGTCAAATTTGGTTAAAAAAACCATCTGCTTTCCTCCCCCGAGGTACAGGGGAGTATACTTTACAATGGCACATGAGGTTATTGGCATCACATCTGAAAGAAGAAGATCCAAACCAGTAATGTATTCAGCGCCACATCTGAGAGACCATCTTCATCTGAGAGACCATCTTCTGTCAGGTAAAAAACATTAATGAAAGGAATTTAATGTGAAAATACACTCCCCATGAAATCATATAACACACAGGAATACGAGCACAGCAACTCCCCAGTATCCACATGTTATTTTGAATATTTTAGACCATTCGAGTAGCCGAAACTGTAAGTTTTGAGTAGAGTTATTTCAAAAAGCGTATTAGGCTATATTTAGACTGCAGCCTGAAGTGACCCAAATCCGTTTTTCTGGCCCCTATGTGACCTGTATCTGATCTTTTAATGACAGTCTGAACCACACAGATCTGATTTTTTCAAATGTGACCCAGGCCACTTGGATATGTGCTCCTAAAACTGATACATATCTGATCTTTTGACATGTGACTACAGTCTGAACGGCCAAGGCGCATTCATCCACCTACACGTTATCACACAGTGGACTTGGCCAAAGAAGTTGATGTGTTTCCTCCCGCAAGAGTGGCACAAGTAGACGCTCACAAATGTACACAAACCTTCTTCTCGTCATACGAAAATTGTTAATGAACTCTGTGTTACTGAAGTGAAGCACATCGTTATCCCACCACTCTTGGCTACGTCTCCACATCCACACATTCCTTTCAACAGACTGTCCCACAAAACTCCACGGCCAAAAACCTCGTCCTTCTCCTTCTCAATCTCCTTCTTAAAACAAGTAAGTTGTTCATGTTCTGGCTCCGGTACGAGAGGAACTTTAAAATCTCCAGGTGCTCAATGCTCGCGTCCATGTTTGAACAACTTCAGTAAACACAGAGCACGCTCACTGCTGTTGACGTCGTCGTGTCTCCAGTGTCACATGTGGGACACTTTTGGACTGTTTAATGTTCACACTGGAGTCACATACAAGTCACATTTAACTGAAAATGTGAACGACCTCGAAAAAACATCGGATTTCACAAAAAAAAAATCCGAATTGAGTGTTAAGGCCTGCAGTCTGAACGTAGCCTAAATCAAGTAGAAATACAAAGTGATGGTCTAGGAAAAGTCAAGGAAGAGTTAATAAGTAATGGGGAAACTACTGCACTATTCAAAAGTAACTGTAAAAATGCTTTCTGATTAACAATTAATAAATTAAACACACACAAACCTTGCATATTTAAACCAAGTTCTAATCTCTAACAGAAAACAAACAAAACAAATCTGTTCCAACTTGTGATGTCATGTAGCGAGGATGTGCTCCATTGTGTTTTTAAATGCCATACACCTTCAGTAGAATCATCTGGACAATTTCAGCTCTGGATTTGCCAATTTCTAAAAGGAGCTGTTGACTTGAAAACTACTTCTTCATGACATCACAAGGTGCAACAGAGCATTTTGAGTTTTGAAGATGTAGATAGACTGATAAAGCAAGATTAATCAAACATGTACGGAAGCCGAGAGGGGTCACAACAAACGCAAACACCGCAGCAAATACAAATGTGACAACACAACAAAAAGCAACAACACACCAAAAAAAAGTCACAACGGAAATGACCTCGGGACTCTATTTTAATGCAAACACTGCAACAAATACAAACGCCACAACACAAACGCAAATGCCGCAACACATTAAAAAGCCACAACACATTAAAAAGCCGCAACGGAAGTGACCGTGGGACTATTTTCCGGCGGACCGATTAAGCGGCAAGTGAAGAAGAAGAACTACAATGTGTAAAGTAAAGGAACGGAGAAGTTGGAAATGTAAGTAAAAGTAATTTATTGTTTTATCATTATTTGTTTCACATTGTAGTTCTTCTTCTTCACTTGCTGCTTGATCGGTCCGTCGGAAAATAAAGTCCCGCGGTCACTTCTGTTGTGGCTTTTTAATGTGTTGTGGCTTTTTAATATGTTGTGGCTTTTTTAATGTGTTGCGGCATTTGCATTTGTGTTGTGGCGTTTGTATTCGTTGCAAATACAGTCCCGCGGTCATGTCCATTGTGGCTTTTTTTTGGTGTGTTGTGGCTTTTTGTTGTGTTGTCGCATTTGTATTTGTTGCGGCGATTGCGTTTGTTGTGACCCCTCTCAGCTTCCGTAAACATGTGTGAATGAAAAAAAAAACACAACTCCAGGTCTGCGTTTGTGGAGGTAACATCATTATATCATGTCTTAAAGCTCACAAGAGTCACATTTGCATGATACAGGACCTTTAAATTACTTTGGAAAAAGTCTGGCTACAGTAGGAAGTGAATTTGAGTAAATGGAACTGTACTGTCCACCATTTTGGAGTGTGTGTGGAGTTCACATGGGGATCTTTCAGCTCTTGGACTGGAGCAGAGATACTGTCCTCCTCATGGCTCAGCTCCAGAGGCTGTGCTTGGCCTAGTGGGCTCTCTGACAACACTGAACAAGAGGAGCAGCCCAATGCACAAAACACACATTCTTCTGCCTCTCTGTATGAATGTGCACAAATCTACACTTGTATCTTGAGAAAAACATGAAATACATGAGCTAAAGTCGCACTGGGTCACTTTTCTGATGGAGGGTTCGCCGTCTGATTGTCTCCATGGCGATGTTTTTGACCCATGTTACACTATTTTCTGATCTTTTTTTTGGTTGTTTTTTAACTTCAACTTTATTATATTAGTAATTATTCAGGTACATAGTCACCAGAGTCCATTGTTCTAAGAATAAGTCCATTTTCATCTGAAGTTTACGGAAGCCGAGAGGGGTCACAACAAACGCAAACGCCGCAACAAATACAAACGCAAATGCCGCAACACATTTAAAAGCCACAACATATCAAAAAGCCATAACGGAAGTGACCGCGGGACTCTGTTTTCCGGCGGACTGATCAAGTGGCAAGTGTAGAAGAAGAACTACAACAAACAAAACACAACTCCAGATCTGTTTGTGATGAAGAAACAACATTATAGTCAGTGTTGGGGAGTAACAGATTACATGTACCGAAGTTACGTAATCAGAGTACAAATTATGAGTAACTGTATTCAGTTACAGTTACTGTTTCATTGAGTGGTAATTGGATTACAGTTACTTTGTTGAAATACATTTTTTGGTAATTCCACTCATTGCTGGAAACTAAACCATTTCTGAACTAGATCTAAACCAGGACAAAACCAGGACTAAAACCAGCTCTAAACTATATCTAAACAAGATCTAAACCAGGACTAAACCAGGACTAAAACAGGACTCAACCAGGACTCAACCAGGACTAAACCAGGACTAAAACAGGACTAAAACAGGACTAAACCAGGACTAAAACATGCTGCATGGATCGTGTCTTCTCGTCTTCTATCAATAATATTTTTAATTTGGTTCAGTAAAGTCTGGGCTTTTTATTTTCTTTTAGCAGGCAAAACATCTTATGTTAAGATTTCTTCGTCTTTGTTTCTCTACAGCAAATCAAGTAATCCAAAGTATTCAGATTACGTTACTCACCTTAAGTAACTTAATGGATTCCGTTACAAACTACATTTTGGGGTATGTAATCTGTAATCTGTAGGGGAATACATTTTAAAAGTCACCTTCCCAACACTGATTAGAACATAGATTAGAGAATAGTGACATATGAAATCTTCCATTTATAGCAATGCAGGTTTTGTTTTTGCCTCTCAGGACACGGCAGTTTAATCGCTGACAGTTTTACAATGACAAAAGCAGTTCTGGTTTACAGCAGAGGATGTGGACATAAAGGAAATAAAAACACATAGACTAAAGCTGGGTCTGCGCACACACTGTTTCACTCTGCCTCACGTGCGTTTGACCCAGTGTGAGAGAGAGCTGCAGACAGATCGCTCCTCCGCCTTCCTGTGGTCACAAGTGGGTTTATTTTCGCAGTTCTTTGGAGGAAGGTCGGTGTTTTTTGCTGAATTTGAAGCATCTGAAGTATCTGCGGCCTCTCTCTCTCTCTCCCTCTCTCTGTTCCACATAAAAGAAGCGGTCCATTCATTCTGAGCTGTCAGGCTGGCTAATGGCTTTTTGAGTAGACTGGCTCCAAACTGGGTCACAACGACATTTCAAAACAACATGTTATTATGTAATTAGCCTGGATATTAAAGGTGCGCTACGGAACTTTTCTGGTGGATGATCTGCATTTGGGAAAAGTTTAATATACCAGTTATCCCCGTTAGCGATGCATTACATGCCCAAATAACAGCGATTGGTTAAATAAAAAAGTTCCCACCTACCGTCAAGCAAACAAATTCTAACACTGCAAGGTCAGACAGTTTCCACGAAGTGAAATTGTCTTATGAATCAGGCTACTAGTGTTTTAAGTTTTTAGATGTAAAAGTGTTAGGTGTGTGACCTTAAAGTGTTCTGAGATATATAAGATGTTTCAAGTGCACAGTGCTACTGCATTGCACTGTCCTCTATCACATACAGTACCCCAACCATATATATATATATATATATATATATATATATATATATATATATATATATATATATATATATATATATATATATATATATATATATATATATATATATAAGCACTATAACAGCTACACTAACTACATTGATAAAAAGAACTTGCGGGTGAACTTTGAGATCAGACTTTGCCTCTTGCAAAGTTCAAGAGGATTTAAGAGGATCTGAGAGAATTTGAAAGCAGGAAAACAGCAGCAGCAGCATAATCTGTCACATAAAAATACACAGGTTACCCCACAAACGCCATAAATCACCCAAATACACACCACCAAGGGCCTCTACCTGGATTCTAGAAGGGGGGTGCACCCTACATGAGGCCTGGAGCTCGTTAGGAGCAGCTGCCGTCACCACCGCTGTCTCCAGATAACACCTTTAACACTGTCACCAGAAACATCACACGAAGACAAGTTCTAAAAACACAGCGAGAGAAACAACTCCCGTTACTTCCATGTGCCACTTCCACGAGCCACTGAAAGCCCAGACTTTTCTAATCAGTAATCAGTGATGCTGGCGGATGCATTCACTGACACATTACAGTAATTTTATTATAATGACAAGATTGAAGTGTCTTGCCCAAGAACACAATGTCGGAGCACATTGATGTTAGAGGAAATCATAACCACCGACCTTCCATTTATCTGTTCTATATCACATCATCCTGAGCCAAATTCAGTTTGTTGAATAGAAAACATGTTTAAAAGATCATGGTCAAGTTTGGTTCACCACAATTTTGGATGTTCTTAGAAAATCATGTGGTTCTATAAAAATACATTTAACAAGTGGAGAGTCACATTTTGTTCTCAGGCTTTTAGACAATTCTTGAGAACTAATTTTAAAAAATAGTCCAGCGTATGCAGTATTTTTTATTTCCAGGAAGTCAGGGTACCACAAGGACAAGCAGATTCCTTCTCTTAACCGCCGCACCGCTGTGCATCACTCAAACCATCTATCAGTATTTTATCAAAAGCAACACAACCACAACTCCTGGCTTATTTGTGCTTTTGTTTCATATTGGACTCATTTGTCATGTTCGGCGCTCCAGCCTCGTTCTGTCCGGATACAGCCCTGCCCTGTTTGACACTGGACTGTCTGCTCTTCCTCTGTCTCCTCAGATCATATTTTATTATAATGGAGCCTGAAAGATCTGTCCAAGTCTTTAAAGGAACACATCCAGATTCTACTGTGAGATCCGGACTTCCGCCAGGCCAAATAAAAAACATGACTGCATCCTGCGCTAAGCCAAACCAGGAGGGAAATGAACCCAGCGGTGTTGAAAGATGGGTCAAATGCAGCAGGGCTCGTTTCTTTACAGTAAATGTTACAGACCGAGCCTTAAGAATTGTATGAGATCATATTTGGTTAAAATAAAATAGTTAAAACACGATGCAGCAAATACATTAGTGATCACTGAGAATGGACCAAAGTGATTTCTACGTTAAGGTGCACTGTGTAACTTTTCATCTTGTTTCCATGATGTTATTGTTTTGCCAGGAATGTTCCACAGTATGTCATTAAACCTATGCAGCTTTCATTTATTCAATGAAGTTATTGCTTAGATCTGACTCGTAACTGACCTGTCTAGTGTTCAAGGTTCAAGGTTCTTTATTTGTCATTCAAACATGAGAGAGAAACACATGACAGAACGAAATGTGCTCCCCGAGGCCCAGTGATCCAGAAAGAGATAAAAACAATAATACATAAGCAATGTTAAAAAGTCAATACATCAAAACAACAACATTTAGCAGTTCCAATGAACAAGTAGTAAAAAAATAAAAATAAAATGTGGCAAGATAGAGAGAGAGGCAACCCAAGCAGGAAGTCAGTGTGCACTGTTCAAAAGTCTGACAGCCTCAGGAAAGAAGAAGAAGAAGCTGAACTTCAGTGAGATGTTCTGGTTTTAATGCTTCTCAGTCTCCTCCCAGAGGCAGAGGAACAAACAGGTGGTGGGAGGTGCGAGGGTCCCCCATGATCCTGGAGGCCCGTCTTCTGCAACGCTCCTCATGTCACTAATGGGTGTAAAGTCACACCCAGTGATCTTCTCTGCTGCTCTGACCACACACTGCAGATCTGTCCTGTCCTGGGCTGAGCAGTGACCGTTCCACACTGTGATGGACTGGGTCAACACACTTTCCACTCCACATCGATAAAAATACCTGAGAGCAGGGAGGCCTAGTCCAGCAGCCTTGAGTCTCCTCAAAAAATACAGACGCTGGTGGGCCTTCTTAACAATGCTGGCTGCATTAGTGGACCAAGTGAGTCTGTCGGTGATGTGCAGACCCAGGTACTTCCAGCAGGACATCCTTTCAACTTCTGTGCCCATGATGTAGAGAGGTGACGGTCAACAGCTGTTCCTCCTAAAATCCACTATCAACTCCTTCGTTTTAAAAAGGTTCAGACAGAGGTTGTTCTGTCTGCAGCAGGTCTCCAGCAGCTGTACCTCCTGTCTGTATGCCTGCTTGTTGTTTTCCGAGATTAATCCCACAACAGTTATTTGCTTGACCTCATTGAAATGGACCGATAAGGACTGAAAAAGGAAATACTGGTTACATTTATCATGTATTTTTGTGCAAGAGGCTCATCCATAAGTTTGTTATAGACATTTGAAATGCTACAGGCTTTTCACTAGCCAGGCCAGCGCCACCTAGTGCCACACTAGACGGTTTTGCAAGAACTCCGGAGGTTGTAGACCGTGCACTGGCCAATCAACTGTGAGCTGTAAAGCCATGACGTCAAACTCATCGCATCTGTCTGTGTCCCTTTCGTGGAACAGCACAACAGTAAACAAAGCGTCGAGGTGGATGTAGACGAAGACAGACATTCTGTGTTGGCAACGATTCCCAAGATCGAGGATTTAAAGTTGGAACAAAGAGAATGTTTGGTGAATTGTCCTTATTCCTACAGGATTTGCTGCATTACATATGTCACGACCAAACAGCAGCGATTGGTTAAATAAAAAATAGTACCCACCAACCGTCAAGCAAACAAATTCTAATGCTGCGAGGTCAGATGGTTTCCACTAAGGCTAACTTTTTACACCATGTGTGGCAGAACATCTTCCAGAGAAAATACTTTGAGGAAATGAACCATTTCATCACCAACAGAAACAGCAGAAATGGAAAGTAAATTTGCTTTTGTGTCCCCAGATGCACTGAGGTTTGAATGTGCGACGTGTGTTGTATGTATTTGATTTTTAATTTCATTTATGGATGTGTGCATGACCAGAGATGTGCCAACTGAACTGCTCTTTGGGATTAATAAAGTTGATGATTGATTGATTGACTGAGAGTGGAGTAAGAGTGAGGTGTTTCCTATTGTGTTTACCTCATGGATTCTACCTGGACGACTGAGGGATTCTTCACTCTTCACATTAGGGATGTAACAATATCCAAAACTCACAGTATGATATTATCAATGTTTATTGTATATTGGATACTTTTAGATATATATACATAGAAAGGATTGCTTTTAAAATACCTTAATACGAGTCAGTGTAAATCAATACTGTCATAATCCCAACAATTAAAGTAAAAATAAAACATATTTCTTCATGTTGTCTGCACTGAAATGAATCATGGGATCTGTAGTTACCTATGTTTTTAGCTGTTGCTACTATAAAACAATAAATAAATAAAATAAAACTATGTATTTAAGTAAATTAACTTGTGATTCGATATATTGTAACAGGCCACGATATCACTGAGAGATCTATTACGATACGATATCATGATATTTCGGTTATTGTTACATCACCAATATATATGAAGAATTTTCCTACAGGGATAATACTACCAAAAAAATAAATAAATAAATAAATCAGATCAATAAAGTTTCTATTACCAAAATGAACTCTCTGGGCTTAAAGTCATGTTATCATGTTATCTCCTCAAAATCACACCTGGAGTTGTGTGTGTGTGTTTTTTTTTTGGTTTTTTTTTTCTTGCATTCACACATTTGAGTAATCCTTTATTATTAGTCTGTCTGCATCTCCAAAGCTCAAGATGCTCTGTCCCACTTTGTGATGTCACGAAGCTGGATTTTAACAGCTACTTTTTTTTTTTTTACCTTTAGTTGAGTAGAGATTGTCAATTCCAGAGCTGAAATTATCCAAGTAATTCTAGTTGAAGTGTATGGAGTTTACACGATGGAGCACTGTATTACCACATGACATCACGAGGTGGAATAGAGTATTTGTAGTTTGAGAGAAGAACTCAGTCTAAATGTGCAGGTTTGTGTGTTAAACATGTGAAAGAAACAAAACACAACTCCAGGTGTGTTTGTGATGAGGAAACTACATCATAACAAAGATCAGAAAATCGTGTCATATGAGCCTTTTGATAAAATATGAACAAATCCTTGGTAACTTTACATGGCTGAGCTGAAGTATTGACTGAGAAAGTTGTGTGCTAGTTTTCTGTACTAGAGAAGTTCATGTTTCACTGTGGGTTTGAATAGCCCCAATATGAAACAGACAGGCATATTTGGAGTGTAGCCCACTTTAGGTAATTGAATTTGCCTCTGAGATTTGTGTGTAGCACGATCTTGTAAGGGGCGCACTCACCTCTACCGCAGTCCGCTCTGTTTTCCAGCCTTCTTTCGCACATTCGCAAACATACCAGACTTTATAAGGCAGAATGAATATTGAGGCCAGCTGTCCCACAGAGATGGACTGATTTAGACTGGGCTCATTCAGATATGGGCCACGTATTCTGAGCTGCACTGCCCCTCATGAATAAACTGTGGGTGACTCCGTGGAGATGGGTCAAGGGCTTTTCTGTCTTCATTAGGAGACATCGTGCATATCAGCTATTATAAGTTTGTAACCACTCCTTGTCTTATATTTGAGGCGTTGTGGTGGGGGGTCCACTACCTGCTTGTCTCCATGAATATATTATTACTTTACCAGTAGGGATGTAACACTAACTGAAATATCGTGATATTGTAGGGTGACCAAACGTCCATTTTTCCCCGGACATGTCCGTATTTTGTGTCCTGTCCTGGGCGTCCGGGTTTTTTTTTTTTTTTTTTTTATAAAGTGATGCAAATGTCCGGGTTTTCAGTACCGTTCATTGGGGGAATTAAACTGAGCATCTCTCGTAGCGTCTGTGACTCAGAAGCAGCGAGACACAAACAGTCAGTCAGTCTGCAACACACCGAAACACAAATGTGTATTTAACAATGACTTGTACAAGAAATTCTCCATTTTCCATCCTGGTCGGGACAAGTGTGAGTCCATGTGCACAGGTTGTGAGGTGAGAGGACAGTGTCCCTCGTTTATCGCTGGAGTTACATTCTAAAAATAACCTGTGATAGGTGAAATCCACGAAGTATTCAACTTTATATTTTACAATTATTATCTCTTTTAAGTCTGTAAAACCCCTCACCAAACACTTTATACACTTTTTTCAGACAGGACAGGTGCAACCCTTTTTGCATCCTTCTTAAAACTTACTGCTGCTGTCGTCCTTTCTCCTGCTGTCGTCTGCAGGAGAAAGGACTGATGGAGAGCTCTGCACCTCAGGGAGGTAAATGCGGCAGCAGCTGCTGCTCGGCGTTCTCTCTCTTAAGTCCAAGATTAGTTCTGGTTTAGCCCTGGTTTAGACCTGACCCACCCATGTGTTTAAAAAAAAAAGAAAAAGAAAACATGCTAAATTGACACACAAAAAAAGAAAAAAAAAAAAAAATCAAAACGGCGAGACTGTGAAAAGTGAACCGCGATATAGCGAGGGACGACTGTAGCTCAATGTCGAGGCCCCACCTCCTACCCCCCGAAAGGTGTCCGGGTTTTCACAAATGGAAATATGGTCACCCTATGATATTGTATCATCAAAAGTCTCACCATAATATTGTAGGCTGTCACAATATATCGAATCACAAGTTTCTCTGCTTAAATGCATGGTTTTATAGTAGTAACAGGTAATAAACATCAGCAAATACATATCCCATGATTCATTTCAACACAGACAACATGAAGTTCAATCAAACTCAGTCAAACTTTACTTATAAAGCGCTTTTCATACAAAATGTAACACAAAGTGCTTTACAGTGATTAAAAACAATCCCACTTTTCCATCCACCCACCCACTTACCCAACCCCCACACAACCAAACAACCCAGACACACACACACTCACATACGCACACACACTTACACACACACACTAACATGCTAAAATACATAAAACTACCTATAGTAAAATGTGAGGCTGAATACAGGTGAACCAGTTGAGAAAGCACCATCAGAGGAGCCGTCTACACCAGGAGCAGAGAGACGTCCACCACCACCAGGAACCACAGGGTCCAGAGGAGAGATGAAGCCCAGGCACCTGAGGCCCAGGCACCTGAGGCCCAAGCACCAACCCTCCACCAGGAGCCCACAGGACAGACCCAGCAGCCACAGCCGACCTCTGCTCCTGATACAGAGTCTCCTACAGAGGAAACACTGGAAATTCTAAAAACATGCCTAAAATAAATATAATAAAACAAATACAATAAAAACAAGTAAAAGTATAAGACTTTATTCAAAAACTGAGCTAAAAAGTAAGTAAGTAAGTAAGTCTTTATTTATATAGCACTTTCTGTCCCCAAAGACACTTTACAGAGCATTATTCAGCATTATTCATTCACTCTATACCTGGTGATGGTAAACTCCTATTGTAGCCACAGCTGCCCTGGGGCACACTGACAGAAGCGTGGCTGCCATGCCACTCGGTGCCATCGGTCCCACTGACCACCACCATCACTCACACACACCACTTTCATACTAGGCAATGTGGGCGAAGTGTCTTGCCTAAGGACACAATGATTAAATTGATTGTATTTAACTGACCTTGACTATCAACTGTTCATGGAGACCGGGAGCAGGTTTTGGGTTGATGGGGGAAACCAGAGCACCCGGAGGAAACCCATCCAGAAACATGCAAACTCCACACAGAAAGGCACCCAGAACCTTCTTGCTGTGAGGCATGAGTGCTAGCCACTCAGCCACCGTGCCGCCAAAAGGTGGGTCTTGATTCTGCTCTTAAAAACATGAACGTTCTCTTTGGTCCTGAGCTCCTCCGGCTGCAGGTCCATAGACGAGGGCTGTAGTTCTGGAAAGACGCCTCCTCTCCGTGAGTGTGTGTCCTGACTTTGGGAATGACCAGGAGCTGCTGCCGGAGGAGCGCAGGGTCCTCGAGGGTTCGTAGGGGAAAACCAGTTCTGAAAGATAAGAAGGCCCAAGACCATTAAGACATTTAAAAGCCAGCTATGTAAGTTAGGTTTTTACTTGAATTCTTGGGTTTATGGCGGAAATAATTCACACCAAAATCTTGTTAAAGTATTTTAAAAGCAAAAAAGTGTCCTATCTACAATTATATCAGCCTTTCCAAAATATCGTAATAAATATTGTACCATGAGATGTATATCGTGATAATATCGCACTGAGAGATTTGGATATCGTTACTTCCCTACTTATCTGAAATGTCCAACAGTAGCAAAAACTGGATCTATTTAACATTCTCCTTATTGCTCATCAAAAACATGTGGAGTTATGTTTTGTTTCATTCACGGGTTTGAGTAATCTTGCATTATTAGTCTGTCTACATTTCCAAAGCTCAAAATGCTCCGTTCCACCTTGTGACGTCATGTACTTGTAGTTTTCATGTTCACAGCTTCTTTGACCTTTCGTGCAGTACAGATCGGCAATTCCAGTTGCTGAAATAATCCAAATGATTCTTAAGTGGAGTTTGCAAAACACAGTGGAAGAGAACAGAACTCAGCCTTGGGTTTGCATGGTTTGTGCAGGGTTTGTGTATGAATGAATGAAACAAAACACAACTCCAGGTATCTTTGTGATGAGGAAACTCCATCATAGCATTGATCAGAAAATGCTGCAATGGGCTTGTCTCCATAAAAAGAGACAAATTTAATGTAGTACAGGGGAAAGGAATGATTCCATAGAGACAGGTGGTATACACTCCAGCAGAAAAGTTACTATGGCTACATTCAGACTGCAGGGCTTAATGCTCAATTCCAATTTTTTTTTGTGAAATCTGATGTTTTTGCGAGGTCGTTCACATTTCCAATTAAATGTGACTTGTATGTGACTCCAGTGTGAACATTAAACGGCCCGAAAGTGTCCCGCATGTGCACTGGAGACACAATAACGTCAACCACAGTGAGCGTGCTCTGTGTTTACAGAAGTTGTCCAAACATGGACGCAGCATCGAGCACCTGGAGATTTTAAAGTTCCTCTCGTACCGGAGCCAGAACATGAACAACTTACTTGTTTTAAGGAGGAGATTGAGAAGGAGAAGGACGAGGTTTTTGGTCGTGGTGTTTTGTGGGACAGCGGCAGCGACGTCCGTTGAAAGGAACGTGTGGATGTGGAGACGGAGCCAAGAGTGGTGAGTGGTGATGTGCTTCACTTCAGTGACACAGAGTTCATTAACAATTTTCACCTACTTCAGCGCAGAATAGTGACGTTTGTGTCTTGTTGATAACGTGTAGGTGGATGAATGCACTTTGGCCAGACTGAAGTCACATGTCAAAAGATCAGATATGTATCGGTTTCAGGAGCACATATCCAAGTGGCCTGGGTCACATTTGAAAAAACAGATCTTTGTGGTTCAGACTGTCATTAAAAGATCAGATACAGGTCACATAGGCTGCGTTCAGACTGCAGCCTGAAGTGACCCAAATCCGATTTTTTGCCCTCTACAGTTTGCTTGGCTTTGTATTAGGTCGATCATTTTGACTTGGTCATTTTGTAAGTAGCTCACATGCTGAAAAAGTGTGAGCACCACTGGTCTAAATTAAGCATTTTTTAATGTCCAAAATGTTGTTTATACTTGTTTGCTGAGTGTTTTGTATGATTTTATTCTTTTATTTTTTTTATTTTTTTCATGTGTATTTCTGGTCCTGTGGTTTTTATTTCAGCCATATGACACAACTACAGCAGCAGATTGTGAAATGACAGGTTGTACTGAAAAAAAAAGATGTATAACACTTCATTAGGGGTAAAAGGGAAAGTTTTAATAGTAAAATTAAGTTTTAAAAAATCCAGACGAGGACAAATGTACTAAAGTTGCCTTTAGATCTGGATTTAAAACTCAGATTTTTGTGGTGAACTCATGATAAAGTTTATGTTTCCAGAGTTGGTGTCCTCTCAAAGTTGTATGTTTTAAAGTAGGCTGAAGTCACTGTTGTTGTTCCACTTCTGCGCTTCCTGCTGTGTCCTGGATGTTTTGCTTTATTTTAGATTTTTCCGAGCACATTTTATCTTCAAACTGTGCCGGCCTCCTTCCTCACTGTGTGATTAGAGCTGAACACTAGAGCGAGGCTGCACCAACTTTTCCCTGCGTTAATCGCGTTTAAAGATGCAAAGATATTTATGATTAAATTATCTTCAATTATTGTGCTTTATTAGGAGGACTAACAAGTATGGACTTCTTTTAACTCCTGATCGTCTTTTCAGCGCAAAATTCAGTCAAAATAGACACATAATGTTTAGTTAAATACCAGTTAAATGAAGCTCATTGAGATTAGCATTTACAAGAGAGAATTAGTGAAATAAAATCCACATTCCCTTTTCCACATCTCCTCCAGTATCTCCTCCACATCTCCTCAAGTGTTCTCACACATCTCATCTCCTCCAGTATCTCCTCCACATCTCCTCAGTACATCTCCTCCAGTATCTCTCTCACATCTCCTCCAGTATCTCCTCCACATCTCTCCAGTATCTCCTCCACATCTCCTCCACATCTCCTCCATGTATCTCCTCCATATCTCCTCCACATCTCCTCCTGTATCTCCTCCACATCTCTGTATCTCCTCACATCTCCTCCAGTATCTCCTCCACATCTCCTCCAGTATCTCCTCCACATCTCCTCCACATCTCCTCCTGTATCTCCTCCACATCTCCTCCAGTATCTCCTCCACATCTCCTCCAGTATCTCCTCCACATCTCCTCCAGTATCTCCTCCACATCTCCTCCTGTATCTCCTCCACATCTCCTCCTGTATCTCCTCCACATCTCCTCCTGTATCTCCTCCACATCCTCCTGTATCTCTCCACATCTCTCGTATCTCCTCCACATCTCCTCCTGTATCTCCTCCACATCTCCTCATGTATCTCCTCCATTTCCTGTATCTCCTCACTCCTCATCTCCTCCACATCTCCTCCTGTATCTCCTCCACATCTCCTCCTGTATCTCCTCCACATCTCCTCCTGTATCTCCTCCACATCTCCTCCATATCTCCTCCACATTTCCTATGTATCTCCTCACATCCTCCTCTGTATCTCCTCCACATCTCCTCCTGTATCTCCTCATCTCCTCCTGTATCTCCTCCACATCTCCACATTCTCCTGTATCATCTCTCCACATCTCCTCCAGTATCTCCTCCACATCTCCTCCAGTATCTCCTCCACATCTCCTCCAGTATCTCCTCCACATCTCCTCCTGTATCTCCTCCACATCTCCTCCTGTATCTCCTCCACATGTGCTCTCGTATCTCCTCCTGGATGCTCCCTGTTCTTCTCCATCTCCTCTGACACTTGTGTTTGAACGCTCCGCCCGCTCCTGACAAGCGCCCCTCATAAACCCATCACTACATCCCATTCATTTTACTGTACGTCGGACTACATTCCCCGCAATCCTCATCTCTCTGCACCGCTCCGTGATGTCCAGCCTCCGTGATCGTTCAGGTGTTGAGACGAGCTGTCCGCGAGCACACGCAGCAGGGAGAGTGAGGAAAATCGATGAGACGTGTGGGCCGGAGAGGATCGCGGAGGTACAGCGTGCTTTTGGAAGGGAGCACAGAAACACAGAGGTAATGACAAGTGGGACTTTGATGTGGTGCGCTGTTGTGTTGAAGGGCTCCTGAGTCAGCGTATCGTCCCTCATTCATCCACACATGGTCGAAACTATCAAAGGAATCAACAAAAATCATTATTTATTATTATGTTTTTCATGTATTTTCAGTGGATCAGGCAACCCAAGTGTTCGTACTGCTTTTCTTTCAAAACATAGTGATCTGGGAGTTATATCAGTCTGAAATGACTGATCTGAATGAAGGGTCATGAATTTAGTTGCCAGAGTGAGAAGGGAGTTTTTGTCTATGGGTCTGGGTCAAGCAGTAACAGAGGGAAACAGGGGCAGGATTTTTGACATTCAAATGTCTCTTATTCAGAAACTAGAGGGACTATTGAAATAAGTAAAGTATCAGAATGTAGGAAAGAGTTACACTCCAACAGGGTCAAGTTAAACCTGTGATATTCTTTCAAGTTGTTGACAAAAAATTTAAAAACTCATGTCGGTAACGGAGGGAATGAAATATGCAGCACTTTTTGGGCAATAAATCCAAACAGTGATAACTCTTGGTTCTCACTTCCATATCCTTAACAAACTGGTTTGAATATTTGCTTCATATAGTTTTCTACCATATGGTACAAGATTAGGTTGAAAAACCTCTTACTTTTTGACTCATGAGATTTTTTATTAAGAAAGGTCATGGTAACGGAGGGAAAAGTAACGGAGGGAAAATTGTGCAAACAAGTAGAAGGTGCAGGATTTTACATCATTTTGTTGCTTTTTTTTCTTCCGAATACTTTAATATTACTTCAAAATGAAAGGAAACTATTTCTATAAAATATGTCAGTCCTTCCAAGCAAATTTTTATCATTTTAAATACTTTTTTTTTGAAAAATCATGTACCTTCATCAACAGTTCAAAGATGGAATAACACAAGATATGATGAAATACATCCATTTATTGACATGATTTTCAGGTCTTTGAAATTTGGGAAATAATTTTTGTTCCATGTTTCATACATGGTCTGTTTAAAACATATGGAACTTTAGAACCAAAACATGGTACAGAAAAAAGGTCAACAGTTTCATAAACTAGAGTACATATGTATCTGTTCAATACATTTTTATATCAGATGCATTAACTTGAATTTTTGGCCTTGCTGTTTACTTCTGCTTGACCGGGACCATATATCCTCCTGGGACCCAAAGACAAAAAAAATAAAAAATAAATAAAATTGGTTGATCGTTTTCAGTAAAACTACTTTTTTGATGACAAACATCTCTGACAAGCTTCTACAGTCACCTCCCTTTTAAGTATTTATTTTATTTTATTATTATTTTATTATATATTATTTATTTTTTATGTATTTTATTAATTATTTATTTTATTTATTTATTTATTTTTTCATAGTGCAGCCACAAACTAATGCCTATTGAGTTTTTATTATTATTATTATTATTATTATTATTATTATTATTATTATTATTATTATCCTGGACATGATCCATTCATCCGTTTTCTTCCACTTATCCGGGGGCTAGGACTCCCAGACTTCCTCACCCCAGACACTTCCTCCAGCTCCGAGGGGACCCCGAGGTGTTCCCAGGCCAGCCCGACATGATAGTCCCCTATAATCCCCTAGCCCTGTGTTTGGCAGAGGAACCCCCTCCCCTCATTAAGAGTCTGTCTCACAACACTTAAAAGATCGACTGGTTAACTCAGTGTCCACTATAAAGGACGCACATGAATGGGCCGGGTCTCAGGAGGATATATGTACTTAACCAGCTGGATTTGTGTATAGGTCTAGTGTAGTTGTTCTTTAAAGGTCCTATATTATGCAAAACAGACTCTCGTGAGCTTTAAGACACATTATAATGTTGTTATCTCCTCAAAAACAGACCTGGAGTTGTGTTTTTGTTCTTTCCACATGTTGGAGTAACTCTACAATTACACGTCTTTCTACATCTCCAAAATTCTCTGTTCCACCTTGTGATGTTATGAAGTAGTAGTTTTTAAGTGAACATCTCCTTTTACCTTTAGTTCAGTAGAGATTGGAAATTCCAATGCTGAAATCATCCAAATGATTGTAGCGAAGACTTAGACTTGATTGATCCACAAGAGAAATGAGTTAGGCACAGTAGCTCACACATCACATTATATTACAAGAACAGAAAGAAAAACAATATAAAAAAGCAAGAGATTGGTGTCAATAACACATACCGTAATTTCCGAACTATTGAGTGCACCTGAATATGCGCCACAACTACATTTTAACAAAATATTTAAATTGTACATATATAGGCCGCACCTGAATAAGCCACAGGTGTCCACAGTGTCTTCAAGAAAGTTTTCAAGGGCCGTCTGGCCGTCTGCACTGAAACACTCTGTGCCCCTTTTTTGACCCTCACCCACAGTTTGAGAACCTCTTCTTTAAGAGAACTTCCTCTGGCACTTTACATAAAACTGTGAAAAAAGTGAAGGAAGATTTTTAAACCTGTTTTTTAAAGTTCCAAACTGGAGTTACATTCTTTTCTGGTTTTGCAGTGATATTTACCAGCCTCTGCACATTTACCAAACCAAACGCACATCGTGACAAACACAGATGCATTTGTGCACTTTTTGTTAGACAAACTTCAGCCAAATGTGGCAGTAGGTCTGTTCTGTAGATCCGCTCTATGCTGTAGACCTGCTTTGTACCAACACTGTAACACAAATTTAGACTGGTTTTTGCTTCACGTTTGGTCTTGTTCTTCTAATCAGCCGCACTGTGGGAGGGGCTTGTGTTCGCTGTACGCAGGAAG
Organism: Boleophthalmus pectinirostris; assembly: GCF_026225935.1. Classification (NCBI taxonomy): domain Eukaryota; kingdom Metazoa; phylum Chordata; class Actinopteri; order Gobiiformes; family Gobiidae; genus Boleophthalmus; species Boleophthalmus pectinirostris. The sequence continues at coordinate 4,383,025 of NW_026571152.1, forward strand.
GAGCGAGAGCGTGAAAAGGCGAGGGGCGGCGTGCTGACGTGAGGCAGATGGACAGGTAGGATGTTTAGGAAGTTGAACCTGCCCTGTGATGCACGCTGGTACACGAGGGCACACGCTGTTGCAGACGAGCCGTGCATAGGGAGCGTGTGTGTTTGTGATGCGCCGTAGAGTCTCCGCGGGTTTCAAATGAGCGCACAGGCTGCACTGAGACGCCCCACACGCTCCTGCACCCCGCTACAAGTTTATTACCAACAGCAGCGGCCGTAATGAAATATGATCACACTTGTTGAGTGTCAGACCTTGAGTGAGAGACAAGACCGAGTCCAAACACGAGTCCGAGACGAGACACGGCGATCTACCCACACGACCTTGGCAATCGACTGGTAGATTGCAATCGACGTATTGAGCACCCCTGGTATATACTGTATGCATGGACTGTGCCAAACAAAGAATCCGTGATCGCATGATTAGTCGACTAATCGATACTTGATCATTAAGTATTTCGTCGATTACATTAATTTCTAATCGACAAACCAAATGTAGGTTTCTGGGCGTAGATATGAAGCTGCGTCTGACACAAACACTGGAGTTGCCTTAGTTCCACATTTGGGCGCTTGCTCCTTGGAGACACTGTACGACTCAGTGAGTGTGTTTACATGCACATCTGCATCCCGGTTTTGTCATGGTGCATGTTTACGCAGTATCCTGATTACTGCAACATAAAGAGCTGCACTAAACCTGCACACGTACGATCTTTGAAAACATCACGACACACACACAGACTCACCTTCAGCATCAACATCCCTCTGTCACATATTCCACTGAGTCATGTCCTTTAGTCCGACAAGTCCCAACAACAGTCCAACAGTGTTTTTTTTTTTTTTCTTGGCTCAGTTTATGCAAATTTGCCATGCGGTTTTAAGTTTCGTTTCTACTTGCACAAAGCTGCATTAAACACATTCTAATGTCAAACGGGCTGATGTGGCTCTAGAGTGTTTATGGTTTATATGTTGAAAAGTTTAGATTATTTATGCAGATTAATAATAGCAATAATTATGATGATACTTATTATATAAAAACTTTAATGATTAATCAAAAATTGATCATTAATTCTCCCGATGATCGATTAATAAAATTTCATCGAATGCCCGTCCCTACCGTCCATATATTCGCAGTATTGTATAAACTGCAGGGTTCAAAGTGTGAGAAAAAAATAGTGGCTTATGGTCCGGAAATTACAGTAAATTCTATAAATGTATGTACAGTAAGTAAAAAAACAAATATTGTAATATAAATATAGTATATCACAGTTATATACAAGAGGTCATAAGGAAAAGAAGATATGATGATTGACCGAAACACAGGCTCGTCTGTTACTCAACAATGAGTTATTGTACAAAGATGCAAAAGGTATTGTACATTTGTATGGAGCACTTCCTGTTTTACCGCATGACATTACAAGGTGGAACAGAGTGTTTTCTGTTTGAGAGAAGAACTCAGTTTGTTTGTATGTTTGTGATGAGGAATCTCCATTAGAACATGGATCAGAATGTAGGATAATATGGGTCTTTTAAATGATTTCTGGCCTTTTCTATCCATTACCTGACACTACCCCCCCTCCCGTCCTTGCTGCTGTTGTTACTGCTCAGATGATCAGATGACTCGCTCTGGTCCAAACGTGCTGTTGACGTGTTGTGAGCTCAGATGCACAGGTCCTCACAGGCAGCAGTCACGCTCAAAGTAAACAATCATTTTAGGAGCCAGTGTTGACTCAGTTTTTGGGTCAAAGCGAGAGACAAGATTTAGGAGGTCAGTCACATACCACATACCAGGAGGTCCCACGGCATATACCCGACTATTTATCATCCGCTGCTGCTTTAGACACCGTCCTATTGTGTTCCCCTGTAAATGTCAGGGGGGAGATGGCTGCAGGAGTGGAGGAGGCTGTTAGAAGCTTTAAGGGACTGGACCCATTTTTTGCATTGCCCAAAAACAGATACATTTTAAAAGAAGGAAGGTCAAAATGTGTGCATCTACCGTATTTTATAGTTCACTTAAAAGGCTTTAATTTCATCAAAAAACGACTGCACGGTTTATAATCCAGAGCGCCTTATATATGAATTTATTGGGGTGTCTCAGTACGACTTCAGTAAACTACAAAGCCGCACCATTTGCAGCATCACGGCTCCCGTACTCAGGAGCATCAGGAGTAATACATACTGTGATTCCTTTTAATATCAAAATGCACTTGTCGAGAGACACACTCACAATGCCCACTTTAAACTCAAGGCTATAAATCACGCAGTAAAACATGGGAATAGAGCAGCTGCGAGAGAATTCAACATTAACAAATCGATGGTACAGAAGTGGGGGAAGCAAACTAATTTAGTGTTTGCCATCATTCCAGGTGGATTAACTAAAGAACTTCAGCCGCTAGATGTTGGTGTCAATAAGTTGTTCAAAGTGAAAGTGTGAGCTGTGTGCGAGCAGTGGATGAGAGAAGGAGAAAACACATTCACCAAGACAGGGAGACAGCGCTGAGCGACTTACGCCACGATCTGTCAGTGGATGGTGGACGCCTGGGCTAAGGATCAGTGTCAACTGTGGTCCGAGCTTTCACCAAGACCAGAATCATCAGTGAACTGCCAGGGAACAGTAACCACACTGACTCAGATAATGACGAGAGGGATGCAGGCGTGATGGACGCCAGAATCACCCAACTGTTTAACTCGGACACAGAAGATGAAGAATTTGAGGGATTTGTGGACAAGGAATGAACTGACGGTGGATGGTGGCTGTGTGGTTAGCACTCATGCCTCACAGCAAGAAGGTTCTGGGTTCGATCCCCGCGTCGCCCGGGCCTTTCTGTGTGGAGTTTGCATGTTTCTCCCTGTGTCTGGATGAGTTTCCCCCATCATCCCAAAACGTACTACAGGTCTCCAAGAACAGTTGATAGCCAGGGTCAGTTAAATACAATCAATTCAATGAATCTGCACAGGGACGACAGGTGGAAATTAGCACAGATGTTACAACCTGATGTACAGTGCATCTTTCCTGTTAAGATAAAAGCAAAAATTGTGCACTGTCCCTGTCTCAAATAAATACATTTGTTGTGAATAACAACTTACAATTTAACGTCTCAGACAGTATTTTTTTTTTTTACAATTGAACAAATTTGAGAGTTATTGTGAAGTTTGACTGACTTTTCTAACTGTTGTGTTTCGTTTAGTGTGCCTTATAGTCCGGTGCGGTTTTTATGTGAATAATAATAATATGTGAATATAATCCAGAGCGTCTTATATTGTGGAAAATACAGTAATAATAAAGCGTCTGATTATGGTCCACAAACCAGGAAGCAAGGCTGGTGCTCTGTTTGCATACTAGTTGTTGTTGATATTACCGTGATGACAAAACTCTATTCTCTCATTCATATATACGTATACACAGCCTGAGTGCAGAAAACCCCGCTGTCTGTGCAACACTAGCTCATGATATTGTCAGTGCACTCAAATAGTTTATCGCTGTGTGATAAAATAAGTTATGATGTTAAATGAACATTAGTCAGGGGGATACGTCTTACCCGTGTGCGTAAACAATGAGAAGAAACGTCTCAAACTTCAGTAGCCGAACATCCACTCAGACCATCATATATAGAACTAGCCCTGAATCTGAAATCTGCTGAAATCCTCCAAGACACTGACATGATACAGACAGGACAGAGGCTCTTTCTGCAGGAGACATGCGCAGGGAGAGACGGGGGTGATGCGCCGAGGAAGATGCTGTTTGATTGAGTTTTGAACAGTTATGTTTGTCCTTCATACACACACCCTCCTCATGGAAAACACACGAAGAAATGCAGATGATGCAGCTTTTACGTTAAAGTCAGTTGATGTGGCTGTGGAAGAAGGAAATCGAGCTGCTGCACGTGAGCTCGACATCAGTGAGGCGATGGTGAGATTTTGGCGACGGCAGCGTGACGAACTGACTCAATGCAAAAAGATGACAAAAGCTTTCAGAAAAGATCAAATCAAATTGAAAACGTTCTTGAAGACGTGAACACCTGTGGCTTATATTCAGGTGCGGCCTATATATGTACAATTTAAAAATTCTGTTAAACTTTCGTTGATGTGGCTTATATTCAGGTGCACTCAATAGTCTGGAAAATACAGTAAATGACTGTGAATGAATGAACTGATTGAATGAATGTTTATTCGGTAATACAGTAATACTTAGAACATGCATAGACATACATAACATAAATACATAGATATAACACATAAAGTAAATATTTATTTTCTGTAATAATAAGCAAAAATAAATGTCACGCAGATTTTACTTGTGTCCAAAAAAGGTTTAAAGATTATCACATGACACGTCCATTTACCCACAATAATGCCATTTAAAAACCTAGACTAAGAAAATGATAAATAAATTAAGAGTAACACATGGAATGCCCTCTTTTTCAGCGCACTTATCTCTGTGCCTTGGTTGAATGTTTGAGTAGTGTTAAGGTCTGTGCACCAAACCCTAACTGAAATAATAAGGTACAACATGTACTACATGCTGTTCTTGCCATGTCCATCATTAAAGCTCTTTGTGTTTCCTTGAAAATGTCATGAGTCATAATCATATATTTACTATTACTGTATTGTAGCTCTTTTTTCAGAGCACTCAACCCTTGAACTGAGGACAGGATTACTCAAACATGCATGAATCATTGTAAATACATCTCAGAGTAAGTGCTAATGATGAGCATAAACCATTATTACAGTTTGAAAGCTCAAAAGAGGAGATTTTGGCGAACATGCCCCTCTAACGCCACAAGACAACTAACCAAACAAAGTGACGATAGACGGATGGACAGACTCCACTTTATTAAGCCCAAAGGACACGGTGGTGGTAGATGTAAGAGTGTAATGTAGCTGTTGTGTGGAGGTGTCCAGGAGGATGAGTGGAGACAGTGCTGAGGCTGGAGCTGCGTGTGAAGACCTCATTTATCACGTGCACTGGTTTTGTGTTCCTGTCTCTCGCCCCGAAGGCTCCAGGACCATCCTCCGACTCTGTGAAAGAGGCCAGCACTTAGCCACAGCTCAATAAAAGACCCACAGCACTTAGTCCGCTGTTAAACCGAGCCCACCCAGCTCACCCATAACTCTGCGACCTCCTCGTGTTAGAGCAGGTTCACAAAACAAACACGATGTCCCAGTCAGTTTGGGTCATGAAAGATTAGAAACGTAACTTAAAAGGTGCATTGTGTCATTTTTCTTGTGAAGATGTTATTACTTTGTCTGGAATGTTTCACAGTATGGCATTAAACCTTTCTATCTGCATGGAGACCAAACCAGACCACGTTACAGGTCAGATGAGCTGTAAAACCACCTGTAATATAAGAAATGTAAGGTAGAATTGTTTAATGTCACACTGTGGAACATGACATATACACAGAAACAAGCAGGTGACAGACCTCATCCAAAAAGTTACACAGTGCACCTTAATATTTACTGAATTTTTATTTATTTTTTTTTTTTTTTACAGATTTTGACTGTGTTTATTATATATTATCAATTACTCCATTATCATTACTATTAAAGTATTAAACTGTTAACACACAAACCTTGCATAATAGGTCACATTTACACTGAAACGAATCACCATATCACCATATCTGAAATGATTTGCGTCCAGACACGTCGTTTCTGTGTCCACAGTCTCTATCCACACAGCTTTGAGCGTAATTGTTTACGTTTTACAGAAATGAAACTTAAAACCACATGATGCATTTGCATAAACTAAGCGCTCAAAAAAACAGCTCGCTATTGTGCGCTGCTGCGATTCAACTTCTGTCAGATTTAAGAAGGACACGACTCAGTGGAATATGAGTGTTCTCTCTGTGACAGAGGGGTGCTCTGCTGATGGTGAGTCTGTTCTGTGTTTCTGTCACATTGGAGATGGTTCATGTGAAACTTTTCAGAGATTATACGTCTGCAGGTCGTACACACAGACCGTACATATGAATGGACATATATTCTAGCCTCTGTTTTGGAGGTAAATTACTTTGCGGTGCACAGACCTACATCAGAGTATCAGTGTTTTCAGGTGTCCACACTGTTACGGATCAGATCTGTACTCAGGTGAATTCATGGGAGCTGGAGGCACCAGATCGTTCCAGTTCTGGAGCTGTTTCAATTGGATTAGTGTGAATGAACACTGCATTCACAACCAAAACGTTTCGAATACACACTAATGTGAATGGGGCTCAAACAGAAAACACTATTTTCCAACTTGTGATGTCATGTGGTACTACAGAAAGTGGTCCACTCTGTTTTTAAACTCAATACATCTTCATTAGAATAATGTGAATAATTTCAGCCCTCTAATTTCCAATCTCTACCAATGGTAAAAGGAGCTATTAACTTGAAAACTACTGTTTTATGACATCACAAGGTGGAACAGAGCATTTTCATTTGGAGCTTTCATTCAGGCATGTGTGAATGAAACAAAACACAGCTCCAGGTTTGTTTTTGATGAGGTAACAACAATCTAACATGGCCAAAAACTCGCAAGAGTCAATGTTGCGTAATATAAGACTTTTAAATACTTTAATTAAGTTCATGTGTGGTTTGAAAGCTGAGTCCAAATGCAGGGCCCTGTATGTTGACGGTCTTTACAGAGAATCACCAGCTCTAAATCAAACTAACAGAACTACTTCAGGTCTAAAAGTGGACTACATCATTTCCACTGTGGTTCTAAACAAGATATGATTCAAAGGAGAAATACAAAGTGGATCAAAATGACAATAAATAAAACTCCACAAACTGAAGAACTGTCCACCTGAAGCAGCTCATGTACCTCCAGTGTTTCACGTCCCACAGTTTAAGACACACACATGTCATATAGAGAAGTGTGCAGCCTCTCAGCATGTCCAGGCTGGGCTTGGTTAGTACTTGGATGGAGGACTGCCTGGAAAATCAAGGGCCACAGGGGGGCACCAGTGGCAAAAACTGTAGTTGTGTCCTCAGGGAAGACACCTCACCCACACTGCCTGGTATGAAAGTGGTGTGCCTGAGTATTGGCTGTGATCAGAGGGGCTGATGGCACAGATTGGCAGCCTCTCTTCCATCAGTCTGCACCAAGGCAGCTGTGGCTATATACCAAGTGTGGAGAGAATGAACAATGCACTAAAATTGTAAAGCGACTTTGAGCATCTGGAAAAGCTTTTTTGCATTTTTATTGTGATTCTATGGCAGTTTAATCTTTTCTTCTGTGTGGACTAATGTGTGGACTGACTTGCACAAACAGATGCCTCCATCACATAAGCTCAAAGGACACACCTGTGTTTATGAGCTAAACATGTGTTTGGTCACATATATGACTGTGTACAGGTCTTCTACTGAATGTGAGTGTAAGATTAATCAGCTCTGTGTGTGAGAGACATGTGGCTCTAACATTAGCTCTGTGTTTAAAGGGCCACATTGACGCAGTGGAAAATAGCTCTGGTTTTCCCAAAGACTATTTTAATATTTGGGTCTGAAGAGAATACAGTGTGGTTATGTAAATGAGCAGTGCAAACCAAGAGTTGTGTTTAGACACGTGTGCTGTTCAATAAAAGTAGAGCGGAGAGGGCACTGTGAACTTTATGGACACGCAGGTTTGGCACAAGCTCCTTTAATAAGAGCCTGAGTCAAAGAAGAAAAGTGAAAACAGAATTGGATATTATGTGAGTGACTTTAATATTATACAGTCTGAGAGGCCATTACCACAAAATGACTGCCACAACAGTACAGGCCCCAGGGCAGCTGTGGCTCTACAACAAGCTTACCACCATTTCACCTACAATTACACTAATAATAATAATGCATCAGTTTTATACAGCGCTTTTCTGGATTCATTCGTTCCATGCTCGGTGGTGGTAAGATACTATTGTAGCCACAGCTGCCCTGGAGCAGACTGACAGAAGCGCATCTGCCAGTCACACACCACTTTCATACTAGGCAATGTGGGTGAAGTGTCTTGCCTAAGGACACAACAACAGTTTTTGTGACTGGCGCCCCCCCAGTGGCTCCTGATTTTCCCATAACTCTTTATAATAACTACACATTATTTAGCCTTAATAAAGCATGAACAAAGACTTAATTAATAATGAACAAAGACTTAATTAATAATGATTCATGCTTAGTAAATGCTTAATAAAGGATCATTAGTCAAAAAGTTCTCAAAAAGACTAAAAACTAAAAAAACAGATAACAGCTGCCTGAATTATCATTGCATTGCATTATTAGTAAATCATTCTCTCATATCTTATTAATGATTAATAAATGCTCAAATGGTTAGTTCATGAGTAAGTAAGTATGAAATAATTATGAGTAACTATTTACAGCACAGGCAATTTAAGTGCAAGTGCTAATTAAGGTAGTAATTAAGTAGTTACTAAGTGTGAATAATTATTAATTAAGTCTTTGTTCATGCTTTATTAAGGCTAAATAAGATGTAGTTATTATAAAGTGTTACCAACAATTTTTATCCTTTATCCTTTGTAAACAACAAAAGTCCTTTGCACTTCTGGCAGGTGGTTTGTGTGTAACCATTCTTACACAGTCTGCATCGTCCACGTTTATCAACATGGATGGGAAAAAAGGCTCCTGAGTAAAAAAAAAGCTCATAAAATATGGAATTTGGAGTAAGTAGGTAATTGGAATTTAGCTGTTGCAAATCTGCAACGCCTGCCTGGAGAGGGTTAAGGTGGCTCCGTGAGTTTAGGAGAGTTCTTTTACCACACACTTAAAGGAAAGCAAAGCAGCAGTTAGCAGAGTCAGCTGAAGGACCATCTGCCCTCCATAAAGAGCACCGAGGACGTGCACATGTGGAAGTATCAGCTCAGGAGGCTCATTCTTCAGCACCTCCATCACAATGCTCTCAGCCCGAACAATTACATCACAACGCTCGCTCAATCACACCTTTTTAACATGCACGTCTGCTTTGCATTTCACAACTGTTTACACATGTGGAGCTTTTTGGAGCGGTGCTTTCAAGTTTCTAACATTTTTCTGCAAAACAAATGTCCCTTTATGTCCTCTTTCCCAATGTCCATCAACTCCCCCTTTGGGTTTTCCTCTGGGCCTGACCTCTGCATCCTTCTGCCCATACAAGTATATCCACTGTTCCTCCTCTGTACCTTGGTAGGCTTGGTTTGGTTTTGGTTCTTTACTAGTCCTGCTTTAGTCCAGGTCTAGTCCTGCTTTAATCCCAGTCTCCATGCTGTATGTGCGTGTCTGTGAGTGAGTGTGTGTGTGTGTGTGTGTGTGTGTGTGTGTGTGTGTGTGTGTGTGTGTGTGTGTGTGTGTGTGTGTGTGAGTGTGTGTGTGTGTGTGTGTGTCTGTGTGAGTGTGTGTGTGTGTGTGTGTCTGTGTGAGTGTGTGTGTGTGTGTGTGTGCTCTTATCCATGGTAATAAACAAAGCACGTATACACAGTGTTGGGAAGGTGACTTTTAAAATGTATTCCCCTACAGATTACATATTACACACCCCAAAATGTAGTTTGTAACATAATCCATTGAATTACTTAAAGTGAGTAATGTAATCTGAATACTTTGGATTACTTGATTTTCTGTAGAGTAGCAAAGACTCGGATATCTTCACATAAGATGATTTTGTCTGCTAAAAGAAAATAAAAAGCCCAAACTTTCCTTATCTGTATTAAAAATATTATTGAGAGAATAGTTTCGTCCTGTTAAATCCTGTTTTAGTCCTGGTTTAGATCTAGTTTAGTCCTGGTTTAGATCTAGTTTAGACCTGGTTTAGACCTGGTTTAGATCTAGTTTAGACCTGGTTTTAGACCTGGTTTAGACCTGGTTTAGATCTAGTTTAGACCTGGTTTTAGTCCTGGTTTAGACCTGGGTTCAGTCCTGGTTCAATCCTGGTTTAGTCCTGGTTTAGTGTCCAACAATGAGTGGAATTACTAAAAAAAAAAAAAAAAAAAAAGGGATATAGCCCAAAATGTGAAAACAGGAAAATACCGCCATGTAATCCAATTTATTTCAACAAAGTAACTGTAATCCAATTACCACTCACTGAAACAGTAACTGTAACTGAATACAGTTACTCATAATTTGTACTCTGATTACATAACTCTACATGTAATCCGTTACTCCCCAACACTGCATATACATAACAATAGTCAGACTTTCTCATTATAATTGACTTGCAGAGCTTTTGGCAGGATTAGTATTGATCAGCAGGACTGGGCCCCCTGCAGAGACATGTGCAGCTACACCCTGTGAGCACCTGTAAAACTCTTTAATAGAGTTTTTAAAGCCTGAGTCAGCTGCACAGCCCTCCACAGCTTTACACAAAAATGTTTCTTTTCCTGCACAACAGTTGTCTCAACACATTTACACGCAGGTGGGGAAATCCCCCCTCCCCCCATACTGATCAGCATTATGGGCCTGTCTGTGTACACTTTTCTCCCACTGTGTGAAGAATCCCTCAGTCGTCCAGGTAGAATCCACAGCGAGGAGAAAATTCAGTTTGTTGACTGGACTAAAGTTAGTTTGGTTGAAGATTTTTCTCAGCTCATCCAAGCTGCTTCTTCAGTTCTGGCCAGACGCTGGTGGAGATCTTGGTCTTAACCTTTAAAAGTGTCGGTCTTGTCTCGGTCTCAACCCTCAGAGGTCTTGGTCTAGTTCTGGTCTCTGGACCCTGTGGTCTCTGACTGGTCTTGGTCTTGATTAGTGCGCTCCTGACTGCAACGCTACTGGAACCAGTAATAAAACAACATTTTGGGGCTTAAGAGCACATTTTATTAAAGGTACTATTAAATATGGGCAATAAAAAGGTAAAGGGCAAGATGTTCACTGGCAAACTACTGCTTCATGACATCACATGTGGTAACATTACAACATGGCTTAAAGCTCACAAGAGTCAGTTTTGCACAATGTAGGATCTTTAACACTGCCTCTGTACTCCTGATGGAGAAAGAAAGAGTCCCTGGGTTCTGTATAGTCCCTGTAGTCACTAAAGATGGGTCAAATGCAGAGGAATATTCTTTTACAATAAATAAAATACTTGAAGTACTACCTTATCCATATGACTGTCTTTATAGATTAAAATGGAGTTTTACCATGTCACTTTGCCACAGTTTGTCAGCTCTAGGACAATACTTTGGCCCTCTCCCCTGCATGTGAACTCAGACAAAATGAGCATATTCCAAGTCTTCTGTGCTATAAATAAACTCACAAAAATACTTCCAAGTTGAATCGGCTGAGTGCTCCCAGCCGCTATTCTGTAAACAGACATTTGTAAACACACAAACAGTGAGGGCCAAAACACAGACAGATTATGAAACAGGCACACACAGCGCTGCTCAGCCTGGTACACAGTTACATAAGTGAAACGACACCAGGAGAGAGTGATGACAAAGCACAGGAATGTTCTAATGGTTCATTTAAATGACCAGACCAGAACAGAGCTGCTCCTCTGCTCTGTCTAATGACGCCTCCTGGACTGTTTCACTTTAAAGAGACTCTGTGGCACTTTTCTGGTGGAGGGTCAGCCACCTGTTGTCATGGAGATGTTACTGTGTTGCCTGTATATATCCACATGATGGCAATAATGTGGATATAGGGTGAAAAAAAGCATAGCACACTCGGTTGGCCATTGTCCAAAAGCTTTTTTATTAACAAAATAACGTTTCGGAAAAAAAAAGAAGCCTTCATTAGTGGTCCAAAACAAGAAAAATATAAGGCTTTTTTTGCCAAAACATTATTTTGTTAATAAAAAAGCTGGTCTGGCTGCTCCTTGCATTTGCACCTCTACAAGAATTTTGGTGCGCATTTTCTTACTTAGTAACTACTTATTTAGTACCTGAATTACCACTTAACTTGCACTTAATTCACCTGAGCTGTAAATAGTTACTCATAAGTATTTCTTACTTAATTACTCATGAACTAACTATTTGTGTGTGCATTTGTAAATGTATATTTAAGTACAAATTTGAGCATTTATTCATGATTAGTAAACCATGAGAGAATGATTTACTAATAATGCATTATTGTTTCTCTGGAATTTGACCAACTTTAACAAATGCTTCATAAAACATAATTAGTCTTCACTTTAGAAAAACTCTCAAAAAGATTTAACTAACAGATAACAGCTGCCTGAATGATCATTGTATTATTAGTAAATCATTCTCTCATAGCTTATTAATCATTAATAAATGCTTAAATTTGTACTTAAATATGCATTTGTAAACATGCAAATGGTTAGTTCATGAGTAATTAAGAAGTATTGAGTAACTATTTACAGCACAGGTGAATTAAGTTACAAGTTAAGTGCTAATTCAGGTAGTAATTAAGTAGTTACTAAGTGTGAATCATTATTAATTAAGTCTTTGTTCATGCTTTATTAAGGCTAAATAAGGTGTAGTTATTATAAAGTGAAATCTATTGCACTTTTATTTATTTTTTTAAATCTATATTATGATGCAGTTTCCTCATCCCAAACAGACCTGGAGTCGTGTTTTGTTTCATTCATTAACCCACAATCCCTGCATGTTTAGGCTGAGTTCTTCTCTCAAACTGAAAACACTCTGTTCCACCTTGTGATGTCATGTGGTAATACAGGAAGAGCTCCACTGTGTTTTTAAACTCCATACACCTTCATTTGAATCATTTTGATGAATTCAGGCCTAGAATTACCCGTCTCTACTAACCTAAAGGCAGTGTTGGGAAGGTGACTTTTCAAATGTATTCCCCTACAGATTACAGATTACATACCCCAAAATGTAGTTTGTAACAGAATCCATTAAATGACTTAAAGTGAGTAATGTAATCTGAATACTTTGGATTACTTGATTTGCTGTAGAGCAGCAAAGACGAGGAAATTGTAACATGAGATGTTTTATCTGATGAAAGAAAATAAAAATAAAAAAAACTTTACTGAACCAAATTAAAAATGTTATTGATAGAAGACGAGGAGACACGTCCACACAGCAGGATTTAGTCCTGTTAAATCCTGGTTTAGTCCTGTTTAGTCCTGGTTTAGTCCTATTTTAGTCTTATTTTAGTCCTGGTTTAGACCTTGGTTTAGACCTGGTTTTAGACCTGATTTAGACCTGGTTTAGTCCTGGTTTTAGTCCTGGTTTAGTCCTATTTTAGTCTTATTTTAGTTCTGGTTTAGACCTTGGTTTAGACCTTGGTTTAGACCTGATTTATTCCTGTTTAGACCTGGTTTAGACCTGGTTTAGTCCTGGTTTAGACCTGGTTTAGTCCTGGTTTAGTCCTGGTTTAGACCTGGTTTAGACTTGGTTTAGACCTGGTTTAGTGTCCGACAATGATTGGAATTACCAAAAAAAAAAAAAAAAAAAAGGGATATCACCCAAAATGTGAAAACAGGAAAATACCTCTGTGTAATCCATTTATTTCAACAAAGTAACTGTAATCCAATTACCACTCACTGAAACAGTAACTGTAACTGAATACAGTTACTCATCATTTGTACTCTGATTACGTAACTCTGGTACATGTAATCTGTTACTCCCCAACACTGCCTAAAGGTAAAAGGAGCTGTTCACTTGAAAACTACCGCTTCATGACATCACAAGGTGGAACACGGCATTTTGAGCTTTGGAGATGCAGACAGACTAACAGTGCAGGGAGACTCAAACATACAACTCCAGGTCTGTTTTTGATGAGGAAACAACATTATTACATGGCTATAAGAAATAACAACAAGCAGGTCTAGCCCCAACATAAAAGTTACAGAATGGACCTTTAAATCTGAAGCCCAGAACAGAAAAGCCTCTCTCTCTGTGTCGATAAATCTCATATGAGACGCACATGTGGCATTTGGATATGTTTAGGGGACTTCAGTTCATTTTCATGAAGAGCACGATGTAACAGTAAACAGGAATTTCCTCATAAAAGATCACACATGTTTTACAGAGTGGAGTCCAGGGCTGTGTTTATGTATTGTGTCATTTTGGTGGTAAAAGTTACAGATTAAAGCCGTGTGTATTAGCCTTTGATTCTTGCATGGGGTGTTTATCATTGCTGATATGTGACTGGAGTGGTGCTCATGTCTCAAAGTCTCTCAGCAACATGCTCTCAGCCAGCTTCAGTTTCACTTGGGAAGTATGCAAGATGTTCTGTTCTCCCTGTGTGCAAAACTGCTGCTCTATTGTGTTTGTTCAAGACTCTACATTACACAAAATGGACTCTTGTGAGCTTTAAGACATGTTATAACACTCTTACTTCCTCTAAAACAGACCTGGACTTGTGTTTTGTTTCTTTCACACATGTTTGAGTAACTCTTTGTTATAGTTTGTGTACATCTCCAAAGCTTAGAATGCTCCATTCCACCTTGTGATGTCATGAAGTAATTTTCAAGTTAGCAACTACCTTCTGTCTTTTGTTCAGTGGAGATGGGCAATTTCAGGCCTGAAATCATCCATTTTAACTTCTTGGGTTCTTTTTAAAGAGGCCATTGAAATCAGGAAACGAGGCACAGACAGCATCAGCCGTGATGACGGAGCGTTCCTCCTGTCACACACGTGGGACACCCTCCTCCAGAGAACATGGGGCGACGGGCAGTGTTGGGGAGTAACAGATTACATGTACGTACTGGAGTTACATAATCAGAGTACAAATTATGAGTAACTGTATTCAGTTACAGTTACTGTTTCAGTGAGTGGTAATTGGATTACAGTTACTTTGTTGAAATAAATGGATTACACGCCGGGAGGCGTGGTCAGTCTGAGCGACCTGCAGGTCCATCAGGTTGACCACGCCCACAGGAAGTAACAACAGCTGATATACGACACGTCACCACCAACACCAGTGACAGTTCTGAAGATGCAGCAGCAGCAGAAACATGTCAACAAGGTAAACACACTTTACTGCATTGTCTTTAAAAAGAACCCAAGAAGTTAAAGTATATAAGAAGACAAAATGAACATCTTTGGCTGAAATCATCCAAATGCTTCTAGTGTATGGAGTTTAAAAACACACTGGAGCACTTCCTGTAGTACCACATGACATTACAAGGTTGAACAGAGTGTTTTCCGTTTAACTATGCAGGGCTTGTGTGTTAAACATGTGTGTATGAAACAAAACACAACTCCGAGTATGATTTTAATGAGGAAACTACATTGGAACAGAGATTAGAAAATAGTGTAACATGGGCCTTTTAATATTGGCCTAAATCAATAAGACAATCCTGTAGAGAGTGTTGTAGTCAAGAGCGCACTAATCAAGACCAAGACCAGTCCAGAGACCAGGACAAGACCAAGACCTCTGAGGGTCAAGACCAAAACAAGATCAAGACTTTTAAAGGTCAAGACCGAGACAAGACCAAGACCACGGCCCATCAAGACCAAATCAAGTCCACCTTTGTAATTTAAATTATTTATTTGTACTTTACAGTTATTTTGGCACAAATATATCAATGCAAGGAGCTTGGACTCAGTCTTGTCTCGGTCTTGAAGGCGTTTGGACTTGGTCTTGTTTCAGTCTTGAGGTCTGACAAATCTATCTCCATTTTATCATTTGCCGAGTGTCAGACCTTGAGACCGAGACAAGACTAAAACCAAATGCCTTCAAGACCAAGACAAGACTGAAACCAAACTCCTTCAAGACCGAGACAAAACTGAGACCAAACTCCTTCAAAACGAGACAAGACTTAATCCAAGCTCCTTCAAGACTGAGACAAGACCGAGTCCAAGAACCTTCAAGACCAAGAAAAGATCGAGTCCAAATGCCTTAAAGACTGAGACAAGACCGAGTCCAAGAACCTTCAAGACTGAGAAAAGGCCGAGTCCAAACTCCTTCAAGACTGAGATAAGACCGAGTCCAAGCACCTTCAAGACTGAGAAAAGACCGAGTCCAAGCTCCTTCAAGACCGAGACAAGACCGAGTCCAAGCTCCTTCAAGACCGAGACAAGACCGAGTCCAAGCTCCTTCAAGACTGAGAAAAGACTGAGTCCAAGCTCCTTCAAGACTGAGATAAGACCGAGTCCAAGCACCTTCAAGACCGAGATAAGACAGAGTCAAGCTCCTTCAAGACTGAGACAAGACCGAGTCCAAGCTCCTTCAAGACTGAGAAAAGACCGAGTCCAAGCTCCTTCAAGACTGAGATAAGACCGAGTCCAAGCACCTTCAAGACCGAGACAAGACCGAGTCCAAGCTCCTTCAAGACCAAGAAAAGACCGAGTCCAAATGCCTTCAAGACCAAGACAAGACCGAGTCCAAGCACCTTCAAGACCGAGACAAAACCAAGTTCAAATATGGTCAAGTCTGAGACGAGACCAAGACCACAAAAAAAAAAAAAAAAAAAAAAAAACGGTACTCGAGACCACGACTGGTCCAAGACTGCTTTCGAGTACTACAACACTACCTGTAGCTACAAACACTCCTGACCCAAGATCTCAGACAAGATCTGATGAGTGAAATGTAAAAAAAACACATTTGAAACAGATAAAAAAATCTACCTAAAGGAGCAATGTGTAACTTTTCTGGTGGGTGCCGTCTGTTTGTCTCCATGGAGATATTTTTTTACTTTGCTTAGTGTGTTCGACAATATGACATTTAAACTTGCATTTATTTTATTATGTGTATCGCCTCTCCATGGATTTGACCAGTAACACCGGCCTGGAGTGATTGACTTACCTGCTTGTTTCCATGGAGATAGACATCCTCCATCAGAAGCACATTTTTCAATATAATAAAAACACTGTGACGCAACAAATACAAATACAAGTGAAATGCTATACCGTGTAACATTGCATCCAACAATGCAACATCTCCATGAGGCAAGCACCCCACCAAAAAGGTTACACAGTGCATCTTTAATGATCTTATAAGTGCAAATAGTCCTATGTGTACTTTTCATATTCTGGAGATGCTAAAACCTTCTTGACACTCTTGTTCTTCTTTGCCATCAGCTTCTTCTCCATCAGTTTCAGTGATGAGAATTTAGGGCCGAACAATTAAAAAATTTAATATCCTCTTTGGGGTTTTCAGAACATAACAGGAAGCTGAAAAGGAGGAAGGACTCAAAATCATGAGTCACTTGTGTCTGGTTGTAGTGAAAGATAAGGCCATCATGGCGTGACAGTGATGGGAACATAAATACTGGAGCTGCCCCTCCCTCCACAGGTGCTCTGCTCTGTCAGCATCAGCATGAATCACACATGAGGAGACAGGTTTTCACTGAGCCTGTGTGAGCTCTGAGAACGCTGCAGGGCCATGTTTTCAAGCACAACCATCAAGAACCCTCATCCTCCCAGTCCTGACGAGTGACGACGATCTGAGCGGGAAAGACAGGACTGAGGCCGGAAACACGCTGTGGAGATGTTTAGGTGGGTGCTGGGTCCTGGGACAGGGTCTGCAGGTACAGCGTTACATTTCATGTTTGTTATTAAAGGTGCAATATCCAGCTGCTTGTCTCCATGGAGATGGAATTGCTTGGCTGTGAATGTTACACAGTGTTAATGAGACTTATCTGTCATTCAGTTAGATGTGTTTCAATGCACTAGGGAAAAAAAATAATAATAATCTAGTTAAGTGAAAATTACAGAAGCCCTGAGAGGCAAGAGAAAAAAAAAGGTTTGGGCTTTATTTTCTAAGTGTTTTTTCCAAAAAATGTCTTTATTACTATTATTATTATTTTATTTTTTTTCATTTTGCAGCAACTCAAAAAAACAAACCAAAAAACAAAACACAAACTGCCACTTCTAGCTGAATTCAGCCTTTTCATAAGTTTTACTTTTGTGTTCTCTTTTATGAGTAAAAAGAGAAGTAAGATTGATGAATCACTGATCACACTAAAGGCATAAGACGTTTAGTTGTGCTGTTGTACTTTGTTGATGTTCTCCTGATTAGCTTATGTAACAAAGGGCTGCTCTATCACGTAAGTTAGGGTTTCTTTGAGTTTTCATCTATCTATCTATCTCTATATCTATCTATATCTATCTATCTATATATATATATATATATATATATATATATATATATATATATATATATATATATATATATATATATATATATATATATATATATATATATACTGATCCTGGCTGCTCAGGAGCAGGCCCTGGGCACTCGAGCAATAGAGGCCCAGATCTACCACACCAGACAAGAGCCACGACCAACCACCCTGGAAGGTGAAAAACGCTTTTAAAATGTATAATATATATATATATATATATATATATATATATATATATATATATATACCAATTTTTTTTTCTCTCTCCCCTCTCAGGGCTTCTGTAGAAAATGACTTAAATTAAGAACATTTTATTTTATTTGAGTAGTAACAAAAAAAAAAAGTAGAAAATCTTGACGTGTAAAATTATGTAACAATGGAATAAGTGAGTTTTTTTCTTAATTAAAGCAACATTTGATTTTGTTTTTTATTTTAAGTGCAAAAAGATGTTGCTTAGGTTATTTAAAGTAAATATTTTAAGTACAAAAAGTCTTAGTCCACTGGTAGATCATTTTTTTCTTGTCAAGTGAAATTTAAATGAGTGTAAAATAAAGAGCTGCGCTAAACCTGCACACGTACAATCTGCACTCGTATGATCGCTGAAAAGCTAAAACATTAACTATCTCCTACGATTTAGGCACAGAACACACTTACCATTATTAGCACCTCCTCTGTCACACAAAGAACACACATAATCCACTGAGTCGTGTCATTTACTTCAAAAGAAGTTGATCACATCAGAGCATGAGGAGCGAGCAGTTTTTATCACCACTAACAGTTTATGCAAATGAGCCATGTGGTTTTAAGTTTAGTTTCTGTAAAACGTAAACAAATGTGAATTATCTGATCAAATGGGCTTATGTGGCTCTATTGTGGTTATGGTTTATATGTTGTAAAGTTGAGTTTATTTATGCAGAAGATTTTAATTAATAATCTGCTGCAGTGTAGAACTTGTAGAATGTTTGGTTTGATCTGCGTAGTGGATTATAGCTCCTTAGCGCTGGTTAGATTTTAATGAAGAATCTGTTGGGTTTGATCTGTGCAGTGGATTGTGGGATATCTCATAGCTCCTTACCGCTGGTTAAACCTCCTGAGCTTCCTGTGCTAAAGGAGCTCATGGTTGTTTGTATTTTTCCTGGTTTATCAATTTAAATTAAGTTAATTTTAGGGCGTGTGCATTTGTAAGATTATGTCAAGAAATCGGGATACTACATTTGATCATGTACACGGGGTTTCTCAGTGCGCATGTAAATGCAGTATCCCAAATACTGACATAACTGGGATATGGATAATAACCGGGATACTGATGTGCATGTATATGCACTCTATGGCTACGTTCAGACTGCAGGGCTTAATGCTCAATTCCGATCTTTTGTGAAATCCAATGTTTTTGCGGTCGTTCACATTTCCAATTAAATGTGACTTGTATGTGATCTCCAATATGAACTTTAAACGGCCTGAAAGTGTCCCGCATGTGACACTGGAGACACGATGATGTCAACCACAGCGAGCGTCTCTGTGTTTACAGAAGTTGTCCAAACATGGACGCGAGCATTGATCACCTGGAGATTTTAAAGTTCCTCTCGTACCGGAGCCAGAACATGAACAACTTACTTGTTTTAAGGAGGAGATTGAGAAGGAGAAGGACGAGGTTTTTGGTCGTGGTGTTTTGTAGGACAGTTGCAGCGACGTCCGTTGAAAGGAACGTGTGGATGTGGAGACGGAGCCAAGAGTGGTGAGTGGTGATGTGCTTCACTTCAGTGACACAGAGTTCATTAACAATTTTCGCCTACTTCAGCGCAGAATAGTGACGTTTGTGTCTTGTTGATAACGTGTAGGTGGATGAATGCACTTTGGCCGTTCACACTGAAGTCGCATGTCAAAAGATCAGATATGTATCAGTTTTAGGAGCACATGTCCAAGTGTCCTGAGTCGCATTTGAAAAAATCGAATCTGTGTCGTTCAGACTGTCATTAAAAGATCAGATACAGGTCACATAGAAGCCCAAAAAATCTGATTTGGGTCACTTCAAGCTGCAGTCTGAACGCAGCCTTTGTCAATAGGTGGTTTTCAGATTCTAGAATGTTACAATGTCATACACCCAGGGAAGAGGAAGGTAAATAACACTGAGGTTGAATTTGATCATTTCTTTCAGTCTCTGAATCCTATAACTCACTGTATTACAAAAATCTGTATTTGAACAAGATTCATTTGAGGTGCCATCTGTACTTAATATCACGGGCCTATAGAATGTTCTGCCATCTGAAACCCAGCGAAGTGAAAGCTGCTTTCCATTACTATCTTATAAATCCTCCATCAAACCACGTGTTCCTTTTGCTATAGGTACACAACGGAAACCTGAAGAGAATCAAGGATCCTCATCTCCCCCATCCTGACGAGTGATGAACCAGAATGTGATGAGACACGGAGACTGGAAAAGCACTATGGACATGTTTGGATCCTGAAGATGTGTGGAGATAGTGTGAGGTTGTGTGTGGAGATAGTGTGAGGTTGTGTGTGGAGATAGTGTGAGGTTGTGTGTGGAGATAGTGTGAGGTTGTGTGTGGAGATAGTGTGAGGTTGTGTGTGGAGATAGTGTGAGGTTGTGTGTGGAGATAGTGTGAGGTTGTGTGTGGAGATAGTGGGAGGTTGTGTTTGGACTCGATGTATGGTTCATTTGAGTGAATCAAACATGGTTCCGCTCCAGAGATGATCAGGTCCGGGCAGCGTGAAGAGGACAGGGCCATGGGCAAACTCGTGATAGCATCTTCAAAACACGTCTCACACTTTGAGTCTGTGGTATGTTGAACAAAGAATCCTTTAATGCTGTCAGATAAAGTGCACCACCGTGTGAGGGTCAAACAGGAGCTCTTGCACAACTCTTCTCAAATGAATAAACATGTGAATCAAACGCATGTATCATAATAGAAATATATATCAAATAATAATAATACATATAAGATCATCAAAAACAAAACAAGTGTGAGAGCACTTTTACGTTGTGACTTTTTAGTCTCTTTTGCCATCATGTTTAACATGTTTGGTCTTCAGGTGCAGAAGCACATTTTGCTGTGAGCTCTGTGTAAGTGTAACTCATGTTCATGAGCAGTGTTTGTGTCAGACATACACTGTGTGCTTCATTTACACATCTGAGGGATTTGGTGATGCTCCAGAAATGTTCCAGCTTCAGTGGCATGGCTTTCAGTCGTATAACTTCTTCCTGTTTTGAAGGACTTTGTCTATAAAAATGCAGTTTATTTAAATTGGTAATTGCTATGGTATTGGTACCAAATGTTCATCACTCTGACATCCATGGAGTCCATTCAGCTGAGTTTATTTTTGTAAAGCTCAAAAAGAGAACAGAAGTCGCCTCACAGGACGCAACAGAACTGTTGATTTAACCAACAGAAAGTTTGTGAACAGTGAAACAGACATTAGTCAATAACAGACAGCAGCTTAACAAACTCACAGAAAACAAGCAAATGGAAAAGTGAACAGAGCACCTCCTGTCCTCAGACCCTCCCTCTGCAGGAACAATTCCAACAAACCCAGTGAGAACCCTGTGAGAGAGACATCCACTCCCATGGACTAAACCAGGACTAAACCAGGATTCCATCAGATTAAATCAGGACTAAACCAGGGCTAAACTGGAACTAAACCAGGACTAAACCAGGGCTAAACTGGAACTAAACCAGGACTAAACCAGGGCTAAACTGGAACTAAACCAGGACTAAACCAGGACGGGCAAGCTGCACATGTGTCCAGGACTAGTGCACATCCATTTGCAGATACATTCCAGAGCCCACTCAAGACTGGGGGCCAGGGAGGGGAGGGGTCTTCATCCAGAGAGTGAAGAGCAGGGCTTGGAGTACAGGGTGAGGACAACACTGTTAGCCTTATATGAACTGCTTCACTCCTCAGTGCACCTTAGTCTGGAATGTGTGGAATCCTTGCTGAAATGACTTCGGCTTGTTTCTTCGTACACAAAAACCTACAGACAGACTCCAGGTCACTTCTCATTGTTGATTCAAACTAAACATGTCTCTTAAGGGGAAGCAGCACAGAATCGGAATCGTGAGTCAAGAAGTCCAAATAAATTAACTTTTTTTATTTTTCTTTGGAAGTCTTTTCGCACGCAACCCCGCCCACCCACCCCCCTACTGACACATCCCCGACCCATCAGCCCCTCCTGTCATGGGAGAGAGACGAAGAGAGATGGAGGGGGGTCTAAAAAGGGGGGAGGAAGAGAAGGAGATACTGTATAGGGAGATAGCGTGAGGGAGAGAGAGGGGGCAGGGAATGGAGAGAGACAAAGAAAAGCAAGATGAGAGGGGGACGGATAGAGAGAAAAAGTGGAAGAAAAATCGAGAAGCGGAGGAGAGGAGAGACAGACAGACAGACAGAGAGATGGTGTGATGATGAATGCACTCTCCTCTCTACATTATAATTAGCGTGATGACACAGAGAGGTGAGTGTACAGAGCTGCACAGACACGCCGCTGCAGACACTCACATACTGAGCATTCCTCGCTCTCCTCCACCGCCAGCTCCACCGTCTCACACAGAACACAACACAAACTGGACATGGACACAGATAACCCGCTCGCCGTCCTGTTCCAAATCCGGCTCCATCATCTCTGGCTCAAATTCACTTATTGAAAAACTGTCTCTCTCTCTGTCAGGCTCCTCATTTTAGTTTTAAAATGTTTGTATAGTAAGTAGTAAGTAAAGTTTTATTTATATAGCACTTTTCACAGACTTACACTACCGTTCAAAAGTTTGGGGTCACCCAGACATTTTTGTGTTTTCCATGAAAAGTCACACTTTTATTTACCACCATGAGTTGTAAAATGAATAGAAAATATAGTCAAGACATTGTCAAGGTTAGAAATAATGATTTGTATTTGAAATAATAATTTTTTTACATCAAACTTTGCTTTCGTCAAAGAATCCTCAATTTGCAGCAATTACAGCATCGCAGACCTTTGACATTCTAGCTGTTCATTTGTTGAGATAATCTGGAGAAATTTCACCCCACGCTTCAAGAATCTCCTCCCACAAGTTGGATTGACTGGATGGTCACTTCTTGCGTCCGTACGGTCAAGATGCCCACTTCTCTTTCTACTCTGGTTAGAGCCTGTTTGTGTTGTTCTCTGAAGGGAGTTGTACACACCGCTGTAGGAAATCTTCAGTTTCTTGGCAGTTTCTCACATGGAACAGCTTTCATTTCTAAGACCAAGAACAGACTGTCGAGTTTCACATGAAAGTTCTCTTTTTCTGGCCATTTTGAGCATTTAATTGACCCCACAAATGTGATGCTCCAGATACTCAACCTGCTCAAAGAAAGGTCAGTTTTATAGCTTCTTTAACCAGCTAAACTGTTTTCACCTGTTCTGACATGATGCACAAGGGTTTCTAATCATCCTTTAGCCTTCTGACGCAATGAGCAAACACACGGTACCATTAGAACACTGGAGTGACAGTTGATTGAAATGAGCCTCTATACACCTGTGCAGATATTGCATCAAAAACCAGACATTTGCAGCTAGAATAATCATTTACCACATTGGCAATGTATAGAGTGTATTTCTGATTAGTTTAAAGTTATCTACATTGAAAAAAACAATGCTTTTCTTTCAAAAATAAGGAAATTTCTAAGTGACCCCAAACTTTTGAACGGTAGTGTAGGTCAAAAAACAAAATGCTAATCATACAAAAGATAAAGAAGATATATTCATAAAAAAATAAAGTCAGTCAGAGCAGCTCTAAACCTGAGGGGGCGAGAAATGTTTTTAGTTGCTTTTTAAAAACATCTACATGATCTAGAGAGCGTGGGTAAGGAGGCAGTTCGTTCCAGAGTTTAGGGGAGACGGTGGACAGGATCTGTCGCGTCGTGTTTTCAAACTTGTCCAGGGGACCATGAGCAGGTTTTGGCTGGTGGACCTCAGGCTCCGGGCAGAGGCGTATGACTTTATCAGATCTGTGATGGAGACAGGAGCCTGGTCATGTAGGGCCCTAAAGGTCTACACCAGGATCTTAAAGTGGACACGAAAAAGAACAGGCAACCAATGTAAGGATTTTCAGATCGGGGTGATATGAGCTCTACTACTGCTGCAGGTCAGGAGCCTTGAAGCAGAGTTTTGGACCAACTGCATTTGGGTATAAACCCACTCTACATGATCCTGATGTTTTTATTTCACTGTTTTGTTTGTTAATCTATTGCTTTTCCTAGTGTGGAACTCTGCCTACAAGCCTCGCTCAGCTTCATTTGACTGGAGGCAAACACTTATGGGTGATGTCACACTTCCTTAGTCCAATTCTTTATTTACGTTATTCAGCCCCACCCACTTTTGACTCTAAACACTCCTATAGGTGAGTTTCAGTTGACGTAATTGTTATTAAAAGCCCGCGTTGCATACTGGGAAATATTTTGGTCGGAGGCAAGAAACACGATAGTGGTCAAACACAGTGCGTAACCTCGCGTATTTATCCCAGATAATGGTAAATTCCTGCTGCATTATCGGATGCACAAATAGAAGCACGGAAGTAGAAAAATGTCTTTTTCGTATTCTGAGTGAAAAGAACCGCTAACGGTGAATTAAATGGCTTTCAAACATTCGCAGAGCAAACGTAGAAGATCTTAGCAAATCTTGGACTCCAACAAGTTCAACAACACATCGAGACTCTTGGAGGTTTTCATCTTTTCTGCTGTGAATGGCCCAGGAGTTTCCACCAAGTCATTGTGGATATCGCCCAAGTGAATATTTGTCCAGGTAGTTGGTGATTCTGACCAGAAATTTGGTTTGGTCCAGGCTCTGTCGGGGTTGAAAAGGGTGATTTGGCGTCCATCGATGCTTATGACCAATTTCTGGTCAAATGGTCTTGGGTCCTCTGCCGTTAGAGTGGATAAATAACCGGGATCAATACCCTTTACGTGCTTTCTCGCTCCGTCCGTCATGTTCAATTAGTGTTTATTGCCGCCGACCAAAATAATTCCCAGCATGCAACGTGCACTTTTGTCAACAATGAAACTCGCCTATAATCGGATTTGGGTCACTTCAGGCTGCAGTCTGAACACAGCCTATATGACTCTATAAAGTCAATACAAAACTGAACCTATTACTCTGTTTCAGACTGATGAAAATATTTGATTGTTGTCATGGCGATTACTGTTTCAAAACAACAAACATTTCCGGCCTCTTCCCTTCCTCCCCCTCATAGTCATAGTGTGATTCCTTCTGATGGTTTCTCACACAGACTCCACAGACGGGACAAGAGCCTCACGACCTCTCAGCAGATAAGACATGTTCAGAAGAAGAAGAGGAGGAGGAGGAAGAGGAGGAAGATGGTGACTGATTCAGTTGAAGCTCTGGGATAACTGTGATAAGAACTGAGCAGCATTTGTGTCAGACTGACTTTAGGACTAGATCAGAGTGTGTGTGTGTGTGTGTGTGTGTCCATGGAGATGTTACTGTTTATTGTTCTTTTTCTGAGATGTTCCACAGTATGACATAAAACTGTTATTTCTCATTGACATCCAGTGTTGGGAAGGTGACTTTTAAAATGTATTCCCCTACAGATTACAGATTACATACCCCAAAATGTAGTAACATAATCCATTAAATTACTTAAAGTGAGTAACGTAATCTGAATACTTTGGATTACTTGATATTGTCATGCTTTTTAGTTTAGTTCTAGTTTAGCTCTGGTTTAGACCTAGTTTAGTTTTAGTTTTAGTCCTAGTTTAGTTCTGGTTTCGTCCTAGTTTAGTTCTAGTTTAGTCCTAGTTTAGTTTTGATTTTAGTCCTGGTTTGGTCCTAGTTTAGTCCTAGCTTAGTTCTAATTTAGTCCTAGTTTAGTTCTGGTTTAGTCCTAGTTTAGTTTTGGTTTTAGCTCTGGTTTCGTCCTAGTTTAGTTCTGGTTTAATCCTAGTTTAGTCCTAGTTTAGTTTTGGTTTTAGTCCTGGTTTATCCCAAAATGTGAAAACTGAAAATTACCTCCGTGTAATCCATTTATTTCAACAAAGTAACTGTAATCCAATTACCACTCACTGAAACAGTAACTGTAACCGAATACAGTTACTCATAATTTGTACTCTGATTACGTAACTTTGGTACATGTAATCTGTTACTCCCAACACTGTTGACATCATGACTGTAGAGTGTACGATGAGCTTTGTGCTCTCTAATTCTTGTGACGTTCTTTCATTAAACTAAAGGATTGTGTTGTAGAATGTTTCCTGTAGACAGTTACACAACTCTTATCCCGAGCTTTGCAGATGTGCTGACTCCACATAACACTTACTCAATGGGATTTGTCATCTCAAAGTTGTGCGTTTAAGAATTAAGACAGATTGTAATATTGTGTTACAAAAATATGTTAGCACATAGTTTGTGAAATTACAGTTTATTTCCCTGGAATTGGACTGGAAAAAAAAAAAGCTTTAAAGATTAAAGGTAGCGTCAGGGTTACATAAGGAACATGCCTTGAAGCAGCAGAGTCAATGTTTTCTTTTTGAGTAAATGTTTGGGGTATTTGTCATTTTAATAGACTTTTAAACTTGTACTTCATTACATTTAGAATCATGGATTTATGGAGTACTGCACAAGTAATCGCCAACATCATGTATGTCTCACCTCTGTCTCTGCACCTGTCTCTGCTCCTGTCTCTGCTCCTGTCTCTGCTCCTGTCTCTCCTGTCTCTGCACCTGTCTCTGCACCTGTCTCTGCTCCTGTCTCTGCTCCTGTCTCTGCTCCTGTCTCTGCACCTGTCTCTGCTCCTGTCTCTGCTCCTGTCTCTGCACCTGTCTCTGCTCCTGTCTCTGCACCTGTCTCTGCACCTGTCTCTGCACCTGTCTCTGCTCCTGTCTCTGCTCCTGTCTCTGCTCTGTCTGCACCTGTCTCTGCTCCTGTCTCTGCACCTGTCTCTGCACCTGTCTCTGCTCCTGTCTCTGCTCCTGTCTCTGCACCTGTCTCTGCACCTGTCTCTGCTCCTGTCTCTGCTCCTGTCTGTGCACCTGTCTGTGCACCTGTCTCTGCTCCTGTCTCTGCACCTGTCTCTGCTCCTGTCTCTGCACCTGTCTCTGCACCTGTCTCTGCTCTCGTGTCTGCTCCTGTCTCTGCACCTGTCTCTGCTCCTGTCTCTGCCCTCTCTGCACCTGTCTCTGCTCCTGTCTCTGCTCCTGTCTCTGCTCCTGTCTCTGCACCTGTCTCTGCACCTGTCTCTGCACCTGTCTCTGCACCTGTCTCTGCTCCTGTCTCTGCTCCTGTCTCTGCACCTGTCTCTGCTCCTGTCTCTGTCTGTGCACCTGTCTCTGTCTGTCTGCTGTCCTGTCTCTGCACCTGTCTCTGCCTGTCTCTCTGCTGCACCTGTCTCTGCTCCTGTCTCTGCACCTGTCTCTGCTCCTGTCTCTGCTCCTGTCTCTGCTCCTGTCTCTGCACCTGTCTCTGCTCCTGACTGCACCTGTCTCTGCTCCTGTCTCTGCACCTGTCTCTGCTCCTGTCTCTGCTCCTGTCTCTGCTCCTGTCTCTGCTCCTGACTGCACCTGCAACCACACATAACAGCAGTGAATCCCCAGCTCTGATTGGACAAAGCTCTGGGAATGTACAGAATGTTGGACTATTTTCCATGTGTACTTTCTACTTTTACTTAAGTACAAATTTGGTAGCAGCACTACTTGTACTGGTTGTACTTGTTTTTTTGAAATATTGTGGTGTTTGGCCTATTACTATTGACAGAGACAGTGTGATTGGTTCTCTGCAGTGAGGAGTCTTGGGCTGATTGTGACTCTATGTTCAAACTGGACAAAACCATTTGCTTTGTCATAAATTCCAGCTTCTTTCAGCTGAGGGCCCTTGCTAAAATAAAACCCTCCTCCCACAGGCGGATTTTGAAAAAGCCACCCATGCATTTGTAACATCATGTCTGGACTAATGCATTTGTTTGTCTGTAGGGCTGGACCAGGACTCCCTGAAATGTCAGAACACTAGATCCTCTGCTGACTCCAAGAGATGAGAGCACGTCACACTTGGCTCCCAGTCTTATGTCAGGAGCAATTCAAAATACTCCATAAAGAGTCAAGAGGTCAGCTGACCTGCTCCTGCTGCTGACCTGCTCCTGCTGCTGTGCCCAAAGCCATGCTCAGTCTCTCTGTCTGTCATGCAGTTTAAAACTAGACTGAAAACTCACCTCTTGTCACTGCATTTAGACAGAATAATGTGGTGTTTTATTGTAGTTTTCCCATGTATTGTGTTATCTGTATATCTGTTTATTATTATTATTATTTATTACAGATACAGGCTTCTATTAAGCACAATTTACTCTTGTGAAAAAGGCACATTGTTCCTCATCAAAAACACACAGTGTTTTCTTTTCATTCACACATGTTTGAGTAAACCATCTCCAAAGCTCAAAATACTCTGTTCCACTTTGTGATGTTATAAAGTGGTAGTTTTCAAGTGAACAGCTCCTTTTACCTTTTGTTCAGTAGAGATCAGCAATTCCAGGACTGAAATGATCTAAATCAGTGGTGCTCAATACGTCGATCGCGATCTACCAGTCGATCGCCAAGGTCGTGTGGGTAGATCAGACTCAGACTCGATCGCGTTTGGACTCGGTCTTGTCTCTCACTCGAGGTCTGACACTCAACAAGTGTGATCATATTTCATTACGGCTGCTGCTGTTGGTAATAAACTTGTAGCGGGTGCAGGAGCGTGTGGGGCGTCTCAGTGCAGCCTGTGCGCTCATTTGAAACCCGCGGAGACTCTACGGCGCATCACAAACACACACGCTCCCTATGCACGGCTCGTCTGCGACAGCGTGTGCCCTCGTGTACCAGCGTGCATCACAGGGCAGGTTCAACTTCCTAAACATCCTACCTGTCCATCTGCCTCACGTCAGCACGCCGCCCCTCGCCTTTTCACGCTCTCGCTCCTTCCTGCGTACAGCCAACACAAGCCCCTCCCACAGTGCGGCTGATTAGAAGAACAAGACCAAACGTGAAGCAAAAACCAGTCTAAATTTGTGTTCCAGTGTTGACACAAAGCAGGTCTACAGCATAGAGCGGATCTACAGAACAGACCTACTGCCACATTTGGCTGAAGTTCGCCTCATAAAAGTGCACAAATGCATCTGTGTTTGTCACGATGTGCGTTTGGTTTGGTAAATGTGCAGAGGCTGGTAAATATCACTGCAAAACCAGAAAAGAATGCAACTCCAGTTTGGAACTTCCTTCACTTTTTTCACAGTTTTGTGTAAAGTGCCAGAGGAAGTTCTCTTAAATAAGAGGTTCTCAAACTGTGGGTGAGGGTCCAAAAAAGGGGCACAGAGTCATTTTGTAAGTAGCTCGCATGCTGAAAAAGTGTGAGCACCCCTCATCTAAATGATTCTAGTGAAGGTGTGTGGAGTTTAAAAACACAGTGGCGCACTTCCTGTATTACCACATGACATCACCAGGTGGAATGGATCAAGCGTTTTCTGTTTGAGAGAAGAACTCATGTATGTAAAGAAAACAGAGAAAGAAAACGTTCGTGATGAGGAAACAACATTAGAACAGATCAGAAAACAGCAGAATATGTTCCTTTTACGTAGACTCTTTTTCTGGCTTTGCGACATGAGTTACCCCACTGAAAAAAAAAAACAGTTTTGGCACTAGAAGTCCCCGTCCTCTGTTATGGTCCATTGTTTGTGAACAGTGTCACACCACATGAGCTGTCTGAGGCCTGACTCACCGACGGTCACCCTGCGTCTCACTCCCGTCACCCTGGGGACACGCTGCAGCGCATGTGTTTTTGTAGTGACACATTTTTGCGTGCGTTCTTTCTAGGAATCCTCTCCATCTTGAGCAGACAGGCCGGAGACGTGCTCTGGGGCTCTGTTTATTCACTTTAGCGGAGGAGCAGCCAGCGCAGTTGTATTGGCTGAATCGTTGGCCGGGTTCGAGGAGCGTGAATGAGCGAGGGTCACATCAGCAGACATAAACAGAGCTGATGTAGAAAGAGCTTGTGTTTGAGCAGAGTGGATCCAAACGTCTTCTTAAGTGTTGGTTGAGATGAAGTGTGCGAGCAGAACGTAAACAGGGCCACACCAGTGAAAGGAGAGGGACGGGGCCCAGCCGCAGAGACGCTGTGTGTGGCTGTAGTGTCGTTGTGTTGTATATAATATTACACAGAACTGACTCTTGTGAGCTTTTAGTCATGTTATAATGTTGTTACCTCCTCAAAAACACAACTGGACTTGTGTTTTATTTGACCCATGCTTGAGTAATCCTGCATTATCAGGTTGTCTGCTAGTCTAATTCATCAGACAGTTTCACTTTGTAGAAACTGTCTGACCTCTCAGCATTAGAATTCATTCTCGATGGTAGGTGGGTTCTTTTTTTTTTTTTTAATCGCTGCTATTTGGTCGTGACATACGTAATGCGCCGCTAACAGGGCTAACTAGTATATTAACCTTTTCCCAAATCCTGTAGGAAGCAGCGTTGGGAGTAACGCGTTATAAAAGTAACGAATTACTGTAATCCATTGCTTTTTGCTGTAACGCAGTAATGTGGTATTAAAGAGAAAAAA
The DNA here is from genome assembly GCF_026225935.1 of Boleophthalmus pectinirostris. NCBI lineage: Eukaryota > Metazoa > Chordata > Actinopteri > Gobiiformes > Gobiidae > Boleophthalmus > Boleophthalmus pectinirostris. The sequence goes on from NW_026571152.1 coordinate 4,413,572, forward strand.
ATAGTAATATTTGACTCGGTACAAATGTGAGTAACGTGCATCACAATGCTTTTTAACCTGGATTGAAGTGGTGGGTTTTTCATTTTTCTTCATACAAATTCGCTAAAATTACAGCGATATCAACAGCGGTGAAACGCCGGAGACGCACCCGTGTAGACCGTCAGGTGACCGTGGGTGAAAGGACCGACGCAGAACTCCACACTCCACGGGGCGAACCGCAGCTGACGCCCGATCGTGCTTTGAGGTCACCCTGTTCCACGGGTGCGGGGTTCACTCAGGGGCAATCCTAGATTCTAAATTCTAGTCCAAGATTAGTCCTGGTTTGGTTCTGCTTTAGTCCTGGTTTAGTCCTGGTTTAGACCTGGGTCAGGTCTGCTTTAGACCTGGTTTAGTCCTGGTTCAGTTCTGATTTAGTCCTAGTTTAGTCCTGGCTTAGTTATTTTTGGTGAGAGGAAGTGAAAAGTACTGCAGTAGTCATGTAATGTTTTACATTTTAAATGCAGTAATGTTGTAATGTAACAAATGACTTTGAAATGACAGTAACAAGTCATAAATAACACATTACAGTTTCAAAGTAACTTGCCCAACAGTGATAGGAAGAAGGACAATAACGTCTTTCCCCTTGATTAAATTCACCAAACTTTCTCTTTGTTCCTGCTTTAAATCCTCGATCTCGGGAATCGTTGCCAACACAGAATGTCTGGCTCGTTGCTGATTGGCTGGTGCTCGGACTCGCACTTTTGGAGTTTTTGCAAACTGCCTAGTGTATTCTGATTCCTGATCTAGTTGCTGGAGAGAAATTAAATTGAGCGGAGGCACTAGGTGGCGCCTAAAGCTCAGAATGCTCCTTTCCACCTTGTGATGTCACGTTGTGGTAATTTTCAAGCTGACCTCTTCTTTTAAATTAAAAAGAGATTTGAAATTCCAGGGCCCAAATCCATCAAATGATTCCTGTGAAGGTGTATGGAGTTTAAAAACACAGTGGAGCACTTCCTGTATTACCACATGACATCACAAGATGGCATGTCCTAAATATGAAGGATCTGAGTGAATGAAACAAAACACAACTTCATGTGTTTGTGAAGAGGAAACATTATAACAGAAACTAATCAGAATAGAGTAATATCGGCCATTTAAAGCAACACTGTGTAACTTTTCTAGTAGATAGAGGGTTGATCTGTGGAGAGTGAACCAGCTCATAGTAAGAATGTATGTTGGTGATTTCCATACAAGAATTTAGATGTGCATTTTTATGTATTACTTTAAAGGGTTATTTTCTAATCTATTTTGTTCTAATCTTGTTTTGTCGTCACACACAGACCTGGAGTGGTGTGTGTTTCAGTCACACAAGTTGAACACACAAACCTGCACATTTACTAGTTATCTGAGTTCTTCTCTCAAACTGAAAACACTCTGTTCCACTTTGTGATGTCATGTGGTAATACAAGTGTTTCACTGTGCTTTTAGACTTCACACACATTCACTAGAGTCATTTGAATGATTTCAGTCCTGGAACTGCCGATCTCTATTGAACTAAAGGTCAAAGGTTACTGATAAGATGAAAACTTCCTGATAACATCACAAGGTGGAACTGAGCATTTTGACTTTTGGAGATGTAAACAGACTAAAACAGACGAATCATAAAGGGTTACTCAAACGTGCGAATGAAACAAAACACAACTCCAGGAACATTTTGAGGAGGTAACAACATTCTAACATGGTTTACAGCTCACAAGAGTCCAGTTTGACAAACACAGAACATTTAAAACAATGTTTAAAAGTTACAATATGCTACGTTATTGAAATGGAGGACACTTCAACTTCATGTCCCACTGAAACCATTACGGCTCTAGTTTATAGAGTGTCCCCATATGGAGCTCAACTCTGTGCGTTAGCCAAGAACCTCAGTGCAGTGTTCATGGACTACTTCATTATTTATTATGATGTATTACTCTGTGTATCCACTCTGAGCAACTCACTAAAAACTGCCTTTTCCAACTGCGAAACATCTAAACTTTGTACGATGATTTCTAAAGGTGAGTTAGAGATAGTGATCCATGCATTTGTGTCCTCCAGACTAGACTCTGTTTATCTGCCTGAGCAAGAAGAAACTTACAAAACTGGTCCAAAACTCTGCTGCAAGGCTCCTGACCTGCAGCAGTAGAGCTCATATCACCCCAATCTCAAAATCCTTACATTTGCTCCTTGTTCTTTTTTGTGTCCACTTTAAGATCCTGGTGTAGACCTTTAGGGCCCTACATGACCAGGCTCCTGTCTCCATCACAGATCTGATAAAGTCATACCCCTCTGCCCGGAGCCTGAGGTCCACCAGCCAAAACCTGCTCATGGTCCCCTGGACAAGTTTGAAAATGCAAGGTGACAGATCCTTTCAAGCCGTCTCCGTTAAACTCTGGAATGACTCCGTAACTCCGGGGTGTCAAACTCATTTTGGTCCAGGGGCCGTATCCAAACTAACAAACGGCAGTAGCTCAGTTGGTGGAGCATTCCCCCACTGATCTGAAGGTTGGCGGTTAGATTCCAGCTCTCGACATAAACATCACAGGTTGAGTGGTCAGATCCACTGACCCACAGGTTGGCTGGTGTGATTTCCAGCTCCCACAGATGAATGCTGTCGTTGTGTCCTTGGGCAAGACACTTAACCCACCTTGCCCACAGTGTCTGCGTACACTGGTGTGTGAATGTGTGTGTGAATGGGTGAGTGGTTCCTTGTTGTAAAGCGCTTTGAGTGCCTTGAACGTGGAAAAAGCGCTATAGAAAAATGTGACCATTTACTTTGATCCCAAAGGGGCCGGATCAGAAAACTCATGTCATATAAACCCCAAGAATAACAATAAGTTCAAATATTTCTGCAGAGAAACACAAATCTATTACAGAAATCTTTTTTAATTGATGAACTCTTTCTTTTACAGAATATTACAATATTATGAACAACCTGAAACTTAAGAAAAATACAATTTCAACACAATATTTTAACATGAACTTAGATGTAAATAGGAATAAGTTAATTTTTTTTTTTTAAATCCTGCACTCGGCTCCACTTTTCTCATGTTGGACATTTTTCTGATGAGGGTGTCACGGTCAACAGTCAAAACGATCGTCCTTTAAGAGCGTTTGGAAAGAGACAAGTCTTCATTTGTGCTGCTCTGGTGGGAGGGGCCACGTACAGAGACGCTGGAGACGCTGCTGTGATAAACACTGCAGAAAATTACCAATATTTTAATAGAAAATATAATGAAAATATTTTAATAGAAAATCAGTTGAGGGCCAGATTAAAGGTCTTGGAGGGCCTGGGCCGTATGTTTGACACCACTGCCATAACTTCTTACCTACGCTCTCTAGATCATGTAGATGCTTTTCGACCCTTCAGGTTTAGAGCTGCTATGACTGATTTAATTTTTTTACAAATGTATCTCCTGCTTTTTTATCTTTTTGTATGTGAAGCACTTTGTGACCTATGTGTGCGAAAAGCGTTAGATAAATAAACTTTACTTACTTACTTATACTGAGAACTCCCTTTTAGACTGCAGAGGAAAATCTTCGTCTTGTCGACAGAGTGTAGAGCTTGTTTCATTCTGGCGCTCATGTAAAGGTCTAATATATGACTGAAGTGCGTTGACAGTGAGGGGTGTGGTTCTCTACAGGCCTGTTTAAGGTGGCAGCTCTACATGTTTACACTGGTCTCTTTAAGGCGGTCAGACGTTAATAGGCCTCACAGCGTCTTCACACAAACCCCAAAGCCACAGCCGTAAAGCAGCTTCACTTTTAAACAAAGATGAGCTTGTTATCATTATTGAACACATACGAGCGGCACCGTGACCCGCTCACATGTGTGTTTGCTCTACGACTCTGTCACTTCTCTAATGGCTTTTCACCGAGCCATTACTTAATAACGTGTCACCACATCTGAGGAACCACACATAAACCAAATGAAGTTCTGCGCCAGTGATTCGACTTGTAACGCGAGAGAGGCAGACACAATCCCACCACAAAGAGCCTCTCAAAAACTGTCACTTCAAGACCACCACAATATTTCACTTTTAAACACCATTAAACATCCATAACCCCATTTTCTTCCCTGTTTCAACAAAAACTGTCTTACTCCAGCACAAATCTATTGCAGAAGCAGCTCTCAAGGTCAAAATAAGTCTGCATTTAATTATAAAGTCATTAATTGTCCAGTAATCAGAAAATATACACTACCGTTCAAAAGTTTGGGGTCACTTAGAAATTTCCTTATTTTTGAAAGAAAAGCATTGTTTTTTTTTTCAATGTAGATAACTTTAAACTAATCAGAAATACACTCTATACATTGCTAATGTGGTAAATGATTATTCTAGCTGCAAATGTCTGGTTTTTGATGCAATATCTACACAGGTGTATAGAGGCCCATTTCAATCAACTGTCACTCCAGTGTTCTAATGGTACCGTGTGTTTGCTCATTGCGTCAGAAGACTAAAGGATGATTAGAAAACCCTTGTGCATCATGTCAGAACAGGTGAAAACAGTTTAGCTGGTTAAAGAAGCTATAAAACTGACCTTTCTTTGAGCAGGTTGAGTATCTGGAGCATCACATTTGTGGGGTCAATTAAATGCTCAAAATGGCCAGAAAAAGAGAACTTTCATGTGAAACTCAACAGTCTGTTCTTGGTCTTAGAAATGAAGGCTGTTCCATGTGAGAAACTGCCAAGAAACTGAAGATTTCCTACAGCGGTGTGAACTACTCCCTTCAGAGAACAACACAAACAGGCTCTAACCAGAGTAGAAAGAGAAGTGGGCATCTTGACCGTACGGACGCAAGAAGTGTCCATCCAGTCAATCCAACTTGTGGGAGGAGATTCTTGAAGCGTGGGGTGAAATTTCTCCAGATTATCTCAACAAATGAACAGCTAGAATGTCAAAGGTCTGCGATGCTGTAATTGCTGCAAATTGAGGATTCTTTGACGAAAGCAAAGTTTGAAGGAAAAAAAATATTATTTCAAATACAAATCATTATTTCTAACCTTGTCAATGTCTTGACTATATTTTCTAATCATTTTACAACTCATGGTGGTAAATAAAAGTGTGACTTTTCATGGAAAACACAAAATTGTCTGGGTGACCCCAAACTTTTGAACGGTAGTGTATGTCTGTGAAAAGTGCCTGGAAACTCATCTCTGTGACTGTTTAGAACTTTCAGAAAGCATAAAGTAACTGACAAATAGCTTTGGATAACATTTTAAAATTAATTAGTCCTATTTTTTACGTTTTTTAAGACAGGTACAGCTCTTTTACCATATCAGTCTTTAAACCAGCTCTAAATCTGGGATACAACTGACAATTTTCCTCCAAATACTGTGATAGATTCAAATCAAGATTCGGTTGACTCTGCACATGTTCACCATGAGAGAAGACAAAGATGAAGCTGTAAAGGAAATTCAAGCTATGTTCCATCTTGAGTTTCCTTTGTGGAAACCTCCTCCTGTGACCTGCATTTACAGCTCTACCTGCTTTGGTTCGTCTATTTGAAAAACTGTTCACTGTACAATGCACGTTTGTAGGTTCTGTCTTTTTAAGTAAGTTTGATTCAAAGTAGGACTAATCCAGGATTAAACCAAGACTTCTGAGTTTTGGTTTAGTCCTGGTTTGGACCTGGTCAAGGCAGAAGAAGCAGATACTGCAGCTGGAACATGTATGGGTCCAGTCACCAGCAGTAACGGAGGGAAACAGGGGCAGATTTTTGACATTCAAATGTCTCTTATTCAGAAACTAGAGGGACTATTGAAATAAGTAAAGTATCAGAATGTAGGAAAGAGTTACACTCCAACAGGGTCAAGTTAAACCTGTGATATTCTTTCAAGTTGTTGACAAAAAATTAAAAACTCATGTCGGTAACGGAGGGAATGAAATATGCAGCACTTTTTGGGCAATAAATCCAAACAGTGATAACTCTTGGTTCTCACTTCCATATCCTTAACAAACTGGTTTGAATATTTGCTTCATATAGTTTTCTACCATATGGTACAAGATTAGGTTGAAAAACCTCTTACTTTTTGATTCATGAGATTTTTTTATGAAGAAAGTCATGGTAACGGAGGGAAAAGTAACAGAGGGAAAATTGTTCAAACAAGTAGAAGGTGCAGGATTTTACATCATTTGTCAGTTTTTTTCTTCTGAATACTTTAATATTACTTCAAAATGAAAGGAAACTATTTCTAGAAAATATGTCAGTCCTTCCAAGCAAATTTTTATCATTTTAAATACTTTTTTTTTTTTTTTTAAATCATGTACCTTCATCAACAGTTCAAAGATGGAATAACACAAGATATGATGAAATACATCCATTTATTTACATGATTTTCAGGTCTTTGAAATTTGGGAACTAATTTTTGTTCCATGTTTCATACATGGTCTGTTTAAAACGTATGGAACTTTAGAACCAAAAATGGTACAGAAAAAAGGTCAACAGTTTCATAAACTAGAGTACATATGTATCTGTTCAATACATTTTTATATCAGATGCATTAACTTGAATTTTTGGCCTTGCTGTTTACTTCTGCTTGACCGGGCCTGTATTCAAACTGTGACCAGAGTTGCCTCTCCACTGATCTGACCTATAACATTTCCTGATTTCCTGAACATTCCAAAGACTGGGATGTGACCCTCAGGTGAGTAGTCAGAGATTATTTTGGGGTCACCTTGTTACGATCTGCGTGTAGGTCAAATGATTGTTGAATAGAAAAAAAAGTGGGTTACATTTATTGTTTGTTCCGTTACTGTTTTTCATTGTTTAAAACTTGAGTACTGTATTTTTCGGACGATAAGGCACAATATCAATAATGTTGAATTCTCTTGTCTATTTCCATATATAAGTTGCACTGGATTATAAGGAACATTAAGTGAAACAAACGGACGACACTTGAGTCTGATCCTTAGTCCAGGCGTCCACGATCCATCAGCAGATCGTGGTGTAATTCGCCCGGAGTTGTCTCTCTGTCTTGGTGAATGTGGATTATGAATGTGACATGTGTCATTTAAGTTTTTTGTTTTTTTTTCTACGAGGACGACTCAAATATACATTGAGTAATAATGTGTTTAATGCAGCTTTGTGCACATTTGTTTAAGTTTTACAGAAACTAAACTTAAAACCGCATGACTCATTTGCATAAACTATAAGCACTGAAAAAAACAAAAAAAAGCAGCTTGGTCCTCATGCATTGATGCGATTCATCTTCTGTTGGACTAAAGGAAATGACTTGAGTGGATTACGTCATAGACAAAGTCGTACTAAAATATTTGGACAGAATTTTGAGCGCCGTGTACCGCATAAAATCAGTTCAAGGTCAGTAAGACAATTACAATTAAAATATAAGGCGCACCGAATTACAAGTGCGCCTTATAGTCCGAAAAATACGGTAATACGAATTGTTTAGGGAGACAGGATCAATCAGTCAACAATAAAATAACCTCATTAATCTTCAGTGATGGTCGAATCCACCTTTATTTTGTGATTTACAAAAAATGTCTACTAACTTGGTTTGAGAAAGTTTATGACTTTTAAAATATGGGTCCCCAGAAAAAAAAAAAAAAAAGTTTGGGAAACCCTGCTGTAGTGCCACAGATATGGAAGCCGAGAGGGGTCACAACAAACGCAAACGCCGCAACAAATACAAATGCGACAACACAACAAAAAGCCACAACACACCAAAAAAAGCCACAACAGAAATGACCGCGGGACTCTATTTTAATGCAAACACCGCAACAGCACACCAAAAAAAAAAGCCACAACACATCAAAAAGCCACAACGGAAGTGACCGCGGGACTCTATTTTCCGAGGGACCGATCAAGCAGCAAGTGAAGAAGAAGAACTACAACGTGAAAAGTAAAGGAACGGAGAAGTTGGAAAAGTAAGTAAAAGTAATTTATTGTTTTATCATTAATCGTTCCACATTGTAGTTCCTCTTCTTCACTTGACACGGGTAGATCGCCGTGTCTCGTCTCGGACTCGTGTTTGGACTCGGTCTCTCACTCAAGGTCTGACACTCAACAAGTGTGATCATATTTCATTACGGCCGCTGCTGTTGGTAATAAACTTGTAGCGGGTGCAGGAGCGTGTGGGGCGTCTCAGTGCAGCCTGTGCGCTCATTTGAAACCCGCGGAGACTCTACGGCACATCACAAACACACACGCTCCCTATGCACGGCTCGTCTGCAACAGCGTGTGCCCTCGTGTACCAGCGTGCATCACAGGGCAGGTTCAACTTCCTAAACATCCTACCTGTCCATCTGCCTCACGTCAGCACGCCGCCCCTCGCCTTTTCACGCTCTCGCTCCTTCCTGCGTACAGCGAACACAAGCCCCTCCCACAGTGCGGCTGATTAGAAGAACAAGACCAAACGTGAAGCAAAAACCAGTCTAAATTTGTGTTCCAGTGTTGGCACAAAGCAGGTCTACAGCATAGAGCGGATCTACAGAACAGACCTACTGCCACATTTGGCTGAAGTTTGTCTAACAAAAGTGCACAAATGCATCTGTGTTTGTCACGATGTGCGTTTGGTTTGGTAAATGTGCAGAGGCTGGTAAATATCACTGCAAAACCAGAAAAGAATGTAACTCCAGTTTGGAACTTTAAAAAACAGGTTTAAAAATCTTCCTTCACTTTTTTCACAGTTTTGTGTAAAGTGCCAGAGGAAGTTCTCTTAAAGAAGAGGTTCTCAAACTGTGGGTCAGGGTCCAAAAAAGGGGCACAGAGTGTTTCAGTGCAGTTTGCTTGGCTTTGTATTAGGTAGATCATTTTGACTTGGTCATTTTGTAAGTAGCTCACATGCTGAAAAAGTGTGAGCACCTCTGCTGAAGAGTATCTGTGGAGGTATGAAACTTCTAGAGGTGTGTACATGAGAATCTAAAGTTGAATATATACTTTATTGTCCTGTCACCACATTTTTTCATCTGACCAGAAACCAACTGAACTCCAAACCACAGACACTGTACCAACCCGTGCTCAAAATGCCATCACTTATCTCTCTTTTTTTTTTCTTTTTCTTTTTTTGCACTTCAAACATCATTTTTAGGACTTGGCGCCAAAGAAATCAGTGAAGGTAAAAATAGAGTGAGTAAAAATAAGACATTCCTGCACGGTGACAGATCTTCCATTTAGAGCAAACGCTGAATTATTGTAGGGAGGAAGGTTCCCAGAAAAACAGCTCTACTCCTCCCTCTCTTACTCATCTTCCTCATTATCTCTTCCTCACTCTTATTACACACTTCCCTATTTGCTCTCTCATCCTCTCTTCTCTCTCTCTCTCTATTCTTTCTGTTCCTCTCTCCTTCTCTGTCTTCTTCGCTCTCTGTCTTGTCTATCTCACTCACTCAGTACTCAGTCCCCCGTCCCCTCTCACTCTTCTCTCTCTTCCTCGCTCTCGCTCTCTCTCTATTCTTTCTTCTCTCTCTTCCTCTCTCTCTTCTCTGTCACTCTCACTCGCTCACTCAGTCCGTCGCTCTTTCTCTGTCTTCTTCTCTCTGTCTCTTGTCTTTCTCACTCACTCAGTCCCCCCCGTCTCTCTCTCTCTCTTTGTCACTCTCTTTCTCTCTGTCGCTCTGTTGCTCTCTTTTTCTCTCTGTCTGTCTCTGTTTCTCTCTCCGTCTCTCTCTCGTTCTCTCTGTCTCTCTGTGTCTCTCTCTCTCTCTCTCTCTCTCTCTCTCTCTCTCTCTCTCTCTCTCTCTCTCTCTCTGTCTCTCTGTCTCTCTCTGTCTCTCTCTCTCTCTGTTTCTCTCTCTGTCTCACTCTCTCTCTCTCTTTCTTTCTCTCTATGTCTCTCTCTGTCTCTCTCTCTGTCAGTCTGTCTGTCTGTCTCTCTTTCTCTCTGTCTCTCTTCTCTCTGTCTCTCTCTCTCTCTCTCTTCTCTCTGTCTCTCTCTTCTCTCTGTCTCTCTCTCTCTCTCTCTGTCTCTCTCTCTCTGTCTCTCTCTCTCTGAGTGTGTCTCTCTCTCTCTGTCTGTCTGTCTCTCATTCTCTCTGTTTCTCTCTCTGTCTCTCTGTCTCGTTCTCTCTGTCTCTCTCTATCTCTCTCTTTGTCTCTCTCTCTCTCTCGTTCTCTTTGTCTCTGTCTCTCTCTGTGTCTCTCTCTCTGTCTCTCTCTCTCTGTCTCTCTGTCTCTCTCTCTCTGTTTCTCTCTCTGTCTTCTTGTCCAAAGACAACAGAGTGTGTGGCGCTACATTCTTCTTCAGTTTTTCAGAGAGAGTTCTGTTGACCTCTGTGTGTGTCTCCCGTCGTTCAGGACAGAGGGGGGTGCGCAGCTCTGAGTCTATGGGCCAACGCGAGAACCCAAAACATGAAAAAGTCTGACGAGAAAGAAGAAGTGAAAGACGCTTTGACTTCGATGCATCCCACTGAGAAATCGAACATGGAGGTTTGATGCTCACTTTTTCGGATGATCCTTGCCAATATGGATCGCGCAGTGACCGGAAGTGTGAAATTCTTGATGCTTCTATAGTGTGATTAGAATGTGGGTCAGTGGGCTCCTCTTGATGTTGAAGCGAGTTCCACCATGACAGAGCAGAGGAAGTCCAATCCCAGAAATCCCAGCAGAGTCCCCCTCCTCCTGTGGCCTGCATAAGCCCACTGTTTACACTGGGGATGAGTGTGTGTCTGCGGGCCGCACACAAGCCTCACACACTCCAGCAGAGTCCCAGCACAGGGTCACAGGGTTAATTAGAACTAAGACTATAATAGAATCACCTCTGTATGAAGCACAGTGGGTCGGGTTTAAAGAGTAAACTGCTAAATATATTCAGTCGCTTAGGCTATGTTAATACTGCAGGGCTTAACGCTCAATTCCGATTTTTTTGTGAAATCCCATGTTTTTGCGAGGTCGTTCACATTTCCAATTAAATGTGACTTGTATGTGACTCCAGTGTGAACATTAAACGGCCCGAAAGTGTCCCTCATGTGCACTGGAGACACAACGACGTCAACCGCAGTGAGCGTCTCTGTGTTTACAGAAGATGTCCAAACATGGACGCAGCATTGAGCACCTGGAGATTTTAAAGTTCCTCTCGTATCGGAGCCAGAACATGAACAACTTACTTGTTTTAAGGAGGAGATTGAGAAGGAGAAGGACGAGGTTTTTGGCCGTAGTGTTTTGTGGGACAGCGGCAGCGACGTCCGTTGGAAGGAACGTGTGGATGTGGAGACGGAGCCAAGAGTGAAGAGTGGTGATGTGCTTCACTTCAGTGACACGGAGTTCATTAACAATTTTCGCCTACTTCAGCACAAAATAGTGACGTTTGTGGCTTGTTGATAACGTGTAGGTGGATGAATGCGCTTTGGCCGTTCACACTGAAGTCGCATGTCAAAAGATCAGATATTGACCACATATCCAAGTGGCCTGGGTCGGATCTGTGTCATTCAGACTGTCATTAAAAGATCAGATACAGGTCACATAGAGGCCAAAAAAACGGATTTGGGTCACTTCAGGCTGCAGTCTGAACGCAGCCTTAGTGGAGGACTAGTACAATCCATGTATCATGTTCATTCGTTTTTCAAAATAAAACCAAAACTAAGAAAACGGAAAAAAAAACTACAATTTCCTTCATCATTTGTCTCCAAACCCAAAATGAAAAAAAAAAAAAAAAGGATAACGGTTTGTTTTTTTCAGTTTTCGATTTTGTGTTTAAATGAACCAAGATTGAACTAGGACTAAACCAAGACTAAACCAGGTCTAAACCAGAAGTGAACCAGGACTAAATCAGGAGCTCTGCACCAGTCCTTTCTCCTGCAGTCACCTGAGGGATGCGGACACACCTCCTGGCCCATCTCAACACTCAGTCCTGGTTCAGTTCTGGTTTAGTCCTGTTTTAGTCCTAGTTCACTCCTGGTTTAGTCCTGTTTCAGGCCTGGCTCAGTCCATAAGGGTCAAAATTGGAAAACTGAAAAAGACGAACTGTTATCCGTTTTTTCATTTTGGTTTTGGAGATAAATAATGAAGAAAATAGTTGTAGTTTAATTTTCTTATTTTTGGTTTTATTTTGAAAAACAAATGAACGGCTGATACACAGATTGAATATGACTCTGGACAGAGGATATTAAAATATAAAGAGATGAGAAAATGCATTTGATTCAAAACTAACTAAACAGCTTAAACTGAGTTCAGATCAGGTCTTAATCTCTGTAACTTTCTGTTGGAGGGTCCATCAGCATGTCTCCATGGAGATGCTATTGCTTAATGTTCCACAGTATGACATTGTTCACAATTTAAACTTTAGAAGATCAAATTTTTAAAAAGTGCAGGACTAAAGCAAGTCTAGGACAAGAGTATGAGTCTAATCAGAACTTCATCAGAACTAAACCAGGACCAAACTGGAACTAACCCAGTCCAATCATCCAAGTTCCAGACAAGGACTAATCTGTATACACTATTTTAATGAATGAAGCTCCACAAAAATGGCATCGAAAGTAAACAGTTTTATTTGAGAATCAGAAAGTGATTGTGATAAATCTCTGTAAACTTCTCAGTGAATATTTGGGATGCTCGGAAAAGCCCCAGGAATGTGAGGAATAACTTTGGAGCACAAATAAAAACAAAAATGAAGTAGAACACCTTTAACACTTGAATGACCTCCTCTTTGAGCCGCACTCGTGTAAAGTGGCTGTGCTTCTCTGGGCGGGCGGGCGGGCGGGCGTGCTCTGTGAGGAGGAAGTCTGGCCCGCTGCGTCTCATGCTCAAACTGCCTTTCCTGTTTGTGCAGCTGTTTAATTCGGCTCAAAAATGTGGATTAAACACTTTGAGAGGAAACCATTTCACACAAAGGAAAATAGCATGTCTAAATACTCCGCTCTGCACCTGTTCACACTCCATCAACATCTGTGGAATCTGACCCACAACTCACATGCAACCACGGGGCACACTGTGAACTCAGCACCAAGCAACAACTGAACAGTACTACTAAAAACATATATATGAAAATGTTTTAGCTCAGAAAAAGTGTTGAGTCTTTGTGTACCGGAGGACATGATGAAGTCCATCTATAAGACATCTGCAGTACTTTGACAACATGTATTTACAGTTTCCTGTCAAGACTGTCAAGACCGCCAAAATAATATGATTTCATCCACACTAGGGATGTAAAAATAACCGAAATATCGTGATATCGTATCGTATCGTCAAAGTTCTCATCACGAAATACATGTCTCTTTGCTTAAATGAAGAGTTCTGGTGCAGCAATAGACAGAGGGGACTACATAGACCATGATCCTTTGCTCCATTTCAGTGCAGACTACAAGAAGAAATAACAGTTCTAACACTTTTAAGTCTTACTTCTTTGGGTTAAGTCTTGTCAAGGCATTTGAGGAGGAAAAAGTAGCATATTCACAGTTTTGTTAGACTACACAATGTATCGCAATAAATATCGTACCATGAGATCTATATTACAGAAGCCCTGAGAGGCAAGAGGGAAAAAAAGAGACAGATTTTTTTTACCAACTCAAAAAAAAAAAAAAAAAAAAAAAAATCTACAAAAAAAAAAAAAAATCTAAAAATCTCTTGTTTTTTTTGTTTTTTTGTTTCTTTTCACTGTTGATGTGGCTGACAAAAAAAAAAAAAAAAAAAAAAGAGTTTTCCTGGTGTATTCCTATAAGTACCACACTTCAGCTCTGGCAAACCGCTGGAGATTTTTGGCCCCTATGTGACCTGTATCTGATCTTTTAATGACAGTCTGAACCACACAGATCTGATTTTTTCACATGTGACCCAGGACACTTGGATATGTGCTCCTGAAACCGATACACTGAAACCTGATCTTTTGACATGCGACTTCAATGTGAACGGCCAAAGCGCATTCATTCAACCTACACGTTATCAACAAGACACAAAGTCACTATTCTGCACTGAAGTAGGTGAAAATTGTTAATGAACTCCATGTCACTGAAGTGAAGCACATCACCACTCATCACTCTTGGCTCCGTCTCCACATCCACATGCTCCTTTCAACGGACGTCGCTGCCGCTGTCCCACAAAACACCACGACCAAAAACCTCGTCCTTCTCCTTCTCAATCTCCTCTTTAAAACAAGTAAGTTGTTCATGTTCTGGCTCCGGTACGAGAGGAACTTTAAAATCTCCAGGTGCTCAATGCTCTCGTCCATGTTTGGACAACTTCTGTAAACACAGAGCACGCTCACTGCGGTTGACGTCATCGTGTCTCCAGTGCACATGCGGGACACTTTCGGGCCATTTAAAGTTCACACTGGAGTCACATACAAGTCGCATTTAATTGGAAATGTGAACGACCTCGCAAAAACATCAGATTTCACAAAAAAATCGGAATTGAGCGTTAAACCCTGCAGTCTGAACATAGCCTAAGGGTCTGTTTACACGAGAACACTTGCGGGTAAAAACACGACAAAATGTTTTATCGGAAGTTTCTTTCATTTAGACGGTGACGGTGTTTTGAGGCTTAAAAACGTAAAAATCTGAAACCAGCCTCCAGAGTGGAAAAGCTGAATATGCTCCATCGTAGAGTTTCCATCTACATTGCCCAAGACGCAAAACTCTGGTCAGATCTGCTCACTTTGTGTACGCGTTTACATCACATACATACAGTACACAGAAACAAACATGTCAGATTGCATGCATAACCAACCCAATTCCACACACTTTTGCGTCACCGTATGCACTCAGATTTCCCATGAAAACGCGAAATAAAGTGAAGACGTGACGCCACTTTTGCGTCTTCCGTTCAGACCCTCATCATATAAACAAAGCCTAATAATACTGGGTTACTCAAACATGTGTGACTTAACAAAAACACAACTCCAGGTCTGTTTTTGATGAGGTAACAACATTATAACATGACTAAAAGCTCACAAGAATCAGTTTTGTGTCATATAAGACCTTTAACACTTTCTTTTTCTTTCATGTCTGTGTCACATATTTTGCCTTTTTGCACCATTTCCCTTCAGTCGTAAAGAAATCACATTACTCACACCAGAACAGCTTCATCACCAGTGTTGGGAGTAACAGATTACATGTACCGGAGTTACGTATTCAGAGCACTAATCATGAGTCACTGTATTCAGTTACAGTTACTGTTTCAGTGAGTGGTAATTGGATTACTGTTACTTAGTTGAAATAAATGGATTACACTGCGGTATTTTCCTGTATTCACATTTTGGGCTATATCCCTTTTTCTTTTTTTTTTCGGTAATTCCAATCATTGCCGGACACTAAACCAGGTCTAAACCAGGTCTAAAAACAGGACTAAACCAGGTCTAAAACCAGGACTAAACCAGGTCTAAAACCAGGACTAAACCAGGTCTAAACCAGGTCTAAACCAGGTCTGAAACCAGGACTAAACCAGGTCTAAAACCAGGACTAAACCAGGTCTAAAACCAGGACTAAACCAGGGCTAAACCAGGACTAAACCAGGTCTAAAACCAGGACTAAACCAGGTCTAAAACCAGGACTAAACCAGGGCTAAACCAGGGCTAAACCAGGTTTAAAACCAGGCCTAAAACAGGACTAAACCAGGATTTAACAGGACTAAATTATGCTGTGTGGACGTGTCTCCTCGTCTTCTATCAATAATATTTTTAATACGGTTAAGGAAAGTTTGGGCTTTTTATTTTCTTTTAGCAGACAAAATCATCTTATGTGAAGATATCCTCGTCTTTGCTTCTCTACAGTAAATCAAGTAATCCAAAGTATTCAGATTACGTTACTCACTTTAAGTAATTTAATGGATTACGTTACAAACTACATTTTGAGGTATGTAATCTGTAATCTGTAGGGGAATACATTTTAAAAGTCACCTTCCCAACACTGGACTTAACAAAAACACAACTCCAGGTCTGTTTTTGATGAGGTAACAACATTATAACATGATTAAAAGCTCACAAGAATCAGTTTTGTGTCATATAAGACCTTTAACACTTTCTTTTTCTTTTATGTCTGTGTCACATATTTTGCCTTTTTGCACCATTTCCCTTCAGTCGTAAAGAAATCACATTACTCACACCAGAACAGCTTCATCACATCCAATCAGATAACTCCAGAAATCAGATAACGATCAGAGTTTTGGTGTAGCCACTGACACATTATCGGTCCACAGAGTGCGCTGGCGTCAGCAGCAATAATCAGGACTTCAAATAAGAGACTTTCTAACGTGTGTAAAGACAGCACAGGACATAAAAAAACATGAACGCTGCCAGAAAACTTACATAACGTGATCGCACAATACAGGCCTCACCGTTACGCTGCGTCCACCACGTCATGTGTTTGGAAGCGTCTGGCTCCGGCTCTGGGGTCTGTGTAACGTGATCGGAGGATTTGACGCTCAGGTCTCTCACTGCTCTCACTGCGCTCTCATGTGTTTTATCAAGTCCCGGCAATAGTTTTATCAAATAGTGTTGCGTAATCCTTCTTTATTATTGAATTTAGTCATGTTTTAGGAACCTATAGATTTTCTAGTATCAAAGTTCACATGTTCTTCAGATAGAGCTCCTCTGGGTGATGTTCAGAACCAGGACATGATTGTGTTGTTGAAGCTACATTCAGACATTACATAAAGGTCCTGCACGCTGAACCTTCTCAACTTTACCTTCAGGTGCATTGTGTAACTTTTTGGTATTATTGCTTTGCCTGATGTGTTTCAGAATATGGCATTAAATGTACTTATACTGTATGTATTCTTTTAAAGGGATAGTTTGGGATTTTTGACATAAATCTTAGTGTCATCCCCGTGAGCAGTGTCGTGCATCAACACTGACTTACCCCCGACAGCGTCTGGTGAGCTGAGATACTGGCCGTTTTCGGTGCTGACGAAAGTAGTCCGGCAAGTTGACTGGGGACAGAATAATAAAGCGTTTTTCTTCTCAAAACAATCTGTGTTCAGAAGAGTGATACATTTGCATCACAAAACCATCGTTGCCTAAAAAGTCAGACCTCATAATCGCTTGGCACTATTTTCTTTCCGTTCGTATCACTGCGCGCTGCCACCAGGTGACAGTCGCGCCTGGTTCACTTTGTTTACTGCTCGGAATGTTAGCGACAACATGACTGATTATGACACTGACAATCAAGACTTTGCCTTTACCACAAAGACAAGGGGAGATCTTTGTGAACCCGAATATACTGATGCTGAATTTCACCAGATGGAGTTAGAACGAGAGAGAGAGAAGAGAGACAAAAGTGGTACAAGTTGAAGCTGGAGCCATGAGAGACGGAGTGAGCCACAATCACCATCACGTCATTTATAAACTCATATACAGTGAACATAGAGCCTCCACTGTGACTGAAGTATGGACGACTAATAGAAACATGGGATCATCCACACGTCCACGTAGCTGCTGCCAACAGTGTACGCGACATTTACAATCGTAATAACAGTCGACTTATAAAGTTACGTTTTGTAGAAGCTTCACTGGTGATATGACACTGAGTGATTTACTGCACACAGAGTTACAGCTGATTCTTGAGTCTGTTCTCTTGTAAACATAGCGGCACTTCTTCGTTCTTACCTGGTTTAGTTTCCACGTTGAAGCCAAAGGCAAGAAGCCAAAGTTTCCTCAGCGCAAAGTCCGTGACAGGAAAACAGTGAAATGTGTGTGGAGATTCAACCAGATTTTTGTTGTTACAGCCTGGAGAATCAAGAGTTCGCACCATTTTTTAGATATATTCTTATGTATCTTATAAAAGCTTATATACTTATGGCTCTAGCTCTCTCGTTAGCTCTCTTCACGTCGCGGTGGTCTGTGCATGTAAACACTGCCAAACAACTGAAGAAAGTGATGGATTCGAGTGATTCGCAGTGATACGAATGGAGAGAAAATAGTGCCAAGTGATAATGAGGTCTGACTTTTTAGGCGACGATGGTTTTGTGATGCAAATGTATCACTCTTTTGAACACAGATTGTTTTGAGAAGAAAAACGCTTTTTTATTCTGTCCCCAGTCAACTTGCCGAACTACTTTCGTCAGCACCGAAAACGGCCAGTATCTGGGCTCACCGGACGCTGTCGGGGGTAAGTCAGTGTTGATGCACGACACTGCTCACGGGGATGACATACAGATTTATGTCAAAAATCCCAAACTATCCCTTTAAGGTGTTTTTATTGTCTTAAAGGTGCACTGTTTAACTGTTTAAGAGTGGGGGGATTTACTAAAGATACAATAGAGATGTTGTTGATGTAGAATTGTTTTGTCTAGAATGTTCCACAGTATTAAACATATCTAAAGTGCATTTGATTATGGTTTTATTGCTCAAAAATACTTTAAGTTTGCTTTGGTAGCATCTCTTGCCTGTCTCCATGGAGATAGAGAAGTTTAGTGCCAGTTTCTGATTTCTGGCAGAGTATGAACATCTCCATGGAGACAAGCAGGTAGCAAACCCACAAGTGCAAAAGTACCATGGTGCGCCTTTAAATATGCTCCTCTGCTTCTCAAGAGCTCAAACTGCTCCATGTCGTCAGTGTGTCAAACTGCACACACACTTTATATATCTCTCTTGTTTTAGCCTTCTTTAAATGACTTCACTTCCGTCCAATCAACAGAACAACAGTGAAAAAGCCAACGACAACAGAAGTACAACTCCAAAATCAGCAAACCAAACCAAGCATTGTAACAAGAGACCACAAACAGAATCATGAGCTGTGCTCACTCTGAACGGTACAAACTGATACATGAGGAAAACAGCTCAGTCCTGAAGGTTTCTACATGTTCCCCTCAGGTGGAGGATTTATCCAGAAGTTTTATCTGAAGGTGCTTCAAAACACTGCTGGTGTTTGCTGTCATGGGCACTTTCTCTGGAAATCCAGACATCAGTCTGGTCCTCACTGTCGTGCCTCAAGTCCGAACAAACATGATCGTCCAATCAGATTTGTTTAGTTCAGTGACACATGTGAAACAAAAGAGCTCATTGGTCACATATCATGTACATTTGCCTGTCCTCAGATGAACAGAGTTTAAGCACTTCACTCACTGGTTCTGCAGAAATCTGTGATGTTTTTCAGTTCCCTGTGACATTTTTATTCTTTATTTTTTTCAATATTGTGACCATGTGTGTCCCTGATTGGCCAATCCACCTGTCAATCACACCCATCTGAAAACAGGCAGAGTGACCAGACTCACAGGTTTGTAAAGTGTTGAAGTGTGGGTTCTCATCTGAGGTTAATGTGCTCTCCCTTTTGAAACTCAGTTTGAAACATCAGCCATGTCCAGTGGTCGACACTTGTCCATCCTCCTGACCTGTGTGCTGCACATCTCTCCTGCATCACTCACTTCATGATGTCACTGTTGTGAAATGACACAGATGGAAGTATATTATGAGTGTACTAGATTTGAAGTTATAGTAGTTAAGTTATAATGTCAGTTTTTTCCACCCGTTGATGAAACACACAGATTTGATGTATTTTATTTTTACAGTGAGACCACTGGTTGACTGTGTCTTTTATGAAACTGTGTCCTTGTGGATGAATAAAAGTCCTTGTGATTGTGATAGAAAAGCTCAGATCTGTTCTGATCTCCATCTGTGTGATGGACCCTGGACTCTTTGCTCTGAGTTTGTTCCACAGCAGATGACCTGCCCTTCACTCTACAACTGTGAGGTCTCAATTTATTCTTCTGCTCATGTCCAAACAAACAGTCTGGAGCGTCCTCCTCTCCTCCTCCCTCTCTCCTCCTCCTCCTCCTCCTCCCTCTCTCTCTCTCCTCACTCTTTCCCTCTCTCTTCTCCCTCCTCTCCTCTCTCTTCTCCTCTCCTCATCTCTCCATCTCTCCTCTCTCTCTCTCCTCTTCCTCCTCTTCTGCCACACAAGTAGTGTCCTGCTTGTGCCCTGAGCTTTCACAGTGTGTGTGTGTGTGTGTGTGTGTGTGTGTGTGTGTGTGTGTGTGTGTGTGTGTGTGTGTGTGTGTGTGTGTGTGTGTGTGTGTGTGTGTGTGTGTGTGTGTGTGTGTGTGTGTGTGTGTGTGTGTGTGTGTGTGTGTGTGTGTGTGTGTGTGTGTGTGTGTGTGTGTGTGTGTGTGGTCAGCTGCCGGGGGAGTTGTCTTTTTATAACTGTGTGCTCTGACGTCTGAAGTGGAATGACTGAAGGACCTTGTTGCACTTACCAGGTACTTGAATTATTTAAAAGTTTTAAAAGAAAGTGAAACTGTATTTGAATATAAATCAAATATATTATATAATCAAATCATTTGCATAGACTGTATATATAAATGGACAAAACAAACAAACAAGCCACCTCGTTTCAAACAGGACGTGAGCACAGGCACACTTCTGACTCCATCGATTCCAGCTTCAGTTCACGTCTCCTCTCTCTGTACCTGCTGCTGTCAGGCTCCTCATTTTACTCCTAACATGTTTGTATTAATCTGCTCTACTTGATCCTGTGATTTTTATTTCACTATTTTGTTCATAAATCAATTCCCAGAGGTGGGACTTGCAAGTCATGACTTGGACTCGAGTGAGACTTGGAGTCATTATTTTTAGGACTTGAGACTTGACTGGATAAAACAGACAAAGACTTGGGACTCGACTTGGACTTGAGGCCTTTGACTTGAGAAGACTTGATGCTTCTCCTAAAAATATATATGTTTTTAGAAAATACTTTAGTGTTGATAAATGCAGTGTTGAATTTTACAGGAACAAACTGGATCATGTCCCTCCCACTTCTGTTTGGTACTTTGGTTGGAACTGAAGTACTGTGATCTGGTATCTTCGAATGTACTACAGTAGTATACAGTATGATGCAGTAATATATAGTACAATACAGTAATATACAGGACAATACAGTAAAACAGACTTTACAGTTTTACTGTATTGTACTAGAGTAAATACATGTAGTACTACAGAGAACTACATGAGAAAATAACTGTTATTTAGCACTTTTAAATCTGAATTCTTTCTATTCTGACCTTAGCGATTCACACTAAGATTTTGTCAAGACATTTAAAAAGGATTAAAAAAAAAAAAGCATTTCTAAAACTCTTACATAAATATATAAAAATACCATGAC
This sequence comes from Boleophthalmus pectinirostris, assembly GCF_026225935.1. Taxonomy (NCBI): domain Eukaryota; kingdom Metazoa; phylum Chordata; class Actinopteri; order Gobiiformes; family Gobiidae; genus Boleophthalmus; species Boleophthalmus pectinirostris. The sequence continues at coordinate 4,434,572 of NW_026571152.1, forward strand.
TGTTAAAACACAATTTAGTATAAAATTCATGTAAACTGCAAAACTGTAAGCGGAACTTTGGTTTAAAGAAATGACTTGAAGCTCAGAGCAGACGACTTGGACTTGACTTGGACTAACGAGCCAGCGACACAATACTCGACTTGAACTTTCTTGTATTTGACTTGGTCCCACCTAGGGATGGGCATGATTAGTCGATTAATCGATAATTGATCATTAAGAATTTAATCGATTACGTTAATTTTAATGGACAAACTGAATGTATGTTGCTGTGTGTATGTGACCAAACAGGTGTGTACATGTGTCTCTGCATCAGAAGGAGCGAGACACAAACAGTGGGTCAGTCTGCAACGTACCGAAGCACAAATGTGTATTTAACGATGATTTGTACAAGAAATTCCACAATTTCCATTGCGTTCGGGACAAGTGTGAGTCCATGTGCACAGTGTATAAAGCAGCACATATGTTTCTGTGTCCAGTGGGAAAAAGTTTTACCAGGTGAGAGTCGCTCAATGTGGATGACGAGTCCCCACCTCCCTCCCCCCGTACGGTGTCCTGGTTTTGACAAAAGCAAATCTGGTCACACTAACCTGTATTCCACTGAGTCATGTCTTTTAATCCGACAGAAATTGACCGCATCAGCGACACGAGCTGGAGTTTTATCTTCGCTTAGTTTATACAAATTAGCGATGTGGTTTTAAGTTTTGTTTCTGTGAGAGTTGCACAAAACTGAATTAAACACATTATAATGTCAAACGGCAGATGTGGCTCTAAAGTGGTTACAGTTTATATGTCGTAAAGTTGAATTTATTTATGCAGATTAGTGGTGCATTGATTAATCGATAATCGATCGTTAATTCTTCCGAGGATTGATTAAGAAAATTTCATCGACTGCCCATCCCTAGTCCCACCTGTCGCTTCCTGTTCCTAATATAAAACCCTAATATAAAGCTCTAAATTCACCCCTATAACTGCTAGCCTCTTGAGCTTCGTTTGACTGGAGCCGGACGCTCCAAGTGATCAGCTCCTTTGACCTTGAGTTAAGTAGAGAGCAGGGTAGTGCAGGGTTTGTGTGTTAAACATGTGTGAATGAAACAAAACACAACTCCAGGTCTGTTTGTGATGAAGAAACGACAAGAACACAGCTCAGAAAATAACACGGTCCCGTTAAGTTGAACAAAAAGCGGTTTGGATGATAATATTTAGACTATTTGACACAGTGACAGCACAATGGTGGTTTGGAACTGTCTTCTTTAACTAAACATGAAACGCCTTTTACAGTGTGGCTTTACAGTCAAGTTTATTTTAATTACATGGGAGTGGACTGCAGATCCCAATCTCTGTCCACGCAGCACATTCTTCACCATGTCTCATCCCCGCGCCGGACTTCCCCGCAACTGTCTCTCTAGCCTCCAAACGATGAGAGCGTCAGACTGGAGCGGGGCTGTCAGGTCTTGTTCACTCACAGGACCTCTCTCTGCCCTCTCCACAGTGGGACCTCCAGTACCTGACAACTTCAAAGAGCTCCTACAGAGAGCAAAAACCTCCCACTCGCCGTCTCAAAACACAGCATTTCAAAGCCCAATGACACGCTATGGGAACGAGCTGACAGACATTCCAATCATGTGGAGTCACTGTCTTATCTTTAAATATGCTCAATATGATGTTACTAATCCACAGACTCAGGGACTGGCTGATGTGAGCGGGTTTGGGTGAGTCAGGGTGGTCCCCGGGGCGTTCTGGGAGGTCCGCATCATAAGTGCTGAATTAGGGAGTCCCCCAGACCTCCACAAAGGAAAACGTGCGGACGGGATGAGCAGGATGAACAGAATGACACGTTCCCACAACCTGCAGGAGATAGATATTTGAAGGTGGAATATTTGAATCTGATTGGTTGTAGTGCAAACAGAGGAAAAGACAGAGAGATCAAACTTCCCATATGGAAAATGTATAGACAAATCATACACCATTTGAACATGTTTCATATGAATCCTACAAGATTTGTATTTGACAGTGAAAACACTTACAAGATCTTTGGTAAATATGTGCAGCATGAAACATATAAAACTTTGTAACCTGCAAGAGCTGAACATGACACTAATCCCACACACAATCTCCTCACAAGTGTTGGACAAAGGTCATTTATTTCATAGAAAAACAAGTGAAATGATGATTGTTTCCTTAAACTCGATTACTGTGTTAATGTGTGTATGAGAGAGAGAAAGAAAATATCACAGTGTGTGTGTGTGTGTGTATAGTATATATATATATATATATATATATATATATATATATATATATATATATATATATATATATATATATATATATACACACCTGGTACACGTTTAGTATATGTTGTATGTATTATATACATACATATATAATCCTTTTCATGATTAAGTATCATCATTATTATTGCTATTATGTTATTTATTTTATTATTTAGTACATGTTTTTATTATTTTTTTCTTTTCTTTTTTTTTTTTTTTTTTTAATCTACTTTCTACGTTTATATTGAGTTTATGTGTGTGTGGGGGGATAATAGGGCATGTATATTATGATTTATGTGGACAAAAAATAAGTAATATCAAATAAGGGAGGATTTAGTTAAAAACAGGTCTTATAGGGAGGGATAAAACAATAAAGGAATATAATGAAACTCTGAAATAGTGCTTTGTTTAATTATTGTCAAAATGTACTTGAATAAAAATTGAAAATATAGTTTTGAAGATGTATGTATAGTAAATTGTATGAAATTAATAAGGGTTTTAACTTCTTTTGGGGAATCTTGCGATCCCTTAACTATTTGTGGTAAACTTGAAACTTAAAGGAGCATTGTCTAACATGTCTAGTGAAGGGTCCACCACCTGCTCCAAAAAGTGCTGCATATTTCATTCCCTCCGTTACCGACATGAGTTTTTTTATTTTTTTGTCAACAACTTGAAAGAATATCACAGGTTTAACTTGACCCTGTTGGAGTGTAACTCTTTCCTACATTCTGATACTTTACTTATTTCAATAGTCCCTCTAGTTTCTGAATAAGAGACATTTGAATGTCAAAAATCTGCCCCTGTTTCCCTCCGTTACCACTTGACCAGACCCAAATATGAGGATGGGTCAAATGCTCACCAGTTTACCAGTGCATATGTCCAGCTCATGTACATTAAATAAAGAAAAAGCCCACATCTTGCGTCCCATGACCTTCTCACACTCTCCTCCCATAATCATTTCTTTAACACGGTCCTCAGACATGTCCGTGCTTATTTTGGCCGATCTCCCCAAACACTCGAGAGGTAAAATAAGTAAACGTGTCCCGGTGAGCATTTGATCCTGCGCTCCTCACATATTTCAGGGCAGACAGGCATTTGGCAAAACAACAAGAGAGCCGTGACTGGATGTGACAGGCCTCTTAGTCACCGAGTCCTGTTGTGGTGCAAAGTGGAATTGGAAAAATGTTCACAGGGATTTGAATATGGAAAACCAACATAAAAGAAAAAAAAAAGTTTTTGTCAAATATTTTTCTCATGTTACCAAACCAAACCACCTGTCTCTCCACAATGGGAAAGAATGTACCCCACAAACATAAATACAAAGCAGTCCTGTGTAATGATGGAGTCTGAGCTCGCTTCTCTCACTTGTTCCACTGACAGTTGTTTTGACCCCTCACTCCATGCATTTGGGTTTGTTGGGAGTTTGTTCGTCTAGAAGCATTGGACAGTGAGACACTAAGGAATCTGAATCCACCAGAGTTAAAAAGTCAAGTTTTATCACTTGAGTGAAATTTGACAAAATGGTTCAAATTAAGATTCAGTTGGTTTAACTCTGTAACTCTTGACTTTGAGCTTCAAATGATGTTTGAAATGAATCGTGTGTATAGTGAGTGTGTTGTGTGTATAGTGAGTGTGTTGTGTGTATAGTGAGTGTGTTGTGTGTATAGTGAGTGTGTTGTGTGTACAGTGAGTGTGTTGTGTGTATAGTGAGTGTGTTGTGTGTATAGTGAGTGTGTTGTGTGTATAGTGTGTGTGTTGTGTGTATAGTGTGTGTCCAGTGTGTTGTGTGTAGTGTGTGTGTATAGTGAGTGTGTTGTGTGTATAGTGAGTGTGTTTGTGTGTACAGTGAGTGTGTTGTGTGTGTATAGTGAGTGTGTGTGTGTGTGTAGTAGTGAGTGTGTTGTGTGTACAGTGAGTGTGTTGTGTGTATAGTGAGTGTGTTGTGTGTATAGTGAGTGTGTTGTGTGTACAGTGTGTGTGTGTTGTGTGAGTGAGTGTGTTGTGTGTATAGTGATGTGTGTGTGTGTGTTGTGTGTACAGTGTGTGTTGTGTGTGTAGTGTTGTGTGTGTAGTGTGTTGTGTACAGTGAGTGTGTTGTGTGTGTGTGTGTGTATATAGTGTTTGTGTGTTGTGTGTGTATAGTGAGTGTGTTGTGTATAGTGAGTGTGTTGTGTGTATAGTGAGTGTGTTGTGTGTATAGTGTGTGTGTGTGAGTGTGTGTGTGTGTGTACAGTGTGAGTGTGTTGTGTGTACAGTGTGTGTGTGTGTGTGTGTGTATAGTGAGTGTGTTGTGTGTATAGTGAGTGTGTTGTGTGTGTGAGTGTGTTGTGTGTATGTGTGTGTGTGTACAGTGAGTGTGTTGTGTGTATAGTGAGTGTTGTGTGTACAGTGAGTGTGTTGTGTGTTAGTGTGTGTGTGTACAGTGAGTGTGTGTGTGTGTGTATAGTGTGTGTGTGTGTGTGTGTTAAGTGTGTGTGTTGTGTGTATAGTGTGTGTGTGTATAGTGTGTGTGTGTGTGTACAGTGAGTGTGTGTGTGTGTATAGTGTGTGTGTGTTGTGTGTATATGTGTATGTGTGTGTGGTGTGTGTGTGTATAGTGAGTGTGTTGTGTGTATAGTGAGTGTGTGTGTTGTGTGTACAGTGAGTGTTGTGTGTATAGTGTGGTGTTGTGAGTGTGTGTGTGTGTAGTGAGTGTGTGTGTGTGTGTGTGTATAGTGTGTGTACAGTGTGTGTGTTGTGTGTATAGTGTGTGTGTGTTGTGTGTATGTGTGTGTGTGTGTTGTGTGTATAGTGTGTGTGTGTGATGTGTGTGTTGTGTGTATACAGTGAGTGTGTGTGTGTGTGTGTGTGTGTTGTGTGTACAGTGAGTGTGTGTGTGTGTGTGTGTGTGTGTGTGTTAGTGTGTGTGTGTGTATGTGAGTGTGTGTGTGTGTACAGTGAGTGTGTGTGTGTGTGTATAGTGTGTGTGAGTGTGTGTGTTGTGTGTACAGTGTGTGTGTTGTGTGTACAGTGAGTGTGTGTGTGTTGTGTGTACAGTGAGTGTGTGTTGTGTGTGTGTACAGTGAGTGTGTGTGTGTGTGTTGTGTGTACAGTGAGTGTGTTGTGTGTATAGTGTGTGTGTGTTGTGTGTGTGTGTGTGTGTTGTGTGTACAGTGAGTGTGTGTTGTGTGTACAGTGAGTGTGTTTGTGTGTACAGTGTGTTGTTGTGTACAGTGAGTGTGTGTGTGTGTATAGTGAGTGTGTTGTGTGTACAGTGGTGTGTGTGTGTGTGTAGTAAGTGAGTGTGTTGTGTGTATAGTGAGTGAGTGTGTTGTGTGTATAGTGAGTGTGTTGTGTGTATAGTGAGTGTGTTGTGTGTAGTGAGTGTGTTGTGTGTATAGTGAGTGTGTTGTGTGTACAGTGTGTGTGTGTGTGTTGTGTGTACAGTGAGTGTGTGTGTGTGTGTGTGTGTGTGTACAGTGAGTGTGTTGTGTGTAAGTGAGTGTGTTGTGTGTATAGTGAGTGTGTGTTGTGTGTATAGTGAGTGTGTTGTGTGTATATGTGTGTGTGTGTGTTGTGTGTACAGTGAGTGTGTTGTGTGTACAGTGAGTGTGTTGTGTGTACAGTGAGTGTGTTGTGTGTACAGTGAGTGTGTTGTGTGTACAGTGAGTGTGTTGTGTGTACAGTGAGTGTGTTGTGTGTATAGTGAGTGTGTTGTGTGTATAGTGAGTGTGTTGTGTGTATAGTGAGTGTGTTGTGTGTATAGTGAGTGTGTTGTGTGTATGTGTGTGTGTGTATAGTGAGTGTGTGTGTGTGTGTACAGTGTGTGTGTGTTTGTGTGTACAGTGAGTGTGTTGTGTGTACAGTGAGTGTGTGTGTGTGGTGTGTACAGTGAGTGTGTTGTGTGTACAGTGAGTGTGTTGTGTGTATAGTGAGTGTGTTGTGTGTACAGTGAGTGTGTTGTGTGTATAGTGAGTGTGTTGTGTGTGTACAGTGTGTGTGTTGTGTGTACAGTGAGTGTGTTGTGTGTATAGTGTGTTGTGTGTACAGTGTGTGTGTTGTGTGTACAGTGAGTGTGTTGTGTGTACAGTGTGAGTGTGTTGTGTGTATAGTGAGTGTGTTGTGTGTATAGTGAGTGTGTTGTGTGTACAGTGAGTGTGTTGTGTGTACGTGTGTGTGTGTAGTGAGTGTGTGTGTGTGTGTGTGTTTGTGTGTACAGTGAGTGTGTTGTGTGTATAGTGAGTGTGTGTTGTGTGTACAGTGAGTGTGTTGTGTGTACAGTGAGTGTGTAGTGTGTGTAGTGAGTGTGTTGTGTGTACAGTGAGTGTGTTGTGTGTACAGTGAGTGTGTTGTGTGTACAGTGAGTGTGTTGGTGTTATGTTCTTTTGTGTGATTGTTGTTGTATTTTTCTGTGTCCTGTAGATGATTTCACATCAACCTGCCGAGGGACTGAAGATGGAAATGAGTCACATTGGCTGTAATCTTTACATCTTTACATTTTAAATGTTCATTAATATGTGTTGTCCCTTTACAAATAAATAACAAATAAGAAGAAATAAGATATTTGGTTAGTTCCGCCCAGCAGACCACAGCAGTGAAGAGGACGCTGGAGATTGACTCTGGTAGAACATCAGGGAGAAGTAGAAGTAGAACCTGCTGTACTGATTATCCAACTTACAACATGCCATTTTGAACTGGTCCCAAGAACAATCTAGCCAGGCTGGTGCCACCTACTGCCTCCACTCAATTTCATTTCTCGACTAGATCAGGAATTGGGATAAACTTGACGGTTTACAAAAACCCCAGAAGTGTGAGTTCAGACACCAGCCAATCAGCGAAGAGACAGACATTCTGTGTTGGCAACGATTCCCCAGATCGAGGATTTAAAGCCGAAACAAAGAGAATGTTTGCTGAATTTTATCAAGGGGAAAGACGTTACTGTCCTTCTTCCTACTGGATTTGGGAAAAGTTTAATATACCAGTAATCCCCGTTAGTGGCGCATTACATACGTCATGACCAAACAGCAGCGATTGGTTAAATAAATAAAAGTACCTGCCTACCGTCGAGTGAACAAATCCTAATGTTGCGAGGTCAGACGGTTTCCACGAGTGAAACTGGCTGATGAATCAGGCTAACCACCTTCAAATTAGAAAATACAAATTGTTAATAAAAAAAGCATTGGGAGCAGTCTTTCAGCTTTTTAGCAACATATCGTTGGATTTTAACCAACGGGGAAGTGGAGCATGTGCAGGTCAAAGGAGACAAATAAACGACTGTTGGATTTGGTGAAATGAGCTGTTTGTTTTTCTCATGTCCATGGAGACTGTACAAGAGGCAAACATAGGAGCTACCTATGGACATTTGAGATGCTACAGGATTTTTACTCCATATGTGGAAGCAAATGTAGCAGGAGACCTTCAGAGGAAACACTTTGGCTGCGTTCAGACTGCAGCCTGAAGTGACCCAAATCTGATTTTTTGCCCTCTGTGTGACCTGTATCTGATCTTTTAATGACAGTCTGAACCACAAAGATACGATTTTTTCAAATGTGACCCAGGACACTTGGATATGTGCTCCTGAAACTGAGACATATCTGATCTTTTGACATGCGACTTCAGTGTGAACGGCCAAAGTGCATTCATCCACCTACACGTTATCAACAAGCCACAAACGTCACTATTCTGCGCTGAAGTAGGTGAAAATTGTTAATGAACTCTGTGTCACTGAAGTGAAGCACATCACCACTCACCACTCTTGGCTCCGTCTCCACATCCACACGTTCCTTTCAACGGACGTCGCTGTCACTGTCCCACAAAACACCACGACCAAAAACCTCGTCCTTCTCCTTCTCAATCTCCTCCTTAAAACAAGTAAGTTGTTCATGTTCTGGCTCCAGTACGAGAGGAACTTTAAAATCTCCAGGTGCTCAATGCTCACGTCCATGTTTGGACAACTTCTGTAAACACAGAGCACGCTCGCTGAGGTTGATGTCATCGTGTCTCCAGTGCACATGCGGGACACTTTCGGGCCATTTACTGTTCACACAGGGGATCACATACAAGTCACATTTAATTGGAAATGTGAACGACCTCGCAAAAACATCAGATTGCACAAAAAAATCAGAATTGAGCGTTGAGCCCTACAGTTTGAACGTAGCCTTTAAGAAATGGATCACCAACTGAAACACCACCCTGGACTCTGCTGTGATGCTGCAGGACACAGAGGAGGGAGGGACATTTTTAGCACTTCCACAGGCTCTGCTGACCCTCCCTGACCTGTGCTCCTGTTCAACTGCACCGAGACCTTTGACCGAGACACAACGACCACCGAGACGTGTAGTGGAAATGTTGCTGAAAATCTTGAATTTCCCTCTGGATCAATAACATCTTTTTCTCTTTCTCTCTCTTTCTTAATTAGTTTGAAACAAGTGATATAAGACAAATAAATCGAACCAGTAGACATTACAACACTGCATTACAACATAACACACACACGAACATTTTTCCCTTGCACAATCTGTATTCTCTTTGCCACTCTCGCCACCCCCAGCTCTCCTTCTCTCTCTCCTTTCAACATCTTATTCCTTTGTCACCAGTGTGCATTTGAAAAAAATCATCCTGAGCCCCCTTCCCCCGTCCCCGTGCCCCTCCCTGTTGCGTGCGATGGACAGAGGTGTTCTCTTTCTTGCAAGCCGGGGCATTAGGCGGGGCATTAGAGGAGGAGAGAGGGGTAACAGTCTCCTGCTGCTCAGACAGATCCTCTTTCAAAGCACTGTCTCCTCAACATTTGTTTTTCTTTCAACATCTCAATAGTGTTTTAGAGACACACGTGGGGACGGAGGGAGCCAAAAATACCTCTTGTTATCGACTGTTACAGTGACACAGAACGGTTACAGACGGATTATCAGACTACGTCACTTCACGTTCCACTGCGCATGTCTCCTGCAGAAAGAGCCGCTGTCCTGTCAGTATCCTGTCAGTGTCTTGGAGGAGTTCAGCAGATTTCAGGCTCTCCTGGGGGCGGGGATAGGTGTGTCAGTCACGTATGAGCAGTGTTGTGGAGTAACAGATTACATGTACCGGAGTTACGTAATCAGAGTACAAATTATGAGTAACTGTATTCAGTTACAGTTACTGTTTCAGTGAGTGGTAATTAGATTACAGTTACTTTGTTGAAATAAATGGATTACATGGCGGTATTTTTTATTTTATTTTTTATTTTTTTGGTAATTCCACTCTTTGCCGGATACTAAATCAGGTCTAAACTAGGACTAAAACAGGACTAAAACTAGGACTAAACCAGGACTAAAACAGGACTAAACCAGGACTAAAACAGGACTAAACCAGGACTAAATCCTGCTGTGTGGAAGTGTCTCCTCGTCTTCTGTCAATAATATTTTTAATATGTTTAAGTAAAGTCTGGGCTTTTTATTTTCTTTTATCAGAGAAGACATCTTCTGTTAAAATATCCTCATCTTTGCTTCTCTACAACAAATCAAGTAATCCAAAGTATTCGGATTACGTTACTCACTTTAAGTAAATTAATGGATTCCGTTACAAACTACATTTTGGGGTATGTAATCTGTAATCTGTAGGGGAATACATTTTAAAAGTCACCTTCACAACACTGCATATGAGTGGATGTCTGACTGCTGAGTTTTGAGACACTTCTCGTCATTTACACACCCACCTGCATTTAACACAGGTGTAATATGGGTCATTATGATGTATGCCACTCACTGATGTTCATTTAGCATCATAACTGCATCTTAACATGGTGATAAAATGTTTTAGTGCTGACAACATCACCAACAGTGTTGGGAGTAACGTGTTATAAAAGTAACAAATTACTGTAATGCATTGCTTTTTGTTGTAACACAGTAATGTGGCATTACAGGGGAAAAAATTATACAATTTTACTTGGTACAAATGTGAGTAACGCGCGTTACAAAGCTTTTTTAACCTGGATTGAAGTGGTGGCTTTTTCTTCATACAAATTTGCTAAAATCATTGCGATATCAGCAATGGTGAAACACCGGAGACACGGCCGTGTAGACCGTCAAATGACCGCGGGCGCAGGACTGACGCAGAACTCCACGCTCCACGGAGCTAACCACAGCTTCCAAGTTCCAGTCTAAGATTAGTCCTGGTTTGGACCTGGTTTAGACCTGGTTTAGTCCTGGTTTAGTCCTGTTTTAGACCTGGTTTAGGGTTAGGGTTAGTTCACCGGACTGTAAATCAGGACGAGGGGGCATATCAGCTCCCTCACACCTGGGATACTGTTGTGAAGAAGTGGGAGTGCAGATGGAGCTGTCGTCCTAATGCTCCAAGTTGGAAAACAGCACCAAAATCTGTTTAAATGTCCATGCAGAAGACCTAACGAACCTAGAAATAGAAATTAATCAGGAAAACTCTATAGAAGGATTTAGAAACTTGGGATCTGACCTCCATTTCTGATATTGGAGGATATAAAGAAGTAAAAAATAGACATTATAATAATCAAAATATGTACAAGGTGTGTTTTTACAGTACGGTCTGAAATGTAAAGTGCAAAAACTTCAAGATAGATTGTTTGCCACCTTAAAAGTGCACTTCTTTCTCTTATGAAAATGACATTTGCCTGAAGTGTTCCATTAATCTTATCTATTTTACATTTATTCAGTTGCAGGTGGTGTTTTTATTGCTCAAAATGATACCTTGAAAAACATACATCTGTGTCCTGTGGATATGGGACCACCCGCACCGAGGGGTCCTGGGGTCAAAGGGTTTTACTGCAGGAGTTTGTCAAGGTTGTGTCATGTGCATTTTTTTGTTTTTTTTTTACATTGTGTTGAGTGGTGAGGATTTGGAAGATGAACCAGGACAAAACAAGGACTGAACCAGGATGGAACCAGGTCTAAATCTTGACATAACCGAGCCAGTGAGTCAGGACCAAGCTCGGACTAAGCGAGGTTTAATTAAAGTAAAACAGGAAAGCATATGGGCCTCTAGATATGGGAAGTTTATGGGAAGTTCTGCATTGTTTTCTGTGGCAAGGGCTACAAGATGAACCAGGACTGAACTAGAACTGAACCAGGACTGAACCAGGTTTAAACCAGGACTGAACTGTGACTGAACCAGGACTGAACTAGGTCAAAACCAGGACTGAACTAGGTCAAAACCAGGACTGAACCAGGACTGAACCAGGACAGAACCAGGACTGAACCAGGACTAAACCAGGTCTAAACCAGGACTGAACTGTGACTGAACCAGGACTGAACCAGGTCTAAGCCAGGACAGAACCAGGATGGAACCAGGACTGAACCAGGACTAAACCAGGACTAACCCAGGTCTAAACCAGGACTAAACCAGGTCTAAACCAGGTCCAAACCAGGACACAACAACCAAACCCAGATTAATCTTAGTTTAAGTACACCAGACATACATTATTATTTTAAAAGTATAATATTCATAGTGACCCACATTTAGCCCAGGACCAATACCGTATTGAACCTGGACTATCATGAATAGGATTGCTGCATTGTTGTTTTGATACAAACGGGGAAAAAAAACAACTATCCATAGGAGGAGCTGACAACTTTACAGCTCTTTGTTGTGATGACATTCATGGCAACGTCAGCTCCCACTGGGCACCGCAGTTTTTATTCAGTGGTTTTAGATGAATCCACAAGTGTCAGAGATTAGAACTGTTGGAACTACAGAGCAGACACAAGCACAATCGGTAACACTTTATAATAACTACACCTTACTTAGCCTTAATAAAATGAACAAACATTTAATTAATAATGAACAAAGATTTCATTAATAATGATTCACGCTTAGTAAATGCTTAATAAAGCATAATTCGTTTTCACTTTAGAAAAGCTCTCAAAAAGACTTAACTAACAGAGATAACAGCTGCCTGAATGATCATTGCATTGCATTATTAGTAAATCATTCTCTCATAGTTTACTAATGATTAATAAATGCTCAAATGGTTAGTCCATGAGTAATTAAGTATGAAATAATTATGAGTAACTATTTACAGCACAGGCAAATTAAGTGCAAGTGCTAATTAAGGTAGTAATTAAGTAGTTACTAAGCGTGAATCATTATTAATTAAGTCTTTGTTCATTATTAATTAAGTCTTTGTTCATGCTTTATTAAGGCTAAATAAGGTGTAGTTAGTATAAAGTCTTACCTAATTATGGTTTACGTCAGATGCACTACCCGTTTCGGTAACACTTTATAATAACTACATCTTATTTAGCCTTAATAAAGCATGAACAAAGACTTAATTAATAATGATTCATGCTTAGTAACTACTTAATTACTACCTTACTACTTAATTTGCCTGTGCTGTAAATAATTACTCATAATTATTTCATACTTAATTACTTATGGACTAACCATTTGAGCATTTATTAATCATCGTTAGTAAACTATGAGAGAATGATTTACTAATAATACAATTGCAATGATCATTCAGGCAGCTGTTATCTGTTAGTTAAGTTTTGAGAGCTTTTCTAAAGTGAAGACAAATTATGCTTTATTAAGCATTTACTAAGCGTGAATCATTATTAATTAAGTCTTTGTTCATTATTAATTAAGTCTTTGTTCATGCTTTATTAAGGCTAAGTAAGGTGTAGTTATTATAAAGTGTTACCCATAATTACAGTAATAGTTAACACTCAGCTGATACATTTCATATGCTGTGAAGAACAGACGATAATGAAAAATGACCATGTTTAGTTTCTTGGACAGTGTCTCCTCTGGACGCAGCTCAGCACTCACACAGTCTGTGACGTGGTTATGTAAATAAACACACCCATGAAGTTTAATGAAATAACTTTGTGCATAGCTTTAGTTTAAATGGAGACTAAAAGTGGATGAAGAAATATTTAACCCAGAATTGATCATATATTGTGGATTGAAGTCACCAACTAACCAACTGGCTTTTGGCATGAATATGTAGAAATAGTGGAGTTGTTAAGAACCAAAATAATTCACTTTTATGGTACAAGCAGAAAACTTTGCCAGATTACTAACACCAAGTCTAATTTAACACTAGAGCTGATGTCACATAGTACTTGATACCACAGAGGTTGCTGGAGTTCACACACTCATTTTTACCCATTTTTGTCCAGATTTAAACAAACAACAAAAAAACAAAACAAAAAACAAACAACAAATAAAAAAGGTGGTTTAAGCAGTAATTTATCTCCCAGTCTCGTTTCCATGTCAGCCATTTTGTGACATGTACAGTACTCGGCTCCAGGGTCGACTTAGGTTTGGTTCCATAGCCACAAATATTGGTCCTAGAGATGTTAATAATCTAGCAGTTTCATGCTTGTACCATCAAAGTGAACAAAAAACACTTTTTGGTCCTTAACAGCTTCACTATGGCTGTGTTCACACTGCAGCCTGAAGTGACCCAAATCAGATTTTTTGGCTTCTATGTGACCTGTATCTGATCTTTTAATGTCAGTCTGAACAACACAGATCCAATTTTTTCAAATATGACCCAGGACACTTGGATATGTGGTCCTGAAACCGATACATATCTGATCTTTTGACATGTGACTTCAGTCTGAACAGCCAAAGTGCATTCATCCACCTACACGTTATCAACAAAACACAAACGTCACTATTCTGCACTGAAGTCAGCAAAAATTGTTAATGAACTCCGTGTCACTGAAGTGAAGCACATCACCACTCACCACTCTTGGCTTTTCAACCTTTCAACGGACGTCGCTGCCGCTGTCCAACAAAACACCACGACCAAAAACCTTGTCCTTCTCCTTCTCAATCTCCTCCTTAAAACAAGTAAGTTGTTCATGTTCTGGCTCCGATACGAGAGGAACTTTAAAATCTCCAGGTGCTCAATGCTGCGTCCATGTTTGGACAACTTCCATAAACACAGAGGTTGACGTCGTCATGTCTCCAGTGTCACATATGGGACACTTTCGGGCCGTTTACTGTTCACACTGGAGTCACATACAAGTCGCATTTAATTGGAAATGTGAACGACCTCGAAAAAACATCGGATTTCACAAAAAAATCGGATTTGAGCGTTAAACCCTGCAGTCTGAGCTTATGAGTCTTAGGTTACTCTTATCTGCAGAAGTGGAAGCATTAATGATAATATGTGATCATTTAACATCTTTTTTTTTTTTTTTTTAATACAGTTTAAGCAGTGATTTATTTCCCAGCCTCGTTTCCATGTCATTCATTTTGTGACATGTGCAGTACTCGGCTCCAGGGTCGACTTAGGTTTGGTTCCATAGCCACAAATGTTGGTCCCAGGGATGTTAATAATCTGGCAAAATGTAATGCTTGTACCATCAAACTGAACAACTGGGCACTTTTTTAGTCCTTAACAGCTCCACTAATAATTCTCAGTTTGGTTTCATGGTTTCTTATAGTATGATTCAGTGAGGATATTGTGAGAAGTACTTTTGGATCGTGCTTCAGTGTTCAGAGTTGACTGACGTAGACGCTGCTTTAGTTTTACACAGATGGACAGATGGAGGCGGAGGGAGTAAAAATAGCCATGAATGGAAAGAGAAAGAAAGAAAAAGCCGTAAAGGAAAAAAAAAAAAAAAGTTTAATCACATACTGACCCACAAAAGTCAGAAGAGACAGAAGCAACAACAATAGACACGACCTGAAGAATGTGCACGGACACATTCACACAAAACCAGGACTAAACCAGGTCTAAACCAGGACTAAACCAGGTCTAAACCAGGACTAAACCAGGTCTAAACCAGGACTAAACCAGGACTAAACCAGGACTAAACCAGGACTAAACCAGGACTGAACCAGGACTAAACCAGGACTAAACCAGGACTAAACCAGGACTAAACCAGGACTGAACCAGGACTAAACCAGGACTGAACCAGGACTAACCAGGACTAAGGACTAAACCAGGACTGAACCAGGACTAAACCAGGACTAAACCAGGACTAAACCAGGACTGAACCAGGACTAAACCAGGACTAAACCAGGACTGAACCAGGACTAAACCAGGACTGAACCAGGACTAGATCAGGACTACACAAGGACTAGACCAGGACTAAACCAGGACTACACCAGGACTGAACCAGGACTAAACCAAGACTAAACCAGGACTGAACCAGCACTAAACCAGGACTAGACCTGGACTAAACCAAGACTAAACCAGGACTAAACCAGGACTAAACCAGGACTAAACCAGGACTAGATCAGGACTACACAAGGACTAGACCAGGACTAAACCAGGACTAAACCAGGACTGAACCAGGACTAAACCAGGACTAAACCAGGACTAACCAGGACTAAACCAGGACTAAACCAGGACTAAACCAGGATTAAACCAGGACTACATCAAGACTAAACCAGGACTGAACAAGGACTAAACCAAGATTACAGAGAGACTAAACCAGGACTAAACCAGGACTACACTGAAACTAAACCAGGACTAAACCAAAACTAAACTAGGACTAAACTAAGACCAAACCAGGATTACACACAGACACAACAAGGACTAAACCAGGACTGGATCAGGACTAAATCAGGACTGGATCAGGACTAAATCAGGACTGGATCAGGACTAAATCAGGACTGGATCAGGACTGAAGAGAGGAGCAACTGAGTTTCTGTTGTTTCTCTGTCTCTGTGTGTCTCTCCTCTCCCCAAATGTCTCTCTCTCTCTCTCTCTCTCTCTGTCTCTCTCTCTCTCTCTCTCTCTCTCTCTCTCTCTCTGTCTCTCTCTCTCTCTCTCTCTCTCTCTCTCTCTCTCTCTCTCTCTCTCTCTCTCCTCTCTCTCTCTCTCTGTCTCTCTCTCGTCTTTCTTCCTCTTGTCCCTGAGTAACATCTCCTCTCTTTCTTTGTCTCTTTCCTCCTACCCCATCTCTAACTCCGTCTCCATCTCTCTCTTTCTTCTCTCTCGCTCTCTCTTTCTCCATCTCTCTCTCCTTAAATTCTCTCTCTCCCTTCCTCTTTCTCTCTGTCTTCTCCCTATGCCCTCTCTCCCCTCTTTCTCTCTCTCCCTCTCTCTCCCTGTCCATCTCTCTCCCCTCTTTCTCTCTCTCCATCCCTCTCTCTTCTCCCTAAACCCCCTCTTTCTTTCTCTCTCCCTCTCTTTCACCTCTCCCTAAACACATTGTCTCTCTCTCTCACCTCTCCATAAATGCCTTTTCTCTCATCCTCTTCATCCCTCTCTCCTCTCCTTCACTCTCTCCCTCTCTCTTCTCTCTGAGCTCTCCCCCTTTTCTCCTCTCCCTAAACACCCCCTCTTTCTCTCTCTTTCTCTCTGTCCATCTTCCTCTCTCTTCTCCCTAAACACCCTCGCTCTCTCTCCTCTCTCTTTCTCCCTATCCCTCTCTCTCTCTCTCCATTCTCTCTCTCCTCTCCCCAAACGCCCTCTCGCTCTCTCCTCCATCTTTCTCTCCTCTCTCCGCCCTCTCCCTAAATTCCTTCTCTTTCTCTCCTCTCTCTCTCCCTGTCCATCTCTCTCTCCCTCTCTTTCACCTCTCCCTAAACAGACTGTCTCTCTCTCCTCTCTCTCCGTTCCTCTTTCTCTCTGTCTTCTCCCTATGCCCTCTCTCCCCTCTTTCTCTCTCTCCCTGTCCATCTCTCTCCATCCCTCTCTCCTATCCCTAAACACCCCCTCTTTCTCTCTCTCTGTCCATCTTCCTCTCTCCTCTCCCTAAATGCCCTCTCGCTCTCCCTGTCCATCTTTCTCTCTCCATCTCTCTCTCCATTCCTCTCTCCTCTCCCCAAACGCCCTCTCGCTCTCTCGTCCATCTTTCTCTCCTCTCTCCCCCCTCCCCCTAAATTCCTTCTCTTTCTCTCCTCTCTCTCTCACTCACTCCCTGTCCATCTCTCTCTCTCTCTCTCTCTCGTCCTCCGGCTCTCGCCCACATCCCGTCTTTTGGAGCCAAGTTAAATTACCGTTGGCCCTGGGTTCTCGTCGGCTGCTGACTGCTCCTTTTCTCTAAGATCACAAACTACAACAAGATGTTTGGGGACAGGAGTTTATCTCTGATTCTTCTGACTCTTCACACTTTGGTTCAAATGTGTGTGGACTTTGATTTGTTTCCTTTTCAGCAGAGGAGCGAGCTTTTCTGGAGGACGATACTCTTTAGTTGTAATGTTCCACAGTAAGATGGAGATAACTATGTGAGGACTCCAGGGCATGGTTACAGGTTAGATCTGTGGAGAGGAGAGCTACCTCACATTAAGTGTTTATGAAAGAATTTTTGAGCAATAATGTAAGTGAATAAATGTAGTGTAGAAAAGTTTTACTTCAACATTCTGAGCAAAGCAATAAGATAAAACATAAAACATAATAACATAAAAAGTGCAGAGTGTTTAAAAGCCTTTAAAAACAAATCTAAACACAACATCAACATTTGAATGAAACTGGAACTAAACCAGGACAATCATTTGTTCAAATTAGAGTAATCCTAATTTAGAATGTCATTTTCTTGATGGACAAATAGGCTGGAAAGTGGGATAAGAAAATGTCTCATTTCACATTATTTTAATGAATTTAAAATTAATTGTAATAATAATTGTAATGGGGCGGCAGTAGCTCAGTTGGTGGAGCATTCCCCCACTGACCTGAAGGTTGGTGGTTCGAATCCAGCTCTCGACATAAACATCACAGGTTGAGTGGTCAGATCCACTGACCCACAGGTTGGCTGGTGTGATTCCAGCTCCTACAGGTGAATGTGTTGTTGTGTCCTTGGGCAAGACACTTAACCCACCTTGCCCACAGTGTCTGCGTACACTGGTGTGTGAATGTGTGTGTGAATGGGTGAGTGTTCTTTGTTGTAAAGCACTTTGAGTGTCTTGAAGGTGGAAAAGTGCTATAGAAAAACTGTGACCATTTACCAATGTTCATATCATATTAAAATGTAGACACTAAATAAAACATGTTGCCAGTGTACAGTTTACTTCTTTGCGTTCTACCACTTGCACCTGCACCTCATCTTGACAAACATTCTCTTCTGTCGTGTCCAGTCGTGGTTTTAATTGCACCACGTTCACCCTGAGGTCACCGGGTCACAGATCAGCACATAAAGGTCAGGCCCTTGTGTCAAACTCATCCAGTGTGTTCACACTGTACCTGCTTAACTGACATATCAAGATTCTGTTCACGGCTTTTGAAATGAGGAAAACTTAGGCCCGTTGCCATAACAATTAACAAGTGAAATAAATGAATGGAGAAAAGTCCTGAGTTGCTTATGACAGGAAGATGAAACCTCCCCGCCGCTCATTTGGCTTTATTATTAAACACTGAATCCGATTTAAAAAACTTTAGACCTATTTTAAACTTGTTCCAAATATTTTCAGTATCAACATCCCACTGTTCCCTGTGAATATTTATAGGAGCGGCCCCAGCACAGAGCCCTGCGGGACACCTTTCCTCTGTGCGCCTGTGATAACAATGAGGCTGGATTTGCAATGGAATAAAATGACCAATCCTTTCCGATTTGGCTCCGTCCACTCACTGCTCCACATCTCAGACACTGGGATTTACAGCTCGGACTTTTTACATAGACGCCACTCCTAAGAATACTTTTATCACCTTATTCTTCACCTTCACTTGGTTAAAAGTATCAGCAGAAGTTGTTGTTGTGTGACTCTAAATAATCTAAATCATGTGCTTTACTCTAATAGAGACTAGTTTCAACATTGAAAAAGTAAAAAGATTTATGTTTTTGTTTTTTGTTTTGCATATATGCTTTGTATACTGTGGTTATGTGTTTAGGCATAAGACACTTCCTCCATCTTTATGAATATGTGTGAGGGTGGTTATGTGGTGGTCAGAGGAGCCAACAGTTTGTCATCACTCCATCACTGAGTGAGAAATGTAATGTCAGGCAGGTTTGAGTGTCCAAAAAGGATATTTATGTTTCAGTTTCCTGTTTATAGGTGCCATTTTGAGGACTATTGGCCATTTAGAATATATACTAATATATTAACATCATATTTTAAGTAAATTTGAGCTTTAAGTCATGTTATAATGTTGTTACCTCCTCAAAAACAGACCTGGAGCTATATGTTGTTCCATTCAGTTTGAGTTGTTTGACTTTTATTACTCCATCTGCATCTCCAAAGCTCAAAAGGTTTTGTTCCACCTTGTGATGTCATGTAGTGGTAGTGTTTTTTACTCTTTTGTCCAGTAGAGACTGACAATTCCAGGGCTGAAATGATCCACCTTAATCTAATGAAGGTGTATGGAGTTGAAAAACACAGTGGAGCACTTCCTGTAGTACAATATGACATCACAAAGTGGAAAAGAGTGTTTTCTGTTTGAGAGAAGAACTCAGCCTGAAAATGGAAGATTATTGTATTAAATATGTGTGAATGAAACAAAACTCCAGGTCTGTTTTTAATGAGGAAATAACATGACAACATAGATCAGACAGTAGTGTTTATATAATGTGCGTTCATGAAATATGTCGTATATAAAGTCATTTTTTGGACTACTCCTTTTTACTCCTACTATTTTAACAATAGGATTATTTTTACACCCTCTACGCACTTCTACAGGATATGGAAAGTAACAAAATGACCTGTAATTTCCAACCCTTTATCAGTCCACCCAACGCCTATGCAGTCTCTCCCCATCCTGTTCCTGTCCACAGCTCAACTATTTTTAGCCCGGCGTTGCTATTCTGGAATTTGTTTGTGAGCGGTGCTGGCGGAGCGTGTGCGCGAGGGCCGGGGCTGAGTCTGGCCCCGCTCGCACGACGGGACAGACGCAGCTAATGTTACAAGTGTGTCAAACCTGCTGGAGCCGCACACTCCCCTGTCTACACCAGAGACCAGAGACTTATGGAGGTATTCACGTCGCAATGAAAACACAGCAACACTGACTCAGAGCGGCTCCAATGAAACGTCTGCAGTTAGAAAAGAAACAGTGTAAATGACATGTATTATTCTCTCTTCTGATCTGGGTTATAATGTTTCCTCATCAAAAGTATACCTGGAGTTAACATATTTAGGCTGAGTTCTTCTCTCAAATTGATGACATCACATTGCAGTGTCATGTGATCATACAGAAAGTGCTCCACTCTGGTTTTAAACTACATCTTCACTAGAATTGTTTGGATGGTTCCAGCCCTGAAATTTACAGAAGTCGAGAGGAGTCACAACAAACGCAAACGCCGCAACAAATACAAATGGGCCCAGTCAAGCAGAAGTAAACAGCAAGGCCAAAAATTCTGATCATTCATCTGATATAAAAATGTATTGAACAGATACATATGTACTCTAGTTTATCAAACTGTTGACCTTTTTTCTGTACCATTTTTGGTTCTAAAGTTCCATATGTTTTAAACAGACCATGTATGAAACATGGAACAAAAATTATTTCCCAAATTTCAAAGACCTGCAAATCATGTCAATAAATGGATGTATTTCATCATATCTTGTGTTATTCCATCTTTGAACTGTTGATGAAGGTACAGGATTTTTTTTTTTAAGTATTTAAAATGATAAAAATTTGCTTGGAAGGACTGACATATTTTATTGAAATAGTTTCCTTTCATTTTGAAGTAATATTAAAGTATTCGGAAGAAAAAAGCAACAAATGATGTAAAATCCTGCACCTTCCACTTGTTTGAACAATTTTCCCTCCGTTACTTTTCCCTCCGTTACCATGACCTTTCTTCATAAAAAATCTCATGAGTCAAAAAGTAAGAGGTTTTTCAACCTAATCTTGTACCATATGGTAGAAAACTATATGAAGCAAATATTCAAACCAGTTTGTTAAGGATATGGAAGTGAGAACCAAGAGTTATCACTGTTTGGATTTATTGCCCAAAAAGTGCTGCATATTTCATTCCCTCTGTTACCGACATGAGTTTTTTAAATTTTTTGTCAACAACTTGAAAGAACATCACAGGTTTAACCTGTTGGAGTGTAACTCTTTCCTACATTCTGATACTTTACTTATTTCAATAGTCCCTCTAGTTTCTGAATAAGAGACATTTGAATGTCAAAAATCTGCCCGTTTCCCTCCGTTACTGCTTGACCGGACCCAAATGCGACAACACACCAAAAAAAGCCACAACGGAAATGACCACAGGATGCTATTTTAATGCAAACGCCGCAACAAATACAAACACCACAACACAAATGCAAATGGTGCAACACATTAAAAAGCCACAACGCATCAAAAAGCCACAACGGAAGTGACGTGAAAAGTAAAGGAACAGAGAAGTTGGAAGTAAAAGTAATTTTTTGTTTTATCATTATTCATTTAATTTTGTAGTTCTTCTTCTTCACTTGCCGCTTGATCGGTCCGTCGGAAAATAGAGTCCAGCGTTCATTTCCATTGTGGCTTTTTTTGGTGTGTTGTGGCTTTCCGGTGTGTTGTTGCATTTGTATTTGTTGCGGCGCTTGCGTTTGTTCTGACCTGTCTCGGCTTCCGTAGAAATTGCCTAGTCTCTACTGAACTAAAGGTAAAAGGTAACTGTCAACTTCAAAACTACCACTTCATGACATCACAATGTGGAACAGAGCATTTTGAGTTTTGGAGATGTAGACAGAGTCATAATAAAGGGTTTGTCAAACACATGTGAAAGTAATAAAAACACAACATCAGGTCTGTTTTTGAGGAGGGAACAACATTCTAACATGACTTAGTTCACAAGAGTCAGTTTTACGCATGTTTGTTTTCATGCAGATGTTATTGAGCTTTAAACTTCTGCAGACAGGCAGGTGTGTTGGAACAATAAAAACACCTGTAATTTAAAAAATGCAGATATTATATATATTTTAAGTTTAATACGACACTGTTACATGTTTAGGGGTTCATTGGTTAGAGCTTCAGAAGGTCCTGGGTTTGACTCCCAGCGGCACACGGCCTTTCTGGGTGGAGTTTGCATGTTCTCTCTGTGTCTGCAGTGTTGGGGAGTAACAGATTACATGTACCAGAGTTACGTAATCAGAGTATAAATCATGAGGAACTGTATTCAGTTACAGTTACTGTTTCAGTGAGTGGTAGTTGGATTACAGTTACTTTGTTGAAATAAATGGATTACACAGTGGGATTTTCCTGTTTTCACATTTTTAGCTATATCCTTTTTTTTTTTTTTTTCAGTAATTCCACTCATTCCCAGAAACTAAACCAGGTCTAAACTAGATTCAACCAGGTCTATAACCAGGACTAAAACAGGACTGTAAGATTACGGATGTAACTCTGGCCCAGGAAAGTCGTAGCACCCGAGGGTCAACAAAAACGAAGAAAAGAAAATAAGTTCTTCACCTTTTTTAATTGGCCACCCCATGAGCAGATCTGACAGCATGTCCCCATGACAGACAACAGGAAACCACACCATGACAAAAAAAAAAAAATACCCCTTATATAGCTTGGCCTAAACCACTAAGCCCCAGACAGGTAAATTTAAACTTTTAAAAACTACTAAATATAGGATTATAAGATTTACAACTATTTACATTTCATAAACTAATATTGCACTTTGTAACATCAGGATTATCAGTTTTTCACTATTATTTCATGTATTAGTTAGATAGTTAAAACCATTTCAACAGTTAAACCTCCCCTCCCCCAGCAGCACTTGGCAGAGTCCAAATCAGGGCGATGGGATGCACCTGGCCTGCACTGATAAGGACACGCCTCCAAATCAGTGCCTCCACCAATCACCTCAAAGGAAAGGAAAAGAGGAGTGAAACAGGGAAAATTAACATGGCATCAAATGAATATAACTGAAAACATGAAGGTGTACACCTGATGAGTGAGGGTGTGGTCTATAGCTCCCTCACAAGGACTAAAAGCAGGTCTAAACTAGATCTAAACCAGGTCTAAACCAGGACTAAAACCAGGATTAAAACCAGGTCTAAACCAGTTCTAAAACCAGGACTAAAACAGGACTAAAACACGACTAAAAGCAGGTCTAAACTAGATCTAAACGAGATCTAATCCAGGTCTAAAAACCGGTCTAAAACCACGACTAAACCAGGTCTAAAACAGGACTAAACAGGACTAAAACAGGATTTAACAGGACTAAATCATGCTGCATGGATGTGTTTCCTCCTCTTCTATGAATATCTGGGCTTTTTATTTTCTTTTAACAGACAAAACATCTTATGTCACGATGTCCGAGTCTTTGCTTCTCTACAGCAAATCAAGTAATCCAAAGTATTCAGATTATGTTACTCACTTTAAGTAATTTAATGGATTACGTTACAAACTACATTTTGGGTATGTAATCTGTAATCTGTAGTTGAATACATTTGAAAAGTCACCTTCCCAACACTGTGTGTCTGCAAATATGCAAATGTGTTTTGCAGCGGCTCATAGTTGCTGAGAAGGATATAACAAACTCTATAGTAGAAATCATACAAAGAACATGAGTTATGAAAGAGTTTTGTGTAAGTTTGACCAGCTAATGTCACTCAGATCTTCAGACGTTTCCCACATCCTTCAAAGACATCTATCCAGTAGAGAACAACATACACAGATGTATTTTGGGGACATAGTCTAAACAAAGGTTAAACATGTCGTGATCATGGTCAAACTCTGCAGGAAACCACTGAAAGTGAATGGAGCAGTGGAGTGTTACATGCTGCTCTGTGTGTACCTATGTGTGTGTGTGTGGTCTCTGAAAACCAAATAAGCAGCACTCACAGGGACTGTCCCTGTCCCGGGCTCAGCTCTGGGTTGGAGGAGTCACAGTGTTTGCAGTGGTGGAACCAAGCACCTGTAGTTCATGATGACACAGGCCTATGCTGCTGCTCACACCAGACTGATGTGTGTGTCACTCTGAACTGAGGTTTACACATTAACGTCATGATATTGAAGCATCATGTCTTTGGAACAAGCAGAAAAATCAAACTCTTGTTAGATCCAGTTGAGAGAAAAATATAGACATCTTCTCTGTCCACAAATGCACAAAGCTCTTCCCTTCTGCACATTTTTCACAAACTAAATCTTCTGTATTGATGATGAAATAGACTGGAGAACTTCTGTGGGTGTCTTCATTAGGGACGGGCATTCAATGAAATTTTCTTAATCGATCGTCGGAAGAATTAACGATCGATTATCGATTAATCATTAACGTTTTTATATTAAAATGATCATCATTATTATTACTATCTGCACTAATCTGCATAAATAAATTCAACTTTATGACATATAAACTGTAACCACTCTAGAGCCACATCAGCCCGTTTGACATTATAATGTGTTTAATTCAGTTTTGTGCAACTCTCACAGAAACAAAACTTAAAACTGCATCACTAATTTGCATAAACTAAGCGAAGGTAAAACTCCAGCTCTTGTGTCGCTGATGCGGTTCAATTTCTGTTGGATTAAAAGACATGACTCAGGTGAATACAGGTTAGTGTGACCAGATTTGTGTTTGTCAAAACCAGGACATCGTACGGGGGGAGGGAGGTGGGGACTCGTCATCGACATTGAGCTACTGTCACCTGGCAAAACTTTTCCCACTGGACACAGAAACATATGTGCTGCTTTGTAAACTGCACATGGACTCCCACTTGTCCCGACCGGAAAGCGTGGAATTTCTTGTACAAGTCATCGTTGCACATCGTTCGCATTTGCACTTCAGTACGTTGCAGGCTGACTGACATGTACTTACCTGTTTAGTCACACTACACACAGCAACCTACATTCGGTTTGTCGATTAAAATGATCGATGAAATTCTTAATGATCAATTTTCAATTACTCGACTAATCATGCCCATCCCTAGTCTCCATGTTTGTTTTGGTTTGTTTGGGTGCTTTGCTTTTGGTGAATTTCACATAATATAGGACCTTTAAAGGTGCACTCTGTAACTTTTCTGGTAGATTGTGTGTCGCCTATTTGTCTGCATGGAGATGTTACTGAATTGTCTGAAATTTTCCACAATAGAGCTTTAAACATGTGGACACAGGCAGGAGTGTTTGGTTGTATAGAGGATTTTTAAAGGAAAAGAAATACAGTGACAGTCCTTTTTCAAATGTTGTGCATGCGTGACACCATCTCCCTCCTCCACAGCTCCCACAGTAGAAACACCTCTTCCGCCTTCCTTACTCAGAAATCACACCTGGGTTTACATCCAGGTGCACGTTCAAAATTACTGTTGAAGTGACCTGTCTAGAGTAATTTAGCAAATGTTCTCTCTGTGTCTGCAGTTTTTAACCCTTTGTCTGGTTCAGTCGCGCCATCACTGGAAGGAATCTTTAAGAATCACCTCAGTTTGGCTTTGCTCCTTTTCCCCTTCTCTTCTTCTTTCAGCGACCTCAAAAATGGACTTTCTTTTGCGGTGAACTGGTCGTGGATTCTCGTCCGCCGTCGCAACAAACGTTCTGCAAACTGCGAGGAAGCTACAGTTTGAAAAAGCCTCTAAGAACTGCTGTATAAACCACATAATCCCTGCGCGCCGTGAGTCAGTTATACTAGAAACATAGGGAGTTTGATTGACAACCTAACAGCCAATAGAAAATGAGGTAGCATTGTTTTCTATTGACTGATGTTTATCTGGCCTCATCACGTCCACAGTTGGTAGATTTTCATTCTTTTTTTTTTTTTTGGTCATCATAATTACAAGGCTGCTGCATCTCTGTAATGTTATTTTAAACTTTCACTGACAATTTGAAACAAAAACAAAAAAAATTCTCCATACAACCTTTAAAGTCTGTATGCACCTGCGAACACACTTCAAGATGGAAGTTTGTGAACTTACAAATATCATGAGAATCCATCTTGCTGTGCAGACTTATAGATTTTCTTGAACCTGTTTTGGAGACAAGCACCTGTCAACCCCTCAGACCAGGTGCAAACTCATTTTGGTCCGAGGGCCATATCCAACCCACTTTGATCCCAAAGGGGCCGGATCAGAAAACTCATGGCATATAAACCCCAAAAATTACAATAAGTTCAAATATTTGTGCAAAAAAATGCAAATCTATTACAGAAATCTTTTTTAAATTGATGAACTCTTTCTTTTACAAAATATTATGATATTATGAACAACCTGAAACTTTAAGAAAAATACAATTTCAACACAAAGTTTTAACATGAACTTGTATGCAAAAAGGAATAAATCAATTTTTCTTGGAAAATCCTGCACTTGGCTCCACTTTTCTCACTTTTTTCTCACATTTTTCTCACATTTTTCTGATGAGGGTGTCACGGTCAACAGTCAAAACGATCGTCTTTTAAGAGCGTTTGGAAAGAGACAAGTCTTCATTTGTGCTGCTAAGGTGGGAGGGGCCATGTACAGAGGCTGCTGGAGACGCTGCTGTACTAAGCACCGCAGAAAATTACCAATATTTTAATAGAAAATATAATTAAAATATTTTTGTAGAAAATACTGCTGAGGGCCAGATTAAAAATCTTGGAGGGCCAGATCTGGCCCCTGGGCCGTATGTTTGACACCTGTGCCTTAGACTAAAGCAACTGCACATAACGACCTACGCAAAGTGAATGTAACGTAATACAAAGGAACAGCACAATCATACACAGATAGACTTGTCACTTTATATTTTACTTCAGATCACACTGCAGTACACGATCATACTGAAGACTACTGCAACCTCATGATATAAGAAATAAAACTCAGTGAATCACAACAACAACCAAAAAAAAAAAAAACAGCATAATTTCACTTATTTTGGGAAAAACACCAAGACTTATCTTTAGATTTTTGAGGTGCTTAAAAGAAACGCTCCATTTCATCACCAACCGAAACACCAGAGTGGAGTAAGAGCGAAGTCTCTCCTGTTGTGTTCACCTGGTTCCTCCTGGACTCTGACGTGATGCTGCAGGACACAGAAGAGGGGGGGACACTTTTGGCCCTTCCACACGATCTGCTCACCCTCCACTGAGACCTTTGACTGACTAACATCTCATCTCCATGGAGACAAGCAGGACACACCAAATGGCCCCATTAAAGGTCAGAAGTTTTTTTTTTCAGTGTATGTATGAGTAATAAAAACGTGTAATTGAACAAATACAAAGTAGAAAGTTTTAATGCCATATTGTGGAACATTTCAGGTTATTCACATCTGCATTCTCCAGAAAAAGCTGCATAGTGCATCTTTAATCTTCCCTTGGCTTGTCAGGGGCAGTAGCAACACATGCACAACTTCTTCATAACTGATTCAGTAGAAAAATAGACAGAGGCTCAGAAGCAGAGCCGCGCTGTAGGTTTGGACGAGAAGAAATCCAGACCACAACACTTTGCCATGAATGTTTTTGGTAGAGCAGCCAGAGTAAAGACTGAAGCATTAAGACTGTGAACGGCTCAGTGGTTTGACCAACTGCCCATTAACCCAAAGGCGGACAGTTCAGTTCTAGCGTTGATCAGTGTATATGTTTGTTGTGCCCTTGAGCATGACTCTTCCTGCACCAGTCTATGAATCTGGGTGGTGAGGCAGTGGATGAAGAGGGGTCCGGTCAAGTGTTAACGGAGGGAAACAGGGGCAGATTTTTGACATTCAAATGTCTCTTATTCAGAAACTAGAGGGACTATTGAAATAAGTAAAGTATCAGGGTCAAGTTAAACCTGTGAGATTCTTTCAAGTTGTTGACAAAAAATTGTAAAACTCATGGAGGGAATGAAATATGCAGCACTGTTTGGGCAATAAATACAAACAGCGATAAGTAGTTAAGTTAAGTTTAGGTTAGGTTTAAGTTTTAGTTTTAGGTTTAGTTTAGTTTACCACACACCAGTGACTTTGAATATATTTTATTTGCTTATACCTATTCATTTTGTTATACAGACAACTTACCAGCTCACCTGTTCCTCCACATGGTCTGGAGACAGAAGAGAGGGCGTGACCTTTGTTGGCCATATTTGTAGTCTCTGGGGGAGGTTTTGGACCAGACCATGTGGAGGGAAGACTCAGTTTCAGTTCGAATTTTGTTATTTCAGTGTTTCTAGTTTATTTTGAGCGCTGTTATTTAAAGGAGACTTAGGCCCTCATGAGAAAGTTAACCACACACTGTAGAAACATGTGAAGTTTGTAGAAGAACTAACCTGTGTTTGGTGGCACTTCCTGTCTGGGAACTATAAAGTGGGAGCAGTTCAGTCAGTCGGGGTCACCATCAGTGCAGTCGTGTGCACGTGGGGTTTTTCCTTAGTTTTGTTCATTTCTGCTGCTTTTGCCTTTATTTAAGCACAGTTTTTTTGTTTTTTGTTTTTTTTGAAATATGTAATTTTTCATTTTGTTTCCACGAATTCACGGTGCAAGGAAGAATACATTTTTTGGTTAACATGGACATTTGTTTTGCCGGCCTCCTTCTTTTAACCACTTTGGCCAGCTTCCTCACAGCTGCCTATACTAGGGTCAGTGTTGGGAAGGTGACTTTTCAAATGTATTCCCCTACAGATTACAGATTACACACCCCAAAATGTAGTTTGTAACAGAATCCATTAAATTACTTAAAGTGAGTAATGTAATCTGAATACTTTGGATTACTTGATTTGCTGTAGAGAAGCAAAGACTAAGATATCTTCACATAAGAAGTTTTTGTTTGTTCTGCTAAAAGACAATAAAAAAAGCCCAGACTTTACTTAACCGTATTAAAAATATTATTAATAGAAGACGAGGAGACACGTCCACACAGCAGGATTTAGTCCTGTTAAATCCTGTTAAATCCTGGTTTAGTCCTGTTTTAGTCCTGGTTTAGTCCTGGTTTAGACCTGGTTTTAGTCCTGGTTTAGATCTAGTTTAGACCTGGTTTTAGTCCTGGTTTAGATCTAGTTTAGACCTGGTTTAGACCTGGTTTAGATCTAGTTTAGACCTGTTTTAGTCCTGGTTTAGTCCTGGTTTAGTCCTGGTTTAGACCTGGTTTAGACCTGGTTTTAGTCCTGGTTTAGACCTGGTTTAGTCCTGGTTTTAGTCCTGGTTTAGTCCTGGTTTAGTCCTGGTTTAGTCCTGGTTTTAGTCCTGGTTTAGTCCTGGTTTAGTCCTGGTTTAGTCCTGGTTTAGTCCTGGTTTTAGTCCTGGTTAAGATCTAGTTTATATATATATGGGATATAGCCCAAAACGTGAAAACAGAAAAATAAATGTAATCCATTTATTTCAACAAAGTAACTGTAATCCAATTACCACTTATTGAAACAGTAACTGTAACTGAATACAGTTACTCATAAATTGTACTGTGATTACCTAACTCTGGTACATGTAATCTGTTACTCCCCAACACTGACTAGGGTGACCATATTTCCGTTTGTGAAAACCTGGACACTTACCAGGCTGGGAGGTGGGGCCTCGACATTGAGCTACAGTCGTCCCTCGCTATTTTTCATCTTTTGCGGTCTCGCCATTTTGCGGATATTTATTTAAGTTTTTTAGTGCAATTTTGCATGTTTTTTTTACAGCATATGAACACGTATTGCGTATTACAGGCGGGTAGTAATTACACACGGGTGGGTCAGGACTAAACCAGGACTAATCTTGGACTTAAGAGAGAGACAACGCCGAGCAGTTTGTCCGCAAAGTGCAATCGGGCAATTGCAGCGTTTACCTTCGTGAGGTGTGGATCGCTCCATCGGTCTTTTCTCCTGTGGTCACCTCCGAGCCCGTCCCAACAGTGAGTCCTGGTTCAGTTCTGGTTTACTCCTGTTTTAGTCCTAGTTCAGTCCTGGTTTAGTCCTCCTCTTCAGTCCTGGGTTAGTACTGGTTTAATCTTAGTTCAGTCCGTGGCGTAGGCCAAGTTTGATATAATCTCGAGTTGACGGGCGGGTGCGGTGTTATACTGCGCGGGTGTGGTCCTGTACTGCGGGTCTCCAAAAATGGAGCCGTGCAGGACTGTAGGACTGTAGGCTCCATTACGGAATAAATGAATCTTCAGTTCGTTACATAAAGAAGGAGGAAAATAACAAAAGGACGACAGCAGCAATAAGTTTTTAAAAGGAAGTAAAAAGGGTTGCACCTGTCCTGTCTGAAAAAAGTGTATAAAGTGTGTGCTGAGGGGTTTTACACACTTGAAACAGATAGAATATAAAATTGACGACTTCATGGATTTAACCTATCGTGGGTTATTTTTAGAATGTAACCCCCGCGATAAACGAGGGACACTGTCCTCTCACCTCACAACCTGTGCACATGGACTCACACTTGTCCCAACTGGGATGGAAAACGGGGTACAAGTCATTGTTAAATGTGCATTTGCGTTTCAGCGTGTTGCAGACTGACCGACTGTTTGTGTCTCGCTCCTTCCGAGTTCACAGAGCTTCGAGAGACACTCATGCCTCACAGCAAGAAGGTTCTGGGTTCGATCCCCTGTCGCCTGGGCCTTTCTGTGTGGAGTTTGCATGTTTCCTCCGGGTGCTCCGGTTTTCCCCATCAACCCAAAACATGCTCCAGGTCTCCAAGAACAGATGATAGTCAAGGTCAGTTAAATACAATCAAGTCAGTAGTAGTTTACCATCACCAGGTATAGAGTGAATGAATAATGCTGACTAATGCTCTGTAAAGCGTCTTTGGATACAAAAAATGTCTGTGAAAAGCGTTATATAAATAAATAAAGACTTACTAAACCCGGACATTTGCAACACTTAAAAAAAAAAACTGACGCCCAGGACAGGACGCAAAAATGGACATTTGGTCACCCTAACCTATATTTGTCTCTATAAAAATGTGATAATTTCCCTGGAGTCTTCTCAGCTCTCTCAGTGAAGGCTTCTCAGGTGTCAGATTCCTACCAGAAAAGTTCCATTGTGCATCTTTAAAGTGTGTGGGTAAACGTGTGCACTTGTAGCATGTCTAGGGTTTTGTGTGCCCCGTGCTAATGCTAAAACAATCAGTGAGTGAGCACACAGCGCTGCAGAGCCTGCTCTCTCTGTTTATTTTTCCTGCACAGAACGGGCAGATAGGTTTACAACAGCACCCTAAAAACATGCCAAGGCAGCACTCACCTCGCCAGATTCTCCCAGCACGTTTTGCTCAATTTGCAGAATATCCTTCCTTTAACTTTTCCTTCATATCCAGCTCTTTTACTCTGGGAAACAAAGAAACTGCAAATACAACTCTGAAGTTCACCACATCCGCTCCTGCTTTTCAGAAAAACACAATACTGTAGAAGAAGTTGTGGAAAGTGCAGTTTGTAAGTTGTTCCTACTTTTTCTCACCTCTCAGCCAATCATAGTATGTCTCTGTATGTGTGTGTGTGTGTGTGTGTGTGTGTTCAATAGATTCAATACAAAACAATAAACTACTAATCTATGGAGTAAGAAAGCTTTCAGAAATATTTGTGCACATAGAATAGAAATCCGTGCATATTTGGCTGTAGTTGCACATAAAATTAATATTTGTAAACTCTCAAATGAGTCCAGTCGTACATAAAATATATTGTGTGTATTTTATCCATCAGAATACGAATTGAAAAGTTACGACATCATGAATTACAATCACGAAATGAAAATTTACGATTTTGCTTTCATCAGTACGAATACGAATTCACAGACGCGACTTTACTGTCAAAAATATTTCACCATTTCACAGACATTATTTATCGAGCAGAAGAAACATCGATCAAGATCAAGACTGAGCATGTTTAAGTTTGTAGTAGAGGGTAAAAAAAAGAGTAATGGCACAACAAGGAGCTACAACAGTGACCAACAAGTGGGTTCATTCAGATGTATTGTAAAAATGTCTTGTCTTGACACATTGAATTGGGGAACTGAATGCTGCTGTGTGATATTGTGTAGAAACCTCCTCTGAACAGGAAACTGCACCTATATCTTAGTAGATGACATCAGTACCGTCAGACGTAACGTTATCCCAGGACTAATTAGCAAATATCAGCGTTCTCTGTATGTTTACATTAAAACATTCACGGCTACAGCCACACCGAGCAATAGTCAGTCTTAACCTTCATCTCAGCTGCATTTCTCACATGAAATGTCCCAGTTTACACCAAACACGACCAAACTGTCCTGGTTACAGACACTGGGTTATATATGAGTTATAATGGGTTATAATAAAACTATCAAATCCACGCCACGACACGGTGACGTTATACTCACCGGTAAATACTGTGTACATACCAAGGGGTTGCCTGTAAACACGAACATTAACTGATGCTGGAAGCTGCATTGACCCTTACATACTGTTCATTTCTTTAGCTTTCACAGTATGGTCCAGGTCAAATTTGACCCAGACCAAGAATTCCCTTATAGTAAGTGAGTAAGTAAGTCTATATTTATATAGTGCATTTCACAGACATTTTCTGTCCCCAAAGACACTTTACAGAGCATTATTCAGCATTATTCATTCACTCTATTCCTGGTGATGGTAAGATACTGTTGTAGCCACAGCTGCCCTGGGGCAGACTGACAGAAGCGTGGCTGCCATGTCAATCTGCGCCATCAGTCCCTCCGACCACCACCATCACTCACACACACCACTTTCATACTAGGCAATGTGGGTGAAGTGTCTTGCCTAAGGACACAATGATTGAACTGATTGTATTTAACTGACCTTGACTATCAACTGTTCATGGACCTGGAGCAGGTTTTGGGTTAGTAAGTGTCTAAACCAAATAAACAGACTGTTCCACATGAATAAACATGTGTAATATATAAATATAATGTTTCAGAGAGCAGGTATGTTTGTGTATGTTTTTGTATGTTTTACAACTCATTTTTGAAGAAAAACATCTGCTATCACACATGTCCTGTTTTACAAAACACAGTATTTTTGACAGTAAAGTCCTGTTTGTGAATTCATACTGATGAAAGCGTAATCGTAAAATTTTATTTTGTGATTGTAATTCTTGATGTTGTAACTTTTCAATTCTTATTCAGATGGATAAAATACACACAATATATTTTATGTACGACATTTGAGAGTTTACAAATATTTATTTTATGCTCAACTACAGCCAAATATGCACCGATTTCCCAGATATGCACAGATTTCTATTTCTATGCGCACATATATTTCTGAAAGCTTTCTTACTCCATACTAATCACAAAAAATGCTCTTTCTCTAACTAGCAGTTTCAGCTCCACCGCAGCAGTAGAACCATTATCCTCCTCAGCCTCTCCATCTCCTCCTCTACTCTGCTACATTTTCCAACTCCAAATGTTGTGTTTTTGTTTTATCTGCCGAACTGAGTCCTTATTTTGTTCAGAATCATCTTTATAATGAATGAAAAGCGTATGTAACTGTATCCTGTGTCTTCACCTTATTTCTAACATTTCCTTTATTTTTCTATATTTGTATACTTCTCAATACTTGTGTACTTTCAAATACTTTGGAGTGGTGGAGCAGTACATTCTCAGATTTCCGTGTGCGTGTGAATGGCTGGCTCTGTTTTGGTCCAGGCCCCATTTCTTCTGAGGCTGGAGGAGCTTATATCCTTGAACATTATGCAGGCTTCTATATAACTGCAAGGCATGGAGTTTTTCGGGGTCACGCGAGCGGGGCAGATGGGGTACTTTGGAGAGAGGGGTATTGTGTTTTGCCCCTTCTTGCTCTGTACCTTTAGCACACAGAGGAAGGAGGAAGGGAGAGTTCAGAGGGTTTTCCACAGCTGGGTTTTATTTAAGGGTCAAAAAGTCAAACAGAAATTGCTCCAAAGACATAAAAAATTCCTTTGAAACTCAGATGGTATCAGTGTCAGAGGTGAGATGGCTGCATTTCTCCAAGATCCTACAGTGAATATATATTCCCTTTGATTTGATAGACATCTCCAGGAAAGTTCATATTCAATATTTACTGAATTAAAGAGACAGGTTTCATCATCGGGCAACAAGAGCAGCAGCAGCATGTTCTGTCAAGAACACGAGTTAATGTGGCGCCATGAAACTCAAAGACACTTTATACTGCAATAATGAGCCACTCCACACTCTGTGATAGTAAACTACTGTAGCCACAGCTGCCCTGGGGCATTGCCACCCCCAAAGACTCACACACACCACATTCAAACTAGGCGACATGGGTAAAGTGTTTTGCCCAGGGACACAATACAACAGCAGTTTCCACAAAAGTCTCTGGTGCCCATGTGACACCTGCTATTCCCAGAGTTCTCCCATCCACCCAGGCCCAGTCCAGCTGAGTGTGTGAAAGTCTCTGTGTTCTCACTATGGCCTCGTTTTCATGTTCTCACCTGTTGGGTGTAATGTTGTGATCTATTTCATTTTTTTCAGTATGTGTTAAGAGAAGTAAATGATTTGTGTATAATATATTATTCAATGTTCTATGAGTTTTTATCCACCTTGCACAGCTCTCACTACAGATGCAGTTACACTGAAGTCTTTTAGAACCCTCTGCTCTGAAGCCACATCTAAACCTGTTCATTCTAGAATGTGGTTTATGCTTCAGTCGCTTTGATCAAATCCAAGCCTCTCTCAGACCTGGACAGTGTCCCTTTAACAGGATTTGATCATTACTCTGTTAATAACAGAGGTTTATATTTGTGCACAGGCTTAAAATAGACTTTTACATGTCAAAAATATGCACAGATGTTTTGCTCTTTGATGCCACAGCAGACACTTGGGCTTAAACAGAGACTAAATGTGACTTGTGGTTTATTCTGAGGATAAAGATCTTGCTTTATAGACGTTGCTCCTCTCATTGTCAATATGACAAAAATGCTCACTGTGTATCAGAATAGTTGAGTGACAGGATCACAGAGATCCTGTGTAGACTCATCCCTTGTGCCTGTGCTCTGTCTCAAGCTGCTCTCGTCTCTCTTTATCTGATGGAGTCTTCTTCAAGGCCCTGCAGCCAGCATCTGGCCCACCACACACACCAGCCTCTGAACGTCTGCACAGATCCTCCTCTGCTTCCACCCTCCAGCAGAATATGGATCTCATCAAGACCTAGACAACAGTCCAAAAACACAGACTGAGGACAGATCCTGAGTGACTTTAGCAGGAGCTGAAACTACAGGTTTGTCTTTAAAATATATGTGTGTAAATCACAACAGTGTTTATATAATGATGTTACACACAGAGGGCAGAAGTGTCGCAGACTCATTTGTGCATAAATGCAAAAATCTGCTGCTCACTGGTGTGGTACACAGGAGTCCAGCAGAGGTGCTCACAGCTCCATGGCTCTTGTGACGATGTTTAGAGTCACATCAGCTCTTTTATTTGATGAAGTCATTTAGATTTTGTACTACTGTGTGTTTGGTGAAATGATCCTGTGAAGAGAAAGACCTATGAGCTGAAGAAGAAGTGAAGAGTGTTTGTTACATGTGGACACTGTGTGGTTCTGTGATTTTGTTCAGTGAGCGTCCACAAACACTTTAAAACCTGAGCATGTTCAAAGGTTCTTCACTTGAGTTTATACATTACAGTGGTTCCTGCAGTGTTTCTGGTCACAGTCCACTTGTCATAAATATTTGTACAGGTTTTTTCTTACTGAATTGTTGTTTCTTTGAGTTGAGACTACAGACTCCTACCTCCATTAATTCACAACCAAAACTAAAAACTGTCCAACAAGTAATCCTGAAAATATCTACGAGCCTCCCTCTGTCCACCCACTCACTGCAAATATGTCTCAAATCAAACTGGGCTTAACAACAAACGCCCCAAAAACAGACTGTGATTTGACATACAGACACAGTGTCCAATGTCCTCTGCTCCCTGTGTCCTCTGCTCCCTGTGTCCTCTGCTCCTTGTGTCCTCTGCTCCTTGTGTCCTCTGCTCCTTGTGTCCTCTGCTCCTTGTGTCCTCTGCTCCCTGTGTCCTCTGCTCCCTGTGTCCTCTGCTCCTTGTGTCCTCTGTTCCTGTGTCCTCTGTTCCCTGTGTCCTCTGCTCCCTGTGTCCTCTGCTCACTGTGTCCCCTGTCCTTTTACTGTGTCCTCTGCTCCTTGTGTCCTCTGCTCCTTGTGTCCTCTGTTCCCTGTGTCCTCTGCTCCCTGTGTCCTCTGCTCACTGTGTCCCCTGTCTTTTACTTTCTGTGTCCTCTGTGTACCCTGATCCATGTGTCCTTAGCTCCCTGTGATCCCCCGTGTCCTCTGCTCCTTATGTCCTCTGCTCCCTGTGTCCCCTGTGCTCCCTGTGTCCTCTGCTCCTTGTGTCCTCTGCTCCCTGTGTCCTATGTGTTCCCCGTGTCCTCCATGTGTTCTCTCTGTGTCCTCTGCTCCCTGTGTCCTCCGTGTGTCCTCCATGTGTCCTCCATGTGTCCTCCATGTGTCCTCTGTGCTCCCTGTGTCCTCCCTGTGTCCTCCATGTGTCCTCTGTGCTCCCTGTGTCCTCTCTGTGTCCTCCATGTGTTCTCTCTGTGTCCTCTTCTCTCTGTGTCCTCCCTGTGTCCTCTGCTCTCTGTGTTCTCTGCTCCCTCTGCTCCTTATGTCCTCTGCTCCCTCTGTCCTCTGATACCTGTGTCCTCCCTGTGTCCCCTGTGCTCCCTGTGTCCTCTGCTCCTTATGTCCTCTGCTCCATGTGTCCCCTGCTCCCTGTGTTCTCCCTGTGTCCTCCCTGTGTCCTCTGCTCTCTGTGTCCTCCCTGTGTCCTCCCTGTGTCCTCTCTGTGTCCTCCCTGTGTCCTCTCTGTGTCCTCTCTCTCTGTGTCCTCCCTGTGTCCTCCTGTGTCTCTCTGTGTCCTCTGTGCTCCCTGTGTCCTCCTGTGTCCTCCTGTGTCCTCTCTGTGTCCTCCCTGTGTCCTCTCTGTGTCCTCTGTCCTCCCTGTGTCCTCCCTGTGTCCTCCCTGTGTCCCTGCTCTCTGTGTCCTCTGTGTCCTCCCTGTGTCCTCCCTGTGTCCTCTCTGTGTCCTCTCTGTGTCCTCCCTGTGTCCTCTCCTCCCTGTGTCCTCTCCTCTCTGTGTCCTCCCTGTGTCCTCCCTGTGTCCTCCCTGTGTCCTCTCCTCCCTGTGTTCCTCTCCTCTCTGTGTCCCTCCCTGTGTCCTCTCTGTGTCTTCTGCTCCCTGTGTCCTCCCTGTGTCCTCCCTGTGTCCTCTCCTCCCTGTGTCCTCCCTGTGTCCTCCCTGTGTCCTCCCTGTGTCCTCTCCCTGTGTCCTCTCCTCCCTGTGTCCTCTCTCCCTGTGTCCTCCCTGTGTCCTCCTGTGTCCTGTGTCCTCCCTGTGTCCTCCCTGTGTCCTCCCTGTGTCCTCCCTGTGTCCTCCCTGTGTCCTGTCTGTGTCCTCTCCTCCCTGTGTCCTCCCTGTGTCCTCCCTGTGTCCTCCGCTCCCTTTGTCCCCTGTGTCGTCTCCGTCCCTGTTTAACGACAAAGTCCAGACGAGGCGTTTGTGTTAGAATAATGTTTCACAGGTGCGGCCGCTCACACAATAATAATAAAAATAACACCGCTCAGTGTGAAATGAAAAGTCAACACGTATGTCACACCACGAACATGACTGCAGGTGTGTGTGTGTGTGTGTGTGTGTGTGTGTGTGTAGGGGGGTTGTCCATCATATATGTGACAGTAGAGGTCATTTGAGAGGTCACATGACAGTGTTGGTGATCGGGGGATGATGGATGACTGGCTCCAGGGTCATTTGTAAAGCAGGACCCCGAGCGCACGTTTTTTCACTGTATAAATACTTGTCGTGCACTCTGCCCCGTGAATTACGCTAATTGCTTAAAGTTTTTGTCAGATTTATTATGAAAACAAATGCAGAGGAAAACCGGGTGTTTCTGTGAACATTTTTATGAATATGTATTTTTCTTCACATTAGGCCTTGCCCTGACAA
Organism: Boleophthalmus pectinirostris; assembly: GCF_026225935.1. NCBI lineage: Eukaryota > Metazoa > Chordata > Actinopteri > Gobiiformes > Gobiidae > Boleophthalmus > Boleophthalmus pectinirostris. The sequence continues at coordinate 4,472,419 of NW_026571152.1, forward strand.
AACATGGTAATTACTGCAGATTGTTGATAGAATTCGAAAGAAAATTAACTATGTTTTGGGAACTCCTTTGGAATAATGTGGCTGACTGCAACAGGCAGGTCGTCCGGGTTGAAAATCTGCAAAAACACCAACAAAAAAAGAAAGGAAAAAGAAAATGTTGAATAATAATTTTTTTTATTGCCTTCCAGAAACTATGGAAGCCCTGAGAGGCAAGAGATTTTTTTTTTTTCCTAAAAAATAAATTATAATAATAAATAATATAATATAAAATAAATTCTCCTGTGTGTGTGTGGTTTTTTTTTTGTTTTTTTTTCACGGTTGATTAAAAAAAAAAAAACAAAAAAAAAAAAAACACTGCACAGAGCCTAAGGCTGCGTTCAGACTGCAGCCTGAAGTGACCCAAATCAGATTTTTTGCCCTCTATGTGACCTGTATCTGATCTTTTAATGACAGTCTGAACGACACAGATCACATTTTTTCAAATGTGACCCAGGACACTTGGATATGTGCTCCTGAAACTGATACATATCTGATCTTTTGACATGTGACTTCAGTGTGAACGGCCAAAGTGCATTCATCCACCTACACGTTATCAACAAGACACAAACATCTCTATTCTGCGCTGAAGTAGGCGAAAACTGTTAATGAACTCCGTGTCACTGAAGTGAAGCACATCTCCACTCACCACTCTTGGCTCCGTCTCCACATCCACATGTTCCTTTCAACAGACGTCGCTGCCGCTGTCCCACAAAACACCACGACCAAAAACCTTGTCCTTCTCCTTCTCAATCTCCTCCTTAAAACAAGTAAGTTGTTCATGTTCTGGCTCCGGTACAACTTCTGTAAACACAGAGACGCTCGCAGCGGTTGATGTCATTGTGTTTCCAGTGCACATGCGGGACACTTTTGTTCTGTTTAATGTTCACACTGGAGTCACATACAAGTCACATTTAACTGGAAATGTGAACGACCTCGCAAAAACATCGGATTTCACCAAAAAGTCTGAATTGAGCATTAAGCCCTGCAGTCTGAACGTAGCCTAAGTGTTTTCCCTGTATGTGCCTGGGCCCGGGGAAAGAAATAAGCTTCAGTGGGCACTTTGAGCGCCACTTCACAAGGAAAACACAAGCAAAGACAAAAAAGAACTCATCTACCTTAAAACTCAAACTCCGACTCCTTCACGTGATAGTGCAGCCCTTTACTACATAAGCTGAACAGGAGAACATCGACAAAGTACAACAGCACAACTAAAGTACAACAGAAAAACAGTGTCTTATACCTGTAGTGTGATCAGTGATGCATTCATCTTACTTCTCATATTACTCATAAAAAAGAACTCAAAAGTAAAACTCATGAAAACACTGTATTCAGCTAGAAAGAATACAGACATAACCAGGAGGAGGTGAGTTTCAAACCTCGGCCTCCCACATCCTAAACACCATGAGCTAATCTTTTTGAGTTGGTGAAAAACAAACAAACAAACAAACAAAAAAAAAACATGACCAACCTGTAGCCACATTATACACCGCACTGTAGAAGGGGGATTTGAACCCACGTCCCCCCTCCCCACACATTATACATATATTAGATTACACACACTATAGGAGGAGGATTTAAACCCTGGTTCTCCACATGAAAATCTGAGGATTCACAAGTCTAATCAATATTATATTATATGTATATAGTTTAATAACACATACATACTTACATACATGACACATTATACTACACACAGAGTACATTATACACACATTACATATTATTTTAACTACTTCATTCTACAAAGTTGTACCTATGTTTTTAAGTTACTCTCACTTAATCAAAAAGTATTTGTTAAAACATGTTACAGCAGTTAGTAGGACTATTTCTAAATCTTTGAGTATAAATAATCTTAATTACTTTAAAGCTTTACAGTGGATCCTATGAGTGATTCTTATATCTTCCATCATACATAACAATATAAAAGAATATATTTAGATACAACTTTTTTAAATGTATTTTTTATTAATAATTTTTTTTTTTTCTATGTGTTTTAACCTCTAAAAATTTAACTTCTTATACTTGAAACAAATAAGCAGGTGTGATTGGCTCACCTCCAAAGTGTCTCCTGTCCTCTTCCACATCCTCCTGCATCATTCAACCATGAAACAGAAGAGACTCTGGGCATAAAAACAAGCTTAAACCATCCCTCCACAACAGAGAGAGAAAAAACAACAGAATAAAAGCCGTTAAACAGGCTAATAACTGGAGTGAAAGGAGGAGAGCGCCTGACCCGCCGAGCTAATGAAACCCAAACAATGTGCATATTAAAATACATCTATTGTTAAATTCATAAAAGGTTTCCCAAGCCTATTTACACAAAATAAAATGATAATAAAGACTGGGTGGAGCACCATTCAAATCCTGTTCCAGTCATTAACTTTCCAAAGGAGGGTGGATCCATGGTCAGTTGTTAAAAGACTGAACCACAAACTCATTCAGCTTAATATGGAAAAGAGGCCCTTTCACACAAGTGTGTGTGCGGCAGGAGCACTGCAGAAGCACTGCAGCCTTTTATGGGATAACTCTTTTACTCAACACATGTTCACTTGTGTCTCGTTCATTGTTGTTGTTGCACGGTTGATTAAACGTGTACTGTGGCACTTTATGGTGCACCTGCTGTCTCCATGGAGATGTTATTGTGTGCATGAAATGTTTCACTGTATGGCATTAAAGTGGAACAGGTGGAGCAGGTGTCTCCAACCTGGAGCTCAGGAGCTCCCAGTATCTCCACCCCCTTTCCAAATAGACCACCACAGGAATTCTGAATTATACACATTGTGCTGAATGACTTAAATTTGAACTACATTTTTAATGTTTCATTTTTATGCACTCGTGAATGGATCTGTTTTTATCTTTTATAGTATCTAAGTGTTTCCTATCTGAGGCTTTCCTATGCTGCCAAACTGAGAAGCTCTTTGCATTTTCTTTGTGGTTGGTGACTCCTGAGCTCAAGGTTCTGTTGGAGGTAGGAGCTGTCAGTGTCACAGATGAAGCGTCAGATGAAGAGGATGTCGCTCTGTGATCACTGACTCAGGTTTTAAACTTGAATGTTGTTAAGGGTTTACTGTACAGAGTTACTGTTGTTACTGTACAGAGTTAAATGTTGTCTGTTGTCCTGACCTGCAGGGACCACACATGAGAAGTGACCACTGGACTAACTCTGGCATGTGCACACACAGTGTGTATACATACATACAGACTATATGTCTAGTATACATACATACATACATACATACATACATACATACATACTGTGTGTATATATACATACATACATACATACATACATACATACATACATACATACTGTGTGTATACATGTTATATCTGTAGCAGGACTGGTTCTCTCCAGCTGAATTCAGTTGGACAAAGTGAACTTTTCAGTGGGAAACCATGGAGCTGTAGGTGTATTTATATCAGGGTGTAGGTTTATTGGATGGGAGTTTGATTCTCTGTCTGTAGGTAGAGGTGCAGGATCTACAGTGAAGAGTCTGCTTCATCAGGACTATTGTACATGTGTTGTTGTATCGCTCACAGAAGGAACAGGATTTTTAGCTGTTTAAACAGCAGCAATTAAATAAATGCAAATTTAATGTTGTAATGTGGAAGACTGAAGGCAAAGTAATAACTTTGCCGTGGAAACAAGCAAGTGGCAGACAAGCAGCAGAAAGTTACACAGTGCACCTTTAAAGTAAAGTAAAGGTGTTGGTCTTAAGCCACTGTGACTATTTGAAGACATGGGAAACATGGTGAGTAGCAGTACTTCTCTACTGGCCACTCACCTGTACTCTGTATAAAACATTATGTCAGCAGCAGTTTCCCACATCACCTGATCATGTTTTATATGAATCAGTCATTCTGTCAGTAAAGTTTGATGAAGCGAGCTGGTGGACTCTGGTGGAGCTTGATGGAGCTGGTGGACTCTGGTGGAGCTTGATGGAGCTGGTGGACTCTGGTGGAGCTTGATGGAGCTGGTGGACTCTGGTGGAGCTTGATGGAGCTGGTGGACTCTGGTGGAGCTTGATGGAGCTGGTGGAGCAGAGTTTGTGCTGTGTCATGCGTGAATGGAAACCAATGTGACTATTGTCCAATTAAGAAAAGGCTTCATGTGGAAATGTGGTCAGCTACTCAGAGCTGGGACTTTCTGAACTGTGAGAGCCACGAAAACAATACAACTCAGGATTTCATTAGATTCATAAAAAATGAAACGTCTTTGATTCTCAGACTTTGGTGACTTACTTTTTATATTTAATGTATTCATTATGTTGTATCTACAGCTCATTTTCATTTCAAAATGTACAGCCTGTTTTTGTGCACCAGGCTCGTCTAATGTTGGTGTGACTGAATAGTGTGGAATTCACAATAGGACAATTGTACATGTATTAGTAAATGAATGAATCTATCACCTGCTTGTCTAGATGTCACTGGTTTATCTGATATGTTCCACTGTGGGGCATTAAACATAAGTATAACCATTTCTGTGGATAGATCACCTCGCTCACAGTACAAAAACATGTTTTTAAGGTATTTCTGAGTGGTAATGACGTGTAAATGACCTTAAAGCCTTATTGTGGAACAGTTTTATCCAATCAGTGACACTGTTAAATGAGAAATAAGTAGAAACAATACATGTGGGCGGAGCAAACAGTTCATTTTGAAACATTCTCCTCACTCACGGTTCAGTTTATCCTCCTGAGCCCATTCATTTTTGTCCTTTATAGTGAACATTGAGTTAATCAGTTGATCTTTTAAGTGTTTTGAGATCTTCCTCTTAATGGGGGGACTAGGTTTCTGTGCCTAAATAGGGCTGGGGGATTATAGGCGTACTACCATGTCCAGGATACAAAATGAACTCAGCCGGAGCGAGTTTGTAGCTGCAATATGATTACAAAAATTAAGAAATTAAAGGGGAGTCTAAAAAAAATTGAGGTGACTGTAGAAGTGAGTGTCCCCGGCGTCCATTACACAGGATGTTTCAAAATTATAAATAAACATAAAATGAACAAAATCTAAATACTAAGGTGTTCATTTACCTCCAAATATAGATATAGATATATATGTACAGTGTTGGGGAGTAACAGATTACATGTAATGGAGTTACGTAATTAGAGTACAAATTCTGAGTGAGTTTCAGTGAGTGGTAGTTGGATTACAGTTACTTTGTTGAACTAAATGGATTACACGGCGGTATTTTCCTGTTTTCACATTTTGAGCTATATCCTTTTTTTTTTTTTTCGGTAATTCCACTCATTCCCGGAAACTAAACCAGGTCTAAACTAGATCTCAACCAGGACTAAAACCAGGTCTAAAACCAGGACTAAAACCAGGTCTAAACCAGGACTAAAACAGGACTAAAAGCAGGTCTAAACTAGATCTAAAAAATATCTAAACCAGTTCTAAAACCAGGACTAAAACAGGACTAAAAGCAGTTCTAAACTAGATCTAAACGAGATCTAATCCAGGTCTAAATCAGGTCTAAAACCCACATCTAAACCAGGACTAAACCAGGACTAAAACAGGACTAAATCCTGCTGCATGGACGTGTCTCCTCGTCTTCTATCAATAATATTTTTTATACGGTTCAGTAAAGTCTGGGCTTTTTATTTTCTTTTAACAGACAAAACATCTTATGTCACGATGTCCGAGTCTTTGCTTCTCTACAGCAAATCAAGTAATCCAAAGTATTCAGATTATGTTACTCACTTTAAGTAAATTTAAAGGATTATGTTACAAACTACATTTTGGGGTATGTAATCTGTAATCTGTAGGGGAATACATTTTAAAAGTCACCTTCCCAACACTGTATATATAACAATTTTTTTTTTTCTTCGGGTCCCAGGAGTTTATGACTTGCATTAAAAGAACAGACAGACGAGTGTTAACATTTTCCACTTGTTTATTTGAGTTGATACAGTACAGAGGCTTTTTGTTGAGTAGAAATATCCCCAAATGTTTGAATTAAGACATTTTTTTTACAGTTTTGAGAAAATCTTACTGATTTCATAACACACGTGTCCTTACAATGAGATGATACCACTTTGTTCACAACAAGAATGGCATTTAGCGTTTTACAGTTTTTCTTACATATTGGCCAAAAGTTCTTATGCAACAATTTCAAAATGGCTTGATCACCAATAAATACACGTATAAAACACAATGTAATAGTACATTTCATTGTAAAAAAGATACCGAAGGCACAACCACAACTTCTACCTTGGCAGTCCAGAATCCCATTCAAAAACTCGCAGTAAAAGCCAATAATGAGCCTTACCCAAAATAACACTTAAATAACATCATAATACTACTACTTAATATTATTATTACTGTCATACCAAAATCCAGTCAAGTCTTCCTATGATTAGGCCTTATGCGAACAGATATGCACCAATAATTCCAGTTTGGGCAGATGTTTTTCTTTCCTTTCTGTCGGTGGAGCGCTCATGTCTTGGTACGAAGGTCATTGGACAAATTAAATATTGTTTTTAATCAGTCAGAGTTTAGCTTTGGAAATGTTACACTGACCTACATAGATAGAGACGTGACTCAGCAGCCTCAGAAGTGGGTAGTGAGGAGCTGGCGTGAAATTAAACAAATAGATCTGAAGTACAGATGGTTGTATTTTTAGTACATTACTTTTACACACTATGTTCTAGTTGTTCGGTTTCACAAGTTTTCTATTGTGACACATTAAGAAAAGGTAGAAATGTTTCCCTAACTGTCAAAAATAGCCCCAATTTGCTCATTTGTGTTTTGTCAAATCTAAAAAAATATATTTTAAGGCTCTGTTTCACTTTTCTGGCAGAGGTTCTGTTGAGAATGTTCCACAAACTTGTTATTGCAATGTGACAGAGAAGTTTAATGCCATACTGTGGAACATTCCAGGCAAAGTAACAGCATTTCTATTGAGCAAAACATGTGGGACGCCCTCCACCAAAAAGGTTACACAGTGCCTCTTTAACAGTTCCTTCCTTTGTACATTTACAGGTGAACAATGTTATTTTGAAGTAAGAGTATTTTGAAGTGCCAGCTCTACCCACTCCTGGCGTTTAACTGTTAACCAAGACAAGAGATGTACCAAAACAAAATTCATTTCGTCTGAGACTTCAAGCAAGGAAGTTCTTTTCTGCCATAACATAAAGCAATACGTTTCTTATATTTTGTAAAATCAAAAACAGAAGCATAATAGAACAAAATACTAACATAGTATAATTTTCTCACTGTAAATCCAGTTGACAATAAAATGCAATACAAAATAAAAATTGGCAATAAAATGCAAAGTTATAATACGTTTTTTTGGAACCCAGGACCTTTTCGAACACACGGAGGATTCCCATTGGTTCAAACATTCAACAGTATTCACTAGGGGGTCATTGGTTTTCTGTGTTATTTGGTATTTTTGATGATGTCACCGAGTCTTGTCCCATATTTCAACTCCTGATGAAATTTGTAACGCAAAAATGTCCGGGCCAAGACGCGGACACTGGAATGACCCTGCAAGCTGTACAAACAGCCTCTGGCATCTCGGGCTGGAGACAAAGTAAAACAATGTCCTACAGATAACGCTCAAATCATGTCGTTCTCTGCCCGGAGGGATTCTCAGGGGGTTTCAAACGGCGGGGAGCCTACAATAAGTCATGTGCACTATTTCTGAAACTTTATGTCCTGCTTTAGACTTGCTTTAGACCCAGTGTAGACTTAGATGGTGGTTTAGTTCATGTTAAGAGCTGCTTTTGCCAATTTCTAGTCCTGCTTTAAGTAATGGGTTGTCCATGTTTAGTACAAGTATATATAGAGCTGATTTAGTTGCAGTGTTGGGAGTAACATGTGATAAAAGTAACAAATTACTGTAATTCATTGCTTTTTGCTGTAACGCAGTAATGTTCAGCATTACAGAGAAAAAAGTGGTAATATTTGACTCGGTACAAATGTCAGTAACGCACGTTACAAAGCTTTTTTAACCTGGATTGAAGTGGTGAGTTTTTTGTTTCTCTTCATACAAATTCGCTAAAATCACCGCAATATCAGCAGCAGTGAAACGCCGGAGACGCACCCGTGTAGACCCTGATCGGGAGCGAAAGGACCGACGCAGAACGTCCATGGAGCTAAACACAGCTGAGGGGGTTCTCTCTGGGGCGGTCCTAGTTTCCAAGTTCTAGTCCAAGATTAGTCCTGGTTTGGTCCTGATTTAGTCTTGGTTTAGACCTGGTTTATACCTGGTTTAGACCTGGTTTAGTTCTGGTTCAGTTTTGGATTAGTCCTGGTTTAGTCCTGGTTCAGTCCACAGTTCAGTCCTGGTTTAGTCTTGGTTTAGACCTGGTTTTGTCCTGGTTCAGTCCTGGTTCAGTCCTGGTTCAGCTCTGGTTTAGACCTGGTTTAATCCTGGTTCAGTCCATATACGGCGCAAAAGTTCAGCATCTTCGCAGTTACTTTGTTCAGAGTAACTTAAAAGTACTGCAATAGTCGTAAGTCATAAATAACACATTACAGTTTTAAAGTAACTTGCCCAACAGTGTTTAGTTGTACTTTACAGCTAGTTTAACTATAACATCTGAAAACATGACAACAAAAGATACACTATTACTCAAAACAGTTTTTGGAATTGGCGTATTCCCACTTTAGATTTGGTAAAATTCTGCTTTAGGGCTTTTAGTTCTAGTTTAGTCTTGACTTGATATCGCTACATACTTTAAAGCTGGAACAATACAGGCTGCAAATAATTCTAATATTCTGCAACACTTTATTATTTTTGGATATATCGTACGCTATGTTCTCGTGGATGTTTCCCAATTCAAGTCTCAAAACTCCAAAACACTTCACTTCCTGATCAATTCTTTGGTAAAAAACAAAAACCTTCCGCCTTCCCTCATGTCACTTACTAAACTCTTACTACTCTACATTACGATTCTTTCAAAACGCTCACAAAGTTCCTTCTTATCTCTGCACAATCCATTGCGTCCTTCTATATTATTTACACACTGTGAACCTTCTACACGGCAAAGAAAAAGCAACGTAAGATAAAATAACTTGCATATTCTAGACGTTTTAAGCTCCTTTTGAATCATTTTAACCAGAACAATTTTCTAACGCTGTTTTCTCAATGTGTGCTCATGAATCTAGGTCAGCCAACTAAAAATACTTATTGAAATTGTGAATACCAAGTCAATTAATCTCATTTAGGTGCTTTCTTTGCAGTACTGCTAAAACTCTACTCTCTCTCTCTCTCACACTCTAATGAAAACAATAGCTGACTAATGGTGCTTGAATGGTATAATGGACTCACATACACAGCTGGAGGGCACAGCTACACGCACCAGCACCACCACCACCACCACCTGCACCTCAGTGATAAAATCTACACAGCAAGCCAGAGGAATGTGCCTGGTCATCAGCAGCACACTTTAAACCAGCAACCTCATGTGGCATTTCAGCAAAGGTGGTGCACGTTAAGTTACTAGACTAGAACACTTTTGCAAAACTGTGCAGCCTCTGAGCACAATGCAGTTTCAGTTTATATCTGCAGTGACGTTACTTTTTGGCTACTCTTCCCATGTCTATGCTACATATATTTTGGTTTAAAAAAAAAAAAGATTTGGACAGTTTATGTGGTTTATATGTTACAGTTTTAGTTTTAATTTCATTGCATCAAAACTGAAAATGGCAAATTGCTTCTATATACCATTTTTAAAAACACATATTCATGTGAACTACTTGACCTACTAAAGCAGATATTTTGGTTTCTCCTCCCCAATTTGGATCAAACATTAACTTATAAAAAACAAAAAAATGGCAAAGACCTTGTGTAACTTTGTCACCTATACCATTATTTTTTTTTTTTAAAACAAATATTCATTTGAAGTAACACTTGACCTACTAAAGCAAGTATTTTGGCTTCTCTTCTTCAACTTGGGTCAAGCGTTAACTTATGAAAATCAAAAAATGGCAAAGCACTTATGTTTGTCACCTATACCATTTTTTTTTAAACGAATATTAATTTGAAGTAACGTTTGACCTACTAAAGCAGATATTTTGGCTTCTCTTCTTAAATTTAGGTCAAACATTAACTATAAAAAACAAAAAATGGCAAAGTGCTTGTGTTTGTCGCTATACCATTTTTTAAAACGAATATTCATTTGACGTAACGTTTGACCTATTAAAGCAGATATTTTGGTTTCTCTTCCACAATTTGGGTCAAACATGAACTTATAAAAAACAAAAATGGCAAAGCGCTAGTGTTTGTCACCTATACCATTTTTAAAAAAACAAATACTCATTTAAACTAACGCTTGACCTACTAAAGGAAGTATTTTGGCTTCTCTTCCTCGCCTTGGGTCAAACATGAACTTATAAGACACAACATATCTTTGGCACGAATAAAAAGCCGATAAAATATCAATGGCGTTTGCGTTATCAGGTATCGCCTTGAAAACGTGCAAGGTTAAATGCCGGGAGCATTCCACGACTTTGAGAATGTGTCTGCGAGGTTATTAGTAGGCTACTCCTCTTAAAACATGTTCAAACCAAATAACTTTAACATGACAAAGTAAAAGTAGAGCAGAAAACTTAATGAGAACTGTTTAAACTTTGACCCCTGATGTGTAAAGCTATCGCTGTCCGCGCGCTAAAAGGTCCTGGGTTGGCTTCCACATTCATAAAACATAATCAAAAACACTGGGGGCGTCCTGGCTTCAGCTTGGAAATGACATACATAATTGAATTTGTATGAATAAAAAGGCACTTCCTATATATCCCCTTATATTTTACATAGGACTACACTTTTATAATGATACTAATATAGCCGCATGTTACATCTGCAGACTTAGTTATAGTTAAAATGAGAATATATAGAGAAAAGTTATTATATATGTCAATTCCAGCTTCCAGTAGCCTAAAAGCCAGTCGCCCTCCAGTTTAGCACTTAACCTAACAATTAAAAGCTACAAAACTTTAATAATAAATAATCAGCAAAAGTCAGATATTTTTGGAACAAGACCCTGGTTTTTGTTGAAGTAAAGATCACAAAAGCGTAATGTGTGTGTGCTCTTAGTGAGTTTTTTTTTAAGGTGCTTTTGTAAACTCAAGATTTTGGGCGGCGCACTACCAGTTGCTAAGTTTGTGGATCTAAACTTGCCTTCTTGCAGAAAATGTAAACATGGCGAAAACAGCAAAGTCTATGGGTGGGCCGAGCACGAGGAAGCGGTTTCCTCTCGCGTTCACAAAATCCTAAAAATCTGGTTTGTTCAAATGTGTGTTTCCATATTGTTTCCCGTCAATGGTTTTAAGAGGAACAATGCAACTTGTATCGATGTCTTTAGTTAATCTTGGAATTTGATGAGCTGTTGACTGATCTACAGTGTTGACATGCACAAAAACAATGCAACTTTGCTGGTTTCTCTGCTCTCTGGTTTTAATTTTTCATAAGACCACCAGCTAAACGTTGCAGTAAACCACAATTGTTAAAATTTCAAAGTTCAGCTCTTGGATTCCTTGGATGATTTTGTTGGCGAACTGGGAAAAGCTAGTGTGTGAGTAGATTTAAGGAGCAAAAAACGAACTTCAAAACACTTAAGCTGCACTGTTCCTCTTTATCCACATTTGGAAAACTTCCCAAAATAGGTGTATCCCAGTAACGCACTGGTCGTTAATGCCATTCTCTTAGTAAACACACATATGCCCATCATAATTCTATGTTATCTCTGCCACCCAGTCTTTATAATGTCTCTATGTGAGGTTGTTGCTGATGTCTAGGGCTTGCTGATAAACCTGAGTCATATCCTCCAGGTCTCCCAGCAAAGAGAAGCTGCCGTTGTCCCCTGGCGAGCCTTTGGTCTTGGCACTTCGGCTTATTTTGGGACCCTGTAGCGGTGGGGCGGCCTGGAAACCCTTAAAATTGGCGAGTTGGAGGAGGTTTTCGGCCGATACGCACGCTCTGATGTTGGGATGGCAGTGAGGGGTTGACGAATGCCACTCTGCCCCGCTAAGAGAGGTGGGGGACAGGGAGAGGACGCTATCCTCCCCTACGATACTGGAGGGCCGACTCTGGCTTCGCGACAATCCTGCGTCAGTTGAGCTCGCTTGATCGGCTAAAGCGCTGACCACCGCGGCCGCTCCCGATGGTAACCCGCTGTACGTCGAATACTTCCCGTTTCGCTTCAAGATCCCCTTCCTTCCCATTCGCTCTTTTTGGCGGAGATGTGGCCATTACGGACATACTGGCGCCTCCTAGCAGCTCAGAGGACTCGCTACGCTCTGGAGATGAGTAGTACCCTGATTCCCGTTGTTGGTTGTTCTTTAAAATGCCCTTCTTTGGCATTGAGGGCACCATTTTGGCAGGCGAGCCCCCTCCTAGTGTTGGTTCCTCGTCATCTTTGTCTGGACTTGAAACCTCGTCCCCTCCTTCGGCTTGTTGCGGCAGTGCGGTCTGACCCAAATCCACATCATCCAAGTTCACGCTTTGCTGCTCTTCGGTCACCCTCGTCTTCAGGATCCCCTTTGGCCTTTTAAGCCCCGGTTTATCCTCTGCTCCACCGTGGGACTGTCCCGTTTCTACATTCTCCTTCTTGGATTTCTTGGGGCGTTGGCGTAGGGGTATAGCGGGGGCGGGCTTGGTGGTGGCGCCCCTGGGTTCAGTGCGGTTTTGCCAGTCGATGAAGCGGGCGAGCATGGGTGAGCCTCCGTGATCTCGCTGGGTGTCGCAGTCACAGACGCTGTTCTTCCAGCCCCAGTTGACCCACCAGTGGTTAGCGATGTCCTCCACTGTGGCTCTGCGCTCAGGGTTCACCATCAGCATCCAGCGAATCAGCCCACGGGCATCTGAACACACACAAGACGGTACACGATATTCTACAAGTTTGTACTTCCATCATGCACTAGGCAACGTTTCTCGTGGAGAGTCTGCCAGCTGCTTTTTTTCCATGGAGATGTTATTGCTTAGTTTGGAATGTTACACAGAATGGCATTAAATTGATCTATCTCCATGGAGACAAGCAAAGGCAAGTTACAGGTTAGATCTGTGGAGAGCCAACCCCCCACACAGTAAGAGTATATGTTTTTGAAGGCAACTGTGAGCAATAAGAATGTCTGCAAATGGGATATATAGGTTTAATGCCATATTGTGAAACATTGCAGCCAAAGCACTAACATTTCCACAGAGAAAAACAGTTGTTGGACCATCCACTTTAACAGTTACAGCGCACCTTTAATGACAGCAGCGTCGATCGCACTCAGTTGTACAGAAAGGTTAAACTCTGCTTTACCTGAGGACTGGGTGGGCTCTTTGTACTCTCCGTTGCTGATCTGGCGAATGAGGTTCTTGTGGTCTCCTCCATCAAAAGGCATCGTCCCATAGACCAGAGTGTACAGCAGCACCCCCAGAGCCCAGCTGTCCACCTGGAGACATGAGAAGACACGGTTAAACCTTCCAGATCTAAAGGCAATTTTAGTACATTTGTCCTCGCCTGAATGATTTTCTTAATGTTGCTATAAAAACTCCCCCTTTTACCCCCTAATGTTATGCATCCTATTTTTCAGTACAATTTGCTGCTGTAGTTGTGTCATGTGGCTATAATAAAAGCTATAGGACCAGAAATACAAAAAATATTAAATAAAATAAAAATAAGCAATATAAAATTCACACTCAAACACACAGAAAACATGTATAAACAACTTTTTGGACATTAAAATATGCTTAATTTAGGGCCTTAGCTACAAAAGAGCAAAATATGAAGTCTGTAAGTAAACTCAAAATATACTTATTGCCCCAAAACAAAAAACAAACAAACAAACAAAAAAGTGCAATGGTCCCATGACTTTCCTGGTGTCAGTCGTGGAAACAGCTGGTGTCAGGTCCAGGACACAGAGCCACATCACTTCTACATTTCCATGATGTATATTACATTAGGATTTGTACATCTTGAGTGAAATTAACCTTTCAAATAAAAAGTACGCAGCAATTACGCAGACAAAGATGTGTAATTGTAAATTTATCTGAGAAATAACTGCACTTAGTGCAGCTTTTTCAGTTGTTACAAACACAGACCAAGCCCCCAGGTTCCAAAACAGTCGCCCATTCAAGTCAATGGGTCGAGCTCAATGGTGCATGATCCCAGATTCACCTTTAGCCCAGTGAGGTACTTCCGGTGGCTGTGGGCCGACCGAGCATGCTCTTTTCTCTTGCGGGCACATGCCAATGCACGCAACCCGGCTCATGTATCATGTGACCGATTTGACCAATCAGAGTGAGAGGAGCTAGAGCAGAGCAGAGCGGAGCCGGAGTTAACGATTATACAGTGTTTTTTTTAAGACAACTGAAGGATTTTAAACTTAGAAAAAGTTTATCATCTAAAAAGAGGTAAAAATCGCCAACAAATCTGACATTTTAGAAAGTTGTAGGTCCCTGTCAGATGAACATGAGCAGTTTGTGATTACATTGCCTCTATGAGAAAAATCTTGTCTCGGCCCATGGGATTTTTTCCGCTGAAGCTCCAGTGAGTCACTACGTCAACTGGAGGCAGATACAAACACCAACACCCTCCAGGTATTTTAATAGATCCATGGCACAGATGCTCAGAGCATCGCCCGTTTTGACTCACTACACTCTTTGGCAAAGTTTGGGCCAATCAAAATGGATGGAGTGCATGAGTTTGACGGAAAACAAAGTTCCTACTGGACACTCGTTTTCCCTACGTCATCACACAGTGCAAGTTAAGTTATGCACGATTATGTAAAACATGTCCGGCGGTCTGGAAGGGTTAAAATACTCACGTTTTCATGCTAGTTCAAGTTCAATAAGTCCAGCTGCATTACATAATACATGTTCTTGCTTTTGTTTTGTTTCTTTTTTCATTTTGCATTGTTTCATCCCTTTGCAAGTCACTCTGGTTTGCAGTGCAGGGAAAAGTACCCATGGAGTAAACTAAATACACTCTCACCAAACCACCACATTTCCATTGGAGTAAATGCTGACCAGTTCCCCTCAGCAGACGATCATTCACTCTTACACAACAACTGTTAACATTTCCCAAGAATTGATTGTACTTTAGTATGGATTTTATGTCAGATGCCCTCCCGCATACACAGGCACTGGGTCTTGCAGCGGACAACGTTACAAAAATAGAGCGGCAAAAACAACTTCAGCGCTCTTACATAAGCTTTATTACTGCTCTATCTCTGCCTCACTTCAGCCTGTTATGCGTTTGATAAGCTTTCGAGTTCAGGAATTAGTCACTGCCTTATGTTACCTTGACAACTAATGACAAATGACAGAAGTCTGGTGGGAAATCGCCTGTTTCCATACGAGCAGCAATCCTCTCTCCCTCTTTGCTCCTTCATGCAGAAACTAGGACTTTTCGACCACCAAACGAATGCAATGTGGCTTCCTAAGTAGGCTGTTGCATAAGAGGTGGTGTGTGTCTGGGCCCTGCGAGATAACCACAGGGGACAGTGTGGGAGTGGGCTAATGACTGGGTACAGGCCCCAGATCCCGGTCGAGATGACATTCAGTGATTAGCGGGTGCCCTTTAAATGTGCATGTGCAGATATGAGACAGGAGACGGCTGAAGGAATGCTGTTGCTATGCTATACTGCTAAACATACTTTAAAACTAATAGATTTAGACTACAAGGACTGTATACCAAGACAGGCAGAAGTAGTCTAATGGCAAAATAAGGAAGAGCATTTGAAACTTTTTGGAAAGCACAGAACTCTAACAACGCACGGGCTCTATCCTGCAATGGTTACAATATGTATTTATTTATTTATGGTCACCAAGCAAACCAGTTGGATAGTATTTTATGCAAGATGCCCTTCCATTGACAAGTGGATAATAAGGGTGAAGTTTCTTAGTGAAAGATACAATGACACAGCCTGATTCATCAGCCGGTTTCACTTCGTAGAAACCGTCTGGCCTCGCAGCATTAGAATTAGTTCACCCAACAGTAGGCGGGTACTTTTTTCATTTAACCAATCACTGTTATTTGGTCGTGACATATGTAATGCGCCAAATCCCATAGGAAGAAGGACAATAACGTCTTACCCTTTGATAAAATTCACCAAACATTCTCTTTGTTCCAGCTTTAAATCCTCGATCTTGGGAATTGTTGCCAAAACAGAGTGTCTGGCTCTTCACTGATTGGTCGGTGCGCGGTCTACAGCTTCCATGGTTCTTGTAAATTGTCTAGTGTATTCTGATTCCTGACCTAGTTGCTAGAGAGAAATGAAATTGAGCCTGGCTAAGAACGACACTGCTCTGTGTGAAAATTTTAACAGATTTGGGATTTTTCTTATGACTTTACTTATTACATTACTTATTTCCACAATATATGTTCAAAGACTAATGAGCTACCATCTCCACTTAAAACGTTTAAAAAAAAAAAATTCTACAAAATAAACTTACAGTCTTACAGTTAAGAAATACTTAATAGTAGTCCATCTCCAACTAGGTCCAAAAGAAGGACTAGAACTAGTGCCAAAAGTTGATACTGAAAATATCACATAGACACAAATATATTTCAAGAAAGTTTTCCAATGGTCTGGATTAGGAGTGTGCAAAAATATTGAAATATCGATATATTGTATTGTTTAATGTGATGATACAGTATCGATATCATGGACTGTTGTATCTATTTATCACCAACAGTAATTTTTTATATATTTTACTAAATAATTTTGTTACAGCAACAGTTTTGTTCAGAGGAAGGAAACTCGTTTATGCGACACTTTTGACATTTTCAGTTTTGATGATTAAAATATTTGTGTTTCATATGAACTTTAGACAAGAAGTAATTTAACAAAGACTTTTAGTGTCACATCCATGATATAGGCTTTTTTTTTTTATTGAACCATATTGAATTGATGCGAAATATATTGTATCAAACCAAAAGTGCACTGTATGGAGGTATGTATCGTATTGGCAACTTCTTAATCATACCCAGTCCTACTGCTCTGTGTGACATTTGAAACTGATTTATTTAAACAATATATGTTCAAAGACTAAAGAGCTACTCCACTTAAAACTTTTTTTTTTTCCCACAAATTAATCTTACAGTCAATGAAATACTTCAGAGTAGTCCATCTCAAACTTTTCAAATGAAGAGCAAATAGACTTTCCATGTACCACAAGGTTTAAACCAGGGACTAGCAGGTCCAAAACATGACTAGACCAGGTCCAAAACAGAACTAGACCAGGTCCAAAACAGAACTAGACCAGGTCCAAAACAGAACTAGACCAGGTCCAAAACAGAACTAGACCAGGTCCAAAACACGACTAGAACAGGTCCAAAACAGAACTAGACCAGGTCCAAAACACGACTAGAACAGGTCCAAAACAGAACTAGACCAGGTCCAAAACACGACTAGAACAGGTCCAAAACAGAACTAGACCAGGTCCAAAACAGAACTAGACCAGGTCCAAAACACGACTAGACCAGGTCCAAAACAGAACTAAAAGTTGAGTCAAAAGTTGATACTGAAAATATCACATAGACACAGATATTCCAGAAAGTTTTCCAACAGCCTGGATACAAATGTAGTAAAAGACGTCATGGTAATTAAAGGAACTACTTCCTATTGTTCATCATTGACCATGTACCACTGCCATGCACCCGCACCACAGTTTGAGAACCACCGCCTCAGAGCACTGCCTTGTATTTGATTAGTGAGACTGCATCGGAAGGGAAAATCAGATAGGAGCTCATTAGGGAGAGTGTACTTCCTCCTGGGTCCGTACTGAGAATACTGCAGCGTGTCCCCGTCCCTGTTCCCATGGGCCAGACTCCATTGTTTTGTCCCTTGTTCTATTTTCGTCGCAGATGTTTGCTGTAATTTTGCGGCCTCACCCAAACTCACTTCTGTAATTTTGATAGAGATCGGGATCTGGGCTGCTTCTCCTTTTAGCACGCGGGAGAAAATTACAGTGATTTATGCTAAATTGAATGCTTGGGATTTGAGTGTACAAAATCAGGCATTTCGCTGCGCAACTATGTTTTTGTGTCACTTGCGTTTTCTTTGGTGACTACGCCCAGAAGTTGGGGAAATACCGGAGAAGCAATGCCTTTTTGGGAAGATAGAGGAGTTTTTATTTTACCAAAACTATTCCGTTGGTTACTTGCGAAGACCTCAAGTACCATTATGTGGTTCTGGAGTTCATTCCTAAAGACTTAAAAGAAGCACAACTATCCTTGAGTAGTTTACTTCAAAGTTGCCAGGCATTTGAAGTAAGATATGTCATAAACTGCTCGGTTGTATAGTCACAAGAATGGACTCCCTTCAGCTAATCCCATCAAAGAAACCGAAATTAAACCTAAGATTAGACTAGAAAAAAAGTCCATCAGAGATTTTATGAATGGGCTATTATATAATACAGTAGTGATTTTCAAAGTTTTCACAACAAGGGTTAAGGTAATGACTGGAAAATATTTGGCTTTCCAAGAACTCGCTTCAATGGGATAAAAATAACGGAGAATAAATCAGCAAGATTTGTGCAAGGCTATTCCAGGACAACAAACACTAGGCAAACTAAAGATCTAAACCAGGACTTACAAACGGACTAAACTAGAACTAAACCAGGACTCAACAAAAGACTAAACTAGATCTAAACCAGGACTCAACAAAAGACTAAACTAGAACTAAACCAGGACTCAACAAAAGACTAAACTAGAACTAAACCAGGACTCAACAAAGAACTAAACTAGAACTAAACCAGGACTCAACAAAGGACTAAACTAGAACTAAACCAGGACTCAACAAAGAACTAAACTCGAACTAAACCAGGACTCAACAAAAGACTAAACTAGAACTAAACCAGGACTCAACAAAGGACTAAACTCGAACTAAACCAGGACTCAACAAAGACTAAACTAGATCTAAACCAGGACTCAACAAAGGACTAAACTAGAACTAAACCAGGACTCAACAAAAGACTAAACTAGATCTAAACCAGGACTCAACAAAAGACTAAACTAGAACTAAACCAGGACTCAACAAAAGACTAAACTAGAACTAAACCAGGACTCAACAAAAGACTAAACTAGATCTAAACCAGGACTCAACAAAGACTAAACTAGAACTAAACCAGGACTCAACAAAAGACTAAACTAGAACTAAACCAGGACTCAACAAAGGACTAAACTAGAACTAAACCAGGACTCAAACAAAGAACTAAACTTGAACTAAACAGGACTCAACAAAGACTAAACTAGATCTAAACCAGGACTCAACAAAGGACTAAACTCGAACTAAACCAGGACTCAACAAAGACTAAACTAGAACTAAACCAGGACTCAACAAAAGACTAAACTAGAACTAAACCAGGACTCAACAAAGAACTAAACTAGAACTAAACCAGGACTCAAAAAAGGATCTAAACCAGGACTCAATGAAGGACTAAACTAGATCTAAACCAGACTAAACTAGATTTAAACCAGGACTCAACAAAGGACTAAAGTAGATCTAAACCAGGACTCAACAAAAGAATAAATTAGATCTATACCAGGACTCAATGAAGGATTAAACTAGAACTAAACCAGGACTCAACAAATGACAAAACAAAACAAATGAACAGAAGTAAATCAGGATTCAATGAGGTGTTACCCAGGACGAAACTGGGACTAAACCAGAGACCTCAATTGGCATAATCCAGAACAAAATCTGGACCAAACCAGACCTACAAATGGGCCAAGTCGGGACTAAAAGGGAGGTAACTTAAATAACACAGCAGTGTTTAATAATCTTCTCTAAACATGTAACAAAACTTGATCGACCCCCATTGACCACACTATTGTAAGACGCCTGTGTACCGCTCATGTTCCCAGTACTGCAGTTTGAGAAGTACTTCCATATTGATTAGTATTCTGTAAAAGATTGTCACCTCTGGGCCTCGATACGGTCTTCCATTCACAATCTCAGGTGAGGCGTAGAGCGGGCTGCCACAGAACGTCTGCAGTAACTTGTCCTTATGGTAGAGGTTGGACAGCCCAAAATCAGCAATCTGGAAAAAAAGTGCATTTATTTATTGGTCCATGAAATGAAGGAGTCTGACATTTTGAGACAAGAGAGGAAGAGACGGCGAGACAGAAGAGGGACAGTGAATATACGGTACGGAGGAGATGTATTCTAAATCTTACCTTGATATTACAGTTTTCATCCAGTAGCACATTTTCCAGTTTCAGATCTCTGTGCACCACCCCATTCTGAAAACGATCATCATTGATTAGTCTTGGTTTAGACTTTATTTAGTCCAAAAAGTCTACTAAATTATGCAGTCTAGGGTAGGAGGGACTGGCTTGTCAGACAACTAGTTCAGTCCTGTTTTCAGCTTGATTTAGACCTGGTTTAGTCTTGGTTTAGTCTCTGGTTTAGTCTCTGGTTTAGACCTGGTTTAGTCCAGGTTTAGTCTTGGTTTAGTCCTGGTTTAGTCTCTGGTTTAGATGTGGTTTAGTCCTGGTTTAGACCTGGTTTAGTCCAGATTTAGTCTTGGTTTAGTCCTGGTTTAGTCCTGGTTTAGGCCTGGTTTAGTCTCTGGTTTAGTCCTGGTTTAGTCTTGTTTAGTCTCTGGTTTAGACCTGGTTTAGTCCTGGTTTAGTCCTGGTTTAGTCCTGGTTTAGTCCTGGTTTAATCTTTGTTTAGTCTCTGGTTTAGTCTTTGTTTAGTCTCTGGTTTAGTCTCTGGTTTAGTCCTGGTTTAGTCCTGGTTTAGTCTTTGTTTAGTCTCTGGTTTAGTCTCCGGTTTAGTCCTGGTTTAGTCTTTGTTTAGTCTCTGGTTTAGTCTTTGTTTAGTCCTGGTTTAGTCCTGGTTTAGCCTTGGTTCAGTGTCTGGTTTAGACCTGGTTTAGTCTTTGTTTAGTCTCTGGTTTAGATCTGGTTTAATCTCTGGTTTAGTCCTGGTCTGGTCCTGGTTCAGTCCTGGTTCAGTCCTGGTTTAGTCTTGGTTTAGTCCTGGTTTAGTCCTGGTTTAGTCTCTGGTTTAGACCTGGTTTAGACCTGGTTTAATCTTGGTCTAGTCTGGGTTTAGTCCTGGTTTCGGCCTGGTTTAGTCTCTGGTTTAGACCTGGTTTAGTTCCACATTCTGTTCTTGAATATTCGACTTTTAGTGAGCCCTCAGTCAGTTGTTGTCTCGTTCTGGGTTCGATCACATTTAGTCCTGGTTTTGTCCTGGTTCGGTCCAGTTTTGGTTTTGCTCTGTCTATTAACACATCATTCAAAAAATCAGCACCGTGTTGTAGACTGATTTATGATGCCACGAGTCGTACTAAACTCCCGTAGGAAATCACTGCAATCTGTTGATCCTATTTTAGTCCCGGTCTGTCTTGGTTCCCTGCGTGACATCTGGTGTAATCCTCCAGATTCATGCGTCATAAAGATGAGCCTGTAATTACTGTTTTAATGATTTATGTTCCACTAAATGTACACCAAACTCTGAGCCCAAGTCTTTCTCAAAGTGTGCTATGTCAAAACCTCCTCTTTTTCCTGCTTTTTTTAATTAGTTCAGAGTTAGTGCCGTTGAAGATGAGTTACAGACTGAGTTTAGGTCTTGCTTTAGTCCTGGTTTAGTCCTGGTTTAGTCCTGGTTTAGTCCTGGTTTAAGCTACTACTACTACTACTACTACTGCTACTACTACTACTACTACTACTACTACTACTACTACTACTACTACTACTACTACTACTAGTAGTCTTGGATTAGTCTGGGTTTAGTCCTGGTTTAGACCTTGTTTATTCTTGGTTTATTCCTGGTTTATTCTGGGTTTAGTCTTGGTTTAGTCCTGGTTTAGTCCTGGGTTTAGTCTAGGTTTAGTCCAGGTTTAGTCCAGGTTTAGTCCAGGTTTAGTCCAGGTTCAGTCCTAGTTTAGTCTGGGTTTAGTCCTGCTTTAGTCTGGGTTAGTCCTGGTTTAGTCTTGGTTTGGTACTGGTTTAGTCCTGGTTCAGTCCTGGGTTTAGTCCAGGTTTAGTTCTGGTTTAGTCCTGGGTTTAGTCCAGGTTTAGTCCAGGTTTAGTCCAGGTTTAGTCCAGGTTTAGTCCTAGTTTAGTCCTAGTTTAGTCCTGTTTTAGTCCTGTTTTAGTCTGGGTTAGTCCTGGTTTAGTCCTGGTTCAGTCCTGGGTTTAGTCCAGGTTTAGTTCTGGTTTAGTCAAGGTTTAGTAGTGGGTTTAGTCCAGGTTTAGTCCTGGGTTTAGTCCAGGTTTAGTCCAGGTTTAGTCCAGGTTTAGTCCTGGTTCAGTCCTGGTTCAGTCCTGGTTCAGTCCTAGTTTAGTCCTGTTTTAGTCCTGTTTTAGTCTGGGTTAGTCCTGGTTTAGTCCTGGTTTAGTCCTGGTTTAGTCCTGGTTTAGTCTTGCTTCAGTCCTGGTTTAGTCCTGCTTCAGTCCTGGTTTAGTCCTGGTTTAGTCTGGGTTAGTCTGGGTTAGTCCTGGTTTAGTCCTGGTTCAGTCCTGCTTTAGTCCTGCTTTAGTCCTGGTTCAGTCCTGCTTTAGTCCTTCATTTCTCACGTCACACGTTACAGTTCTGCTTTTCACTGCTTTAATCTTTAAAATGAAGAGAAAAATAATGACATTGTTTTAATGTGTTTGGAAATAAACCGGCAATTTCATTCATCTAGATTCTAATAAATAAAAAAGATTTGTACAGAAACAAAGTACTCATTTGGAGAAGACTCAATACTGGAAAAAGACAAACTGGAACTTGAGTCGTTTTGGATATCAGAACTAGTAACAAAAAGTGACGAAAATGAAAGTGCATTGTGAAAAGAAAAGAAAAGCAGAAAAGATTATTGACATGTGTTGTTGAAATGTGTTTCATGAGCAACAGAATTGAGTTTGAAATGTCAGTAGTTGCAAATATACGACACGACACATGATGCTTTTCGATGTGGTTGTGCTCTCGTGGGTGTGGGTGCGAGTGCGGCGCTGGGAGCGGGGTCTCTGTGTCGGGCTGGAGCCGTACACACACACACACACACACACACACACATCCGCACATGTGTTTGTGTCGGTGATTCACACAGCCCCACCCACACCACACTGTGATTGTAACTATGATTCATTTTGACTTTACTGTTTGGCCCCCCACCCTCACTCTCCCTCTCCTCCCGTCTCTCCCTCTCCATCTCTCTGCACCCTTCCCTCGCCGTCTCTCTCCCGACGCCTCCCTTTGACTTTTTCTATCTCCACCCTCTTTATCGCTCTCTCTGTAGACAGTATCACTCCTTCTCTCTCTCCCTCCATCTCTCTATCTCTGTATCTCTCTATGACATCAGGCCTTTCTCCAGCTGCTAAACTCCTGGAGCAGCACATTTGACCGGAGTGAACAGTTTTTTTTGTTTTTTGTTTTATTCCAGACGGTCGTGCGGCTCGTGACACTGATGATCTTCTAATGACACGAACGAGACTCTGTGGACGTGCTTCACAGATCCATGACTCTGTGCTCATGTGCTTCTGTCTGCGCTGGACGACTCACCGTGTTCACTACTTTTCTTGTTTACTACTACTACTCCTACTACTCCTGCTACTATTACTACTCCTGCTACTATTACTACTCATACTACTCCTACTACTACTCCTACTACTCCTATTACTACTACTACTACTCCTATTACTACTACTACTACTCCTGCTCCTACTAATACTATGACTACTACTACCACTCCTACTCCTATCTCCTATTACTCCTCCTCTTCCTCCTCCTACTCCTACTACTCCTGCTACTACAACAGCTACTACTACTACTACTACTACAACAACAACTACTACTACTACTACAACTACTAACTGCTAACTACTATCTACTACCTACTACTACCTACTACTACTATTACTACCTACTACTACTACTACTACTACTACTACAACAACTACTACTACTACTACAACTACTAACTGCTAACTACTATCTACTACCTACTACTACCTACTACTACTATTACTACCTACTACTACTACTACTACTACTCCTACTAACTACTACCTACTACTACCTACTACTACTACTACTACTCTTGGTTTGGTCTGATGTACTACAAATATAGGCTAGGCTACTACTACTACTACTACTACTACTACCACTACCACTACCAACTACCACTACCACTACTACTACTACCACTACCACTACTACTACTACTACTACTACTACCACTACTACACTACTACTACCTACTACTACTACTACTACTACTACTACTACTACTACTACTACTACTACTACTACTACTACTACTATTACTACTACTACTACTACTCCTACTCCTGCTACTCCTACTCCTACTCCTACTACTACTAGTACTAATAGTAGTCCTGGTTTGGTTTAGATCTCGTAAACTCCTTATTTAGTCCCTTTATTAGATAGTAGTGTAGTCTTGTGTACTCTTGGTTTAGTCCTGTGTACTCCTGGTTTAACCTTGGAGTAGTCTTGGTCTAGTCCTGTGTACTCCTGGTTTAACCTTGGAGTAGTCTTGGTCTAGTCCTGGTCTAGTCCGTGTGTAGTCCTGGTATAGTCCTGGATTATCCTTGGTATTTACTACATCCAGTTTAGTCCAGGTGTAGTCCTAAACTGATGTTATTTATACTTCTATTCCAGTTTTCTGCTTTTCAAGTATTGACCAATTTATTTTTCCAATATGCTGCTCGAAAACCCACATTTCAATTTTTTTCATTTTTTTTTTTCATTTCTAAATAAAACGTTTTGAGAACCTCTGGACTAAAATCTTCCCACATACTCGGCCTTGGTTTTCTAGTCCAGTGCATTCCTATGTAACACTAACCATGCCCCTCTAATAGAGCGGCCTATAGCGGCGGTGGATACGGCCGTCTTTACCCAGTCTGCTGTTCTTGGCACGGCCCGACGGGGAGGCATGTGTTTTTGAGTGAGACGAAACCCAGGCTCATTTAATTCAGGCTTAGACTCCGATTACGCTGCTCCCAACACGCACTGTATCAAACCGCTCCTATCTGTCGACATGGTGATAGATGTCCTGACATAGCCTCCAAGTGTTACCGGAGGGACGGAGGGATGGAGGAGGAGGAGGAGGAGGAGAGAGGGACAGACAGAGAGAGAGGGAGAGAGAGAAGAGGGTGCAGGAAAGAGAGGGATGGATAAAGAGAGAGAGAAAGGGGCACTCTAAAATGTCAACTTCAATTCTACACTTCATCAAGTTCCTTCAAAACTGACAAGACCGTTTTGGATGCTGTTTGGAGCTGCTGTGAGGGGCTGCTGCTGGAGTCCTGGTTCAGAGCTTGTTTAGTCCTGGTTTAGTCCTGGTTCAGTGCTAGTTCAATACTGGTTCAGTCCTACTTTAGTCCTGGTTGAGTCCTGGTTCAGCCCTGGGTCTTAGTTTAGTCATGGTTCAGTCCTGGTTCAGTCCTGGTTTAATCTTGGTTTATTCCTGCTTTAGTCCTGCTTTAGTCCTGGTTCAAGCCCCTGGTTGAGTCCTGGTTCAGTCCTGGCTCAGTCCTGCTTCAGTTCTGGTTTAGTCTTGGTTGAGTCCTGGTTGAGTCCTGGTGTAGTCCTAGTTCAGTCTTGGTTTAGTCCTGATTTAGTCCCGGTGTTGTCCTGGTTGAGTCCTGGTTGAGTCGTGGTTCATTCCTGGCTGAGTCCTGACTGAGTCTTAGTTTAGTCCTGGTTCAGTCCTGGTTTAATCTTGGTTTATTCCTGCTTTAGTCCTGGTTCAAGCCCCTGGCTGAGTCCTGGTTTAGTCCTGGCTCAGTCCTGCTTCAGTCCTGCTTCAGTCCTGGTTTAGTCATGGTTCAGTCCTGGTTTAATCTTGGTTTATTCCTGCTTTAGTCCTGCTTTAGTCCTGGTTCAAGCCCCTGGTTGAGTCCTGGCTCAGTCCTGTTTAGTTCCTGGTTAGTCCTGGCTTCAGTCCTGGTAGTTCAGTCCTGGTTCAGTCCTGGTTCAGTCCTGGTTCAGTCCTGGTTTAGTCTTGGTTTAGTCCTGGTCGAGTCTGGTCGAGTCCTGGTTCAATCCTGGTTTAGTCTTGGTTTAGTCCAGGTGTAGTCCTGGTTCAGTCCTGGTTTGAGTCCTGATTTAGTCCTGGTTTAGTCCCCGGTTGAGTCCTGGTTTAGTCCTGGTGTAGTCCTAGTTCAGTCCTGGTTGAATCCTATTTGAATCCTGCTTGAGTCCTGGTTCAGTCTTGCTTTAGTCCTGGTTTAATCTCGGTTTAGTCCTGCTTTAGTCCTGTTAGTCCTGCTTTAGTCCTGGTTGAGTCCTGCTTTAGTCCTGGTTGAGTCCTGGTTCAGTCCTGTTCTTACCTTGTGGCAGTGGTGCACAGCGGAGACGATTTGTCTGAAGAAGTGTCGCGTCTCTCTCTCGCTGAGGCGCCTCCTCTCGCTGATGTAGTCGTACAGCTCTCCTTTACTCGCGTACTCCATCACGATCACGATCTTGTCCTTGTTCTCAAACACTGCAACACAACAACACACGAGCTTTTATCAGATCTGCCGTACTTAACCATCGCCAGACTCTTCACACAGACAGACTTTTTAAACACTGACCGAAACAAAACACAGAAAAAACAAATCCAAATTTAGAGCAAAATACTTGGAACACAGACAATTACACAGCATGTTGTAAAAATATTTCTTAAGCAATATTTGCACAGGATTAGTATTACCTGTGGACCTTTGGTGAATTGTAATAACTGTGGAGGATTCCTGAGATCTTAACCCCGTGTGAATGTGCCATGTCTGTAATTTGTAAAGTAAAAATTACGACTCAAATGACCTACTATATTTAGCCAAACACAGACGTCCGGTGGTAATACTAGTCCAGGGTGAATCTGCGTCTCAGTGTTTGTTGTGGTAATTGCACCTTTTCTATCTCTTTCCGGCTTGAATATAGAGGCTGTGGTAGAAATTTTGATTAGCAGTTTTGAGCTTTTTAGGGGCAAATTCTAATACAGCCCCGTGTCGCACTATATGTAAACCGATCTGCAGAAACGCGAAGAGGCCCAAGAAGAGAGCGATTCTCTCAAGATGACGGCCGGGATGACATGTGGAGCAGAAAGCGGTAAGGAACATCTGAAATAATATAACTAACTGGACTATATCCTCCATATCGGGGGGCGGGGGCGATCTAGTGCCCGCGAGATCCCCGTCCAGTCCTGTACCAGTCCTGGTCTAGTTCTGGTCCAGTCCTGATCCAGTCCTGGATTAGACCTGGTTTAGTCCTGATCCAGTCCTGGTTTAGACCTGGTCTAGTCCCGATCCAGTCCTGGTTTAGACCTGGTTTAGTCCCGATCCAGTCCTGGTTTGGACCTGGTTTAGTCCTGGTTCAGTCCTGGTTTAGACCTGGTTTAGTCCTGATCCAGTCCTGGTTTAGACCTTAGTTTAGTCCTGATCCAGTCCTGGTCTTGTCCTGGTCCAGTCCTGATCCAGTCCTGGTTTAGACCTGGTCTAGTCCTGATCCAGTCCTGGTTTGGACCTGGTTTAGTCTTGGTTCAGTCCTGGTTTAGACTTAGTTTAGTCCTGATCTGGTCCTGGTCTAGTCCTGTACCAGTCCTGGTCTAGTCCTGCTCTAGTCCTGGTCTAGTCCTGGTCTAGTCCTGGTCTAGTCCTGTACCAGTCCTGTACCAGTCCCGGTCCAGTCCTGATCCAGTCCTGATCCAGTCCTGCTCTAGTCCTGGTTTAGACCTGGTTCAGTCCTGGTTAAGACCTGGTTTAGTCCTGATCCAGTCCTGATCCAGTCCTGGTCTAGTCCTGGTCTAGTCCTGATCCAGTCTTGGTTTAGACCTGGTCTAGTCCTGTACCAGTAATGCTTTAGACCTGGTTCAGTCCTGGTTCAGTCCTGGTTTAGACCTGGTTTAGACCTGATCCAGTCCTGATCCAGTCCTGATCCAGTCCTGGTCTAGTCCTGGTGCAGTCGTCTTTATACTAACCGCCCTTCCTATTTTTAGCGCTGATATTAGGATGTATCCGTGGAGTTCCCAGGTTGTACTTGGGCTTTAGAGTACATTATATTCCACTATGCTAGTCACACATCAAAGTTCAAACATTAAAAAAAAAGTTTATTGTCAATTCTTTATACAAAACATATGAAGAATCGAAATTGTGTTTGTCACTCCCCAGTGTATAAATAAATAATAATAAATGGAAAAGTCACAGTGTTTTGTGTGACATCCACGGTGTATGGGAATGGGCGGACATATTTCTTGTTGTTCTCGATGTTCATATCACACATGTCTGTGATTATGTAAAGGTCTCCTCGAGCCATACCCCCCCCCCCCCCCCCCCAAGTCCCCTTTAAAGATCTCCAACAAATTCCACAGAGGTGTACATTACTGCACATCTTAAAAAGCTTACATCACCCTCGCCCCACCTCATGTGTCTGCTCTCTCCACAACACTGAGACGAGGGGCTGAGAAATCTGACAAGATCTAACCTCGAGAGAGACCAGACGAGAGAGAGAGAGACAGAGAGAGACGAGTGAGAGAGAGACGAGAGAGAGAGAGAGAGTAGAGAGAGAGAGAGAGAGAGAGAGAGAGAGAGAGAGAGAGAGAGAGAGAGAGACAGAGAGAGAGAGAGAGACGAGAGAGAGAGAGAGAGAGAGAGAGAGAGAGTAGAGAGAGATTAGAGGAGAGAGAGAGTAGAGAGAGAAGAGAGAGAGAGAAGAGAGGAGAACAGAGAGAGACAGGAGAAATACAGTAAAGAGAGGAGAAAGAGAGGACAGAGAGGAGACTGGGGAGAGAGAGAAAGAGAGAGAGAAAGAGGGAGAGAAAGAGAGTAGAGAGAGAGTAGAGAGAGAGGAGAGAGACAGAAGAGAGAGAGGAGAGAGAGAGACAGAGGAGAGAGGAGAATAGAGAGAGAGACAGGAGAAAGACAGGAAAGAGAGGACAGAGAGAGAGAGAGAGGAGAGGAGAAAGAGAGAAGAGAGAGGAGAGAGAGGAGAGAGGAGGGAGAGAGAGCAGAGAGAATAGAAAGAGGAGAGATGAGAGAGTAGAGAAGACAGAGTATACAGAGAGGAGAGGAGACAGAGAGTAGAGAAAGCAGAGAGATAGAGGAGAGAGAAAGCAGCGAGAGGAGAGTGAGAGAGGAAAGAGAAGAGCTAGAGGAGAGAGGAGAGAGAGGATGACCCGTGTCGCCCTTGTGCGGTCAGGTAATGGCTTTAACACCTTGTAGAGAAATGTGTTTAGCAAAGCACTCAGAGCCTGAGCCTGCTGTAAAGAAACACTGCACTTATGGGAAATCCTCTGTGCACCAGTCTGCCATGAATGCACAGGAGATCCTCTACTCTGTACGGAAGAAGATCAGGAAGGCTGCAGAAAGAAATGATGATAATAATATAGATTGGAGATGCACAGATTCATTCCTGGTATCAGATATCAATTCAGTCGATATCCTGGTTGGGCATATAAATAAAAATGATAAATATCTGAAGTAGGGGTGGGCGATATATCGATATTTTAAATATATATATTGTTCGCTCGTGTCTCCTTCACTCCTCACTACCGTCGTGAACACCGAAAGTTGGTGCCAGTGAAACGCTTCAAGCACCACGAACCTTTTCCACCATTTACAGACAAAACCACCAGCAGCACATCCTCATATTCCACCGAGTCACGTCCTTTAGCCTGAAACAAACTAAACGAGCTGAGCTGCATGAGAAGTGCTGTTTATGCAAATGAGCCATGCGCTTAAGTTTCGTTTCTGTAAAATGTAAACACACGTGCGCAAAACTGCATTAAACACATTATAATGTCAAACAGGCTGATGTGGCTCTAGAGTCATTATGCTTTATATATTGTAAAGTTTATTTATGCAGAAGATTTTAATGAATAATCTGTTGCAGTGTAACTTGTACAATTGTGTTTGGAAACGTTGGGTTTGATCTGCAGTGGATTGTGGGATTAAACCTCAGAGCTTCTTATGCTGGTGAGGAACATGGATCTGTTAAAATAAGGAACATCCTGAACTTCTTCTGCTAAATGAGCTCATGGTTCTGGTTCTGGTCTGGATAACAGAGATAATGCAAAGATGAGCTTGTGTTGAGTTGTTTTATTTATTTTTATCCTCTTAAATGTTCCTATATGAACTGCCGAACTCTTACACTTCAATTTAAAAAAAAAAAAAAAGAACTTGTGGAATTTGGCAGATTTGTTTTTGCAGTTTTCAGTTTTAGGGGGTTATTTTTTTCTTGAACATATATCGAGATATATATCGTATATCGACATATAGAAGAATATATCGAGATATATTTTGTGATCCATATCGCTCAGCTCTAATCTGAAGTGAAAAGGCTGGATCGGTGCATCTCTAGCTATGGAATTTGATCCATCGTCCAAGAGCTCTGTGATATTGTTTTTTTTCTGGCATATTCCACAGTATGGCATTAAAATCATAGACCCAAGAAGCTGATGCCACCAGGCCAAGTAACAGGTCAGATCTATGGAGAGGCACACCCACTCACAGTAACAGTACAAGTATTTTTTACACCAACAATAACACGTGTAATAGAATAAATGTAAGATAAATACAGGTAGAGTTATTGTGTTTACATCAGGCAAAACAATAACGTCTCCATGGGGATGAGCAGGTCCCACACCCTCCACCTGAAAAGTTACATAGTGCTTCTTTATCACCATAATACACCAGACTTGGCCAAATCCAAACAGGTTATCCAAGTCCTCAGAGTGAAATGACATCATCGAAGTTATGTCATGTGTTGTACCCGTGTTCCCACAGCACCGGGTCACTGGGGGTCAGCTCCTCCGCTGTCTGCACCCTTCACTGGGCACCTTCCTCCTGTGTCCCGTCCCTCCTCTTTCCTGAGCCCACCCCCCGCGGCCTTTTAAAGATTTAATCCTTTTTACGAAAACACACAGTCGCTGAGTGAAGCTCATTCTCCATTATTGTGACTGCTGGGAAATCACAGGCAGGACAAGCAAAACACACAGGCCTTTCTAGTTGCACCTAAAATAACAAAACACGATTTTTTTTGGCTTAATCTTTACAAACTTGAAAAGGGAACGCAGACATTTATTCTGCTGCAAGTGACCTGTCAATATGTGCTCAAATCTAAATCAAGTCTAAATGTATTCAACTGGTGGCTCTACCTCATCGCCATCAACTACTGCTTTCCCTGGAATGTTTCACAGTAGGGCATTAACCTCATCTAGCTCCATGGAGATAAACACGTGATGACACAAGGCTACGTTAAGTCAGATGTCTGAGGATGTGACCGCGCTCACAGTTACAATGCATTTTCATGGTATGTTTGAGCAATATAAATGGGACAATAACATCTCCATGGAGACAAGAAGGTGAAAGAACTTCCACCAGAAAAGTTACGTAATGCACCTTTAAGATTGACGTTTATATTAATGACTACATCTCCATACCCACACATATACTGTTGTGTTTTGCTATAGGGCCACTTCTCGTGTTCCCCACAGTCCTCTGAGCTCCGGGCTTCAATTATTACCTGTCTTATGTAATGTGTGTGTTTGAGCTTGTTGGGTTTAAACAGACCAAATCAACTGACACAGTGTGAGTGTGTGTGTGTGTGTGTGTGTGTGTTGTGTGTGTGTGTTCACAGGACATGGCCTGAACGTGCACTCATTAGCACCTATTGTGCTGGTTCTTCTCTGTGACAAGAGCAGGATTAAATGTGCGGGGCAACGGTGAGGGAAGTAGGTCAAACCAGAAGACAACCGTTGATTCTAATTGATACTAAAACTAGAACTGAAACTAGATACTTATTTTTTGCAGGTTTTGATATTAACCCATTTAATCCCATGGTCACAACAGTGATAGTAAAAAAAAATCATTTCTAAGGCTATAAAAATGTTCCTGAATGATCTATCGATGCATTTCCAGCAGATATTGAAATAATAGAGGGTCTCAATGCCACTAGCTGTTAATCTGCTAAACTCAGATAGTGCAGTTCAAAAATAATTATAAAAGGCTTAGGGAAGGTGCAATCAAAACTGCAGATAGGTTCAGGGAATGTGCAATAATTAAAACTGCAGATAGACTTAGGGAATGTGCAATAATTAATAGAACAGAAGAATGCAGAGGGTTTGCCTGTTAAGAATAGTTTAAAGGTCCTGTTGGTGCATCACTCGTGGTCAGACTTGGTCTCATATTTACTTTGTTCTGTGGTGTTTGTTTATGTAGTGCTTTGTGTTGTCTTGTTTTTTGATAAAGCATGTTACCCCCTGTCCCAAGACAAATTTCTCCCATGGGAGACAATAAAGGATTATCTTATCTCTTATCATAAATCTGTGCAGTGTCACATGTTTACTGTAAATTGTCACATGACCAGAGCTGTTTACTTTCTGTTTGCGCCAAGAGAAGAGGATGGCAGCAAGAAAGCTCCCAAAGAAAAGGAGAGTAAAGTATAGAGATAGGACATAGATATTTGGTACACATCATGTTTAAAGTGTCTAGTATTGATATGTGCATTTGCAATGACTTAACTTTGTTTAATGTGTTCACAGAACTCACAAACAACACTGGCAACAACAGTGACCGGTGGGATAAACCATTGTACTGTATCTGCATGTAATACACACAGACTCACTTCTGTTCAAACTTATTTTCTACTACTGAACTTCTACTATTATTTTCTGCTACTGAACTTTACACACAGACACACACACACACACACACACAAGGACACACACAAGCACACACACATAAACACACTGCACAGATCAAATAGAACTATACTGAGTCTGATACAACACAGAATCCCACCAGTCACAACTGTAACCAATCATAAAAGACACTTTTCACACACCTTTCCCTGAAATTTTCTAAAACTTATGATTGATTGTTTCAAAGGGATACTAATGACACATGATTTGGATATTTTTGTGTCTGGGAAAAAACTGAGAATAAATGAGTTAATAAAGCCCCATTGCCAGAACAGAAATGAGTGTTTCCTGAATGTCTTTAGAGTGATGTTGAGCTGCATCAGAACAAGTAGAAGACACATACACGAGCAGTGTTGGGGAGTAACAGATTACATGTACCAGAGTTACATAATCAGAGTACAAATTATGAGTAACTGTATTCAGTTACAGTTACTGTTTAAGTGAGTGGTAATTAGATTACAGTTACTTTGTTGAAATAAATGGATTACACATGGGTATTTTCCAGTTTTCACATTTTGGGCTATATCTCTTCTCTCTTCTCTATCTATTTATTTATTTATTTTATTTTATTTATTTATTTATTTTTTTCTGTAATTCCACTCATTGCCAGACATTAAATCAGGTCTAAATCAGGTCTAAACCAGGTCTAAACCCAGGTCCAAACAGGTCTAAAACCAGGTCTAAAACCAGATCTAAAACCAGGTCTAAAACCAAGTCTAAACCAGGACTAAACCAGGACTAAAACCAGGTCTAAACTATGTCTCAAACAGGATTTAACAGGACTAAATCATGCTGCATCCTCTTCTATCAATAATATTTTTAATTTGGTTCAGTAAATCTGGGCTTTTTATTTTCTTTTAGCAGACAAAATATTTTATGTGAAGATTTCCTTGTCTTTTTTTCTCTGCGGCAAATCAAGTAATCCAAAGTATTCAGATTATGTTACTCACTTAAAGTAATTTAATGGATTTGTTACAAACTACATTTTGGGGTGTGTAATCTGTAATCTGTAGGGGAATACATTTGAAAAGTAACCTTCCCAACACTGTAGACGAGTATACACACATGGACTATGTACCTACTGCACCACTGACGATTACACACATACAAGACACATGGGAATAGAAAAGAAAGTTCTACCATTTAATGCTGAAAATCACATTCCTGTGTCTAAAGAAAGAGTCTGTTACTTAGTTTGAAATTCTAGTCTGATGACAACAATCAAACAGAATAGAGATTTAGTTTGAGTGTGTAATAAACATTATAAACATAATGATTTTATTCTGATCAATGCGTATTAAGAGTGATGGTGGTGCTGAAAGTTTCCAAGAATATCCAGCACTAACCATAAACCATCCACACCAGGAGTCCATCACATTTGCATAAAGACCAAAGGCTTTTCCTTTTTTAGCATTTTGCACTCTGTAGTTTATTACCATCACACCCCGGCCCCTAAGAGCCAGTGTGCATGTCATCTGGAGAGAATGCAAAAGAACAATTAGAAGAGAACAGTGTGGATTTGCACGCAGCAGGACCATTTCACCAAATTGACTTTTTATTTCTCAAACTCAGTGCCCTTTCTCCTCTGCCAGCAGCGCTCCATCACACTTCAAACAAGTAAAAGAAACAACGGGAACTGCCTAATGGTGCTGCTACTACTACTACTACTACTACTACTACTACTACTACTACTACTACTACTACTACTACTACTACTACTACTACTACTACTACTACTACTACTACTACTACTACTACTACTACTACTACTACTACTAGCTACTACTACTACTACTACTACTAGAACTACTACTACTAACTACTACTACTAGACTACTACTACTACTACTACTACTACTACTACTACTACTACTACTACTACTTACTACTACTACTACTACTACTACTACTACTACTACTACTACTACTACTACTACTACACTACTACTACTACTACTACTACCACTACTACTACTACTACTACTACTACTACTAACTACACTACTACTACTACTACTAACTACACTACACTACCACTACCACTACTACTACTACTACTACTACTACTACTACTACTACTACTACTACTACTACTACTACTACTACTACTACTACTACTACTACTACTACTACTACTACTACTACTACTACTACTACTACTACTACTACTACTACTACTACTACTACTACTACTACTACTACTACTACTACTACTACTACTACTACTACTACTACTACTACTACCACTACTACTACACTACTACTACTACTACTACTACTACTACTACCACTACTACTACTACTACTACTACTACTACTACTACTACTACTACTACTACTACCACTACTACTACTACTACTACTACTACTACTACTACTACTACTACTACTACTACTACTACTACTACTACTACTACTACTAGACTACTACTACTACTACTACTACCTACTACTACTACTACTACTACTACTACTACTACTACTACTACTACTACTACTACTACTACAACTACCACTACCACCATTACAACTACTAATACTACTACTACTTTATGGGTTTCATCTTCCTGTTCATTAGGACCCATTCAGATATAATCTGTTGTTTTAAATTGTGAATCGCTATGGCAACAGTTTTAATTTCCCATCATCATCACCATCATCATCATTCTCATGATACTTGACTAAAACTGGAGCTACACTTGATCACATGTCACATGCTTACACAGTGTTAAAGTGCACAGCACACTCTCACACTGTGATGGATGTCCAGAGTATGGGAGTGGTGAAAATCCATCCGCTCACATCTGGTTCAGCTTTGCCTCGTATAGGGCACTTAGCACTTTTAGCATTTAGCATTTAGTAAAGGGAGAAGGGAGAGAAGGGAGAGAAGGGAGTAGTCAGATCCATGGATCCAGAGCCCTTCCTCTGGTATCTCTGAAGCACAGCTGGGTGTAGGCCTGACCACAACAGTAAACTCTGGCTCAAGGCGAAAATGCCAAAGAGAAAAGAGAAACGAGAAGAGGCGCTACACACTTCTATACAGAGCAAAGTAAAATAAACTTTAACTACGCTTAGAGCAGCCGTTTAATAGTTATTGTTAGTTTTCAAAAGGCTTTACCATATATATTCTTCATCCAATAAAGTAAATAGTTTTCCCCCTGCACAGTAGGGGTGTGCAAAAATATTGGCATATCGATATATCATGATACAGTATCAATATCGAGGGCTGCTCTATCGATATATATCACCAGGAGTATTTTTTGGTATATTTTACAAAATGATTTTGTTACAGCTACAGTTTTGTTGTTTGTTTAGTGGAAAGAAACTCGTTTATGCGATACATTTGACATTTTCACTGTTTTGATGATTAAAATATTTGTGTTTCATATTCATTTTGCACAAGGCATGGTTTAAAAAAGACTTTTAGTATCACAGCCAGACTTTAGCCTTTATTTTTTATTGAACCATATCAAATCAATTTGAAATATATCGTATCGAACTGATAGTGCACTGTATTAAGATATGTATCGTATCGTAGCTTATGTATCGAGGTATGTATCGTATCGGCAACTTCTCAATGATACCCAGCTCTACTGCACAGATCTATTAAAAAAGTAGGTCTAATTTTAACAAAAAGCTGTCTGATCCTAATGATAAAACCTCAACATTTCACTTCCAAACTGATCATGATAAATAAATATGACGTTAGGAATACGTTAGGAAATTGAGGAATAACTTTACACCGTTGAAAAAAGTTTCAGATTCTGTTTCTCATGTTTTTAAGACAATAAAAATCAGATACAGCACAAATTATTATTTCTGAAATCGTGTTATTTGAAGTATTTTTTATCAGATCTCTTCATTCACCACTGCTCATTTCTACAGCAGTGTGTTCCTGTAATCATTAGCACAGGAAACAGAACAGAAAGTGAACTGAAGCTGGAGCCCTCCTGCTTTCTCCTGGCTCGGCTCCAGTCACAAATAGAGGCGTTTGTCCCGTGTCCACACAGCAATACTGATAACAACAAGAATCTGCACAACACGACTGATAACAGCACCGGGACTTTGAACTGCAGACACTCAATGAGTCTGTAAAAGCCAATAGTATATAAGTCTCCTCATAAGCACCTCAGAAAAGCTCTAAAAATGACTGTGTTGACTCAAGAACATAAAGTTTCACTCTCATTACGAAGGTTTGTGAACTAATTGTTTTCTATAGGCAGTGTTGGGAAGGTGACTTTTAAAATGTATTCCCCTACAGATTACAGATTACATACCCCAAAATGTAGTTTGTAACGTAATCCATTAAATTACTTAAAGTGAGTAATGTAATCTGAATACTTTGGATTACTTGATTTGCTGTAGAGAAACAAAGACTAGGATACTTAACTGTATTAAAAACATTATTGATAGAAGAGGAGGAGACACGTCCACGCACCATGATTTAGTCCTCTTAAAATCAGTTTTAGTCCTGTTTTAGTCCTGGCTTTGTCCTGGTTTTAATCCTGGTTTAGTCCTGGTTTAGACCTGGTTTTAATCCTGGTTTAGTCCTGGTTTAAACCTGGTTTAGATCTAGTTTAGACCTGGTTTTAGTCCTGGTTTAGATCTAGTTTAGATCTGGTTTTAGTCCTGGTTTAGATCTAGTTTAGATCTGGTTTTAGTCCTGGTTTAGATCTAGTTTAGACCTGGTTTTAGTCCTGGTTTTAGTCCTGGTTTAGACCTGGTTTAGACCTGGTTTTAATCCTGGTTTAGTCCTGGTTTAGACCTGGTTTTAATCCTGGTTTAGTACTGGTTTAAACCTGGTTTAGCTCTAATTTAGGCCTGGTTTAGTCCTGGTTTAGCTCTAATTTAGGCCTGGTTTTAGTCCTGGTTTTAGTCCTGGTTTAGTTTCCAGCAATGAGTGGAATTTTCGAAAAAAATAAATAAATAAATAAAAATAAAAATAACGTGAAAACCCGGAAAGTACCGCTGTGTAATCCACTTATTTCAACAAAGTAACTGTAATCCAATTACCACTCACTGAAACAGTAACTGTAACCGAATACAGTTACTCATAATTTGTACTCTGATTACTTAACACCGGTACATGTAATCTGTTACTCCCCAACACTGGCTATAGTTCGAGGCGATATAAAATGATGAATGTAAAGCTCTATACCGGGGAAATTCAATAGGCATTGTTCAGCCTGTAGTGTGTCATTTATCCTTATATAGATTTACAGCCAAAAACATAACGACATAATCTAAAATTGTTCGTCAAGGTTAATTGCATGAGAAGGACAATATTTTGTATTTAGTGATTTCCTGGTGCAGATTTCATGTTTGTTGACACAGTGCACATCGAGTCATAAATCTGGGCTTTTCGTGCTTCTGGTTTTTTGGTGGGTTGGGTTGGGCCCTGTTTTAAAACTGGTTTAGATCTAGTTTAGTCCTGGTTTGGCCCTACTTTTTAATCTGGTTTACACTGAAGGTTAGTCCTGGTATAGTCCTGGTTCGGTCCTGGTTCAGGTCTGGTTCAGTCCTGGTTCAGTCCTGGTTCATGTCTGTTTTGGTTCTGGTTCAGGTTTGTTTCAGTCCTGGTTCAGTCTTGGTTTAGACACAGTTTATTCCTACTTTTTTGTTAACATTGTAGTCTAGAGCCAGCCTGATTCATCAGCCGGTTTCACTTCGTAGAAACTGTCTGACCTCACAGCATTAGGATTCATTCGCTCGATGGTAGGCGAGTACTTTTTTTTATTTAACCAATTGCTGCTATTTGTATGTAATGCTCCACTAACGGGGCTAACTGGTATATTAAGCTTTTCCCAAATCCTGTAGAAAGAAGGACAATAACGTCTTTCCCCTTGATTAAATTCACCAAATATTCTCTTTGTTCCGGCTTTAAATCTCGATCTCGGGAATCGTTGCCAACACAGAATGTCTGTCTCTTCGCTGATTGGCTGGTGCCTGAACTCGCACTTCCAGGATTCTTGTAAACTGTCTTTTGTATTCTGATTCCTGACCTAGTCGCTGGAGAAAAATAAAATTGAGCAGAGGCACTAGGTGGCGCCAGCCTGACTATTCTAGAGCTGTGCAATGCATCAAATTTGAACTGAGACTTATGAATTTCTTATCATCAGTAGGAAGAAATCTGGCTTTTTTTGTCTTACATGTCAAGAATAAAAGTTTATGTTCAGGAAATAAACTTCATGTTTTTAAAGGCTCAAAGCACTTCACATCAAGGAACCACTCACCTATTCACACACACATCCATACACCAGTGTACACAGACTGAGGATGAGGTGGGTTAAGTGTCAATAACACATTCATTGGTGGAAGCTGAAACTGGAATTGCACCACCAAACAGTGACATTTATGAACCACCAACCTCTGGATCAGTGGACAAACTCGACCAACTGAGCTGTCATTTTCTTTATCATTTACTAAATCTAAACCAATACCCAACCAAAAACACATGGCAATACATATTACTTACTTGTTCACCATTTTGCAAGCATTTTTTTTTTCAGTATCTAAAGGAAGAATCCATTGTCCACACGTGCAGGTAGCCACAGCATGTATAAACACACACACAGTCGCATAGGTCTAGTATAATGTGGTATGCAGCTGCACTTCTTTGGAAGTTTTGCACATGTCTGGCATTCAGATCAAGATCAGAGCGAGGAGAGACGAGACAGAGGCCTTCTCACATGTGGAATCCCCCGAAACACCCCCTGCACCTCCCCCGCACACACACACACACGCGCGCGCACACACACACACACACACACACACACAGTTACATTGAAAAGGCTTATGGGGATATTATACACAGAGGATTGCAATTTTACACGGTCATGAAATATTTGGCTTTCTAAATCCACCAGGACTAGACTGGTTAAATCCAGACTAAACCAGGTCTGAATCTGGACTAACACTGCAGTAAACGAGGACTAAAGGGTGACTAAACATAAACCAGGTCGAACTAGGATAACGCCACCTAGAGTTTAGATTATAAAACAACAACGTAAATAATATACCATGACAAGAATGAATGCTTCCCTGTATGGCATTAAACTCATCAATTTCTTTGTGGACAAATAGATGACGTCACCAGTAGGGATGGGCATTCAATGAAATTTTCTTAATCGATCGTCGGAAGAGTTAACGATCGATTATCGATTAATCATTAACATTTTTATATTAAAATTATCATCATTATTATTACTATCTGCACTACTAATCTGCATAAATAAATTCAACTTTATGACATATAAACCATAACGACTCTAGAGCCACATCAGCCCGTTTGACATTATAATGTGTTTAATTCAGTTTTGTTCAACTCTCACAGAAAAGAAACATAAAACCGCATCGCTAATTTGCATAAACTAAGCGAAGATAAAAGCTCTTGTGTCGCTGATGCGGTCAATTTCTGTCAGATTAAAAGACATGATTCAGTGGAATACAGGTTAGTGTGACCATATTTGTGTTTGTCAAAACCAGGACAGCGTACGGGGGGAGGGAGGTGGGGACTCGTCATCCACATTGCGCGACTCTCACCTGGTAAAACTTCTTCCCACTGGACACAGAAACATATGTGCTGCTTTATACACTGTGCACATGGACTCACACTTGTCCCAAACGCAACGGAAAGTCTGGAATTTCTTGTACAAATCATCGTTAAATACACATTTGTGCTTCGGTACGTTGCAGACTGACCCACTGTTTGTGTCTCGCTCCTTCTGATGCAGAGACACATGTACACACCTGTTTGGTCACACTACACACAGCAACATACATTCAGTTTGTCAATTAAAATTAACGTAATCGATGAAATTCTTAATGATCAATTATCGATTAATCGATTAATCAAGCCCATCCCTAGTCACCAGGGCAAGTTCTAGTTCAGATCTGTGGATAGGCGAGCTCACTCACAGTAAGAATGTGTATGTTTTTCACTAAGATTTAAATAAAGACCATATTGTGGAACATTACAGGTCAAGTGATGTACTAGAGACTTACATCTTCAACTGTGACCTAAACCGACCTAGATTTCAACTTCATGTCACTGTTCAATGTCACTGATCAAACAGTGAAGGACGGACCTCTCGGGGGGGACCTCATTTTTCAAAGCCAAAGGTCCTCCCACATTGATTTTATACAGATTTCAGTGCTCACATCATGATGAAAAGTGTCCCATAAAAGCACACTCACATTAACATTAAGCACATGCACAGAGCTGGGAGCCAGGCTCAATGAGTCAAAGACACTCAGGGCCCCAGACGGTGCTGAAAAGAGAAATAACATGAGCCCCGTAGTGGAAGTCTTATGATGATGAGTGTGTGTCAAAGCAAAGGCTGCTGTGTTGACGCTTAAATAAGGTGTGTGATTCATATATACAGAGATTCTGATGTAAGTGAATGGCTCTGAGTAGTTTAATGTATACACAGCAAAAACTGGAGGGTTAAAATTTTAGGGTAAAATATTTCAGAGTTGTTTTTAACACCAAAAGTGTTATTTTAACTATTTGAAAGTTAAATGGGGGATTTGAGTTGGGGTTATTTGCCAGAGTTGATGTGATTGAGGTTAATTCAATAGTGTTAATTCAACTTCCTCTCAACTTAGTGTTATTCAACTTCTTCTTAGTGTTAATTCAACTTCAACTTCTTAGTGTTAATTCAACTTCTTCTTAGTGTTAATTCAACTTCTCTTAGTGTTAATTCAACTTCTCTTAGTGTTAATTCAACTTCCCTTAGTGTTAATTCAGCTTCTTTTAGTGTTAATTTTACTTCTCTTTTTTTGGCTCTTCCCATTCACCACTTCAAACTCTTGTGAGAGAAGACCAGTTTGAAAAAGTTTTGTACATAATTTCATCTTAAATGAACTGAAATAAAGTAAAAATATAATAAAACGCCTCTGTGTGTTGTTTAGCTAAATCAGGATAACTCTACAAATTGTTATCTGTTTACTCTCAAAAAGTGAATATAACGCTGGATTTCGGGGTTAAACATTAACTTTGGTCCAATGTTACTTAATTAACTTTTCCAAAAATGTTAAATTAACTCTAGAACAGACTGGACTCATATAAACTCTGAGAAAATGTTAAAATTGATTCTGTGAGAGTCAATTTTAACACTCCACTTTTTACTGTGTATACAACATGCAGATGATATTGTTTGGTCTTGAATAGTCCACAGTTTACCATTTATTCACTTACACACATTGTTTTTGGGCCAAATTGCTTGACAAACATGTGGGGGACACTTCTCCACAGATCTGACCTGTAACTTGGCCTTGTGGTTTCATCAGTAGTAGTAGTAGTAGTAGTAGAAGTAGGCTCACCTTCATATATAGAGATGATGTGGGGGTGACGCAGTGCTGACATAATCTCGATCTCTCGGCGGATGTGAACCATGTCCTGCTCATCTTTGATCTTGTCTTTTCGAATGGACTTGATGGCCACCTACAAACACACACACACACACACAATACTGCAGTTAGACGTGAGCTTCTCCACCGGTAGGACCACCAGTAGACCACGGGGAAGGCTCAAAGCAGATCAAGAGCAGAAAAATAACAGAAAATCATTGGAACCAACTATTGATCCATTCTTGAGCTCGGTGAACAATGTTGTGAGCAGAACATTTGTGCTTTGATAAATATTACTCAGCTATATTTGAATGAGTGAATGTGTTCATTTGAATTTAAAAGGGTACAGGTTAGAGATATTCTAGCACTGCTTTCACAACTAGTACTAGTATAATATACTACGACTGAGGTCAACTACTTTTACAAACCACTTTTCCATCAAGGTAAAAAATGACAACTACTTTTTGTAACACCATAATTATTAGTGTTGTTCGCTCTGCTACTACTGCTACTACTACAACTACTACTACTACTACTACTGCTGCTACTACTACTACTACTACTATTGCTACTACTATTACTCATACTATTACTACTACTACTACTCATACTATTGCTACTACTACTACTGCTACTGTGACTGCTGCAACTACTATTGCTACTACTACTACTACTGCTACTGCTGCAACTACTACTGCTACTACTACTACTACTTCTTCTTCTACTATTGCTACTACCACTACTACTACTACTACTACTACTTCTACTGCTGCTGCTTCTACTACTCCTACTATTGCTACTACTCCCACCACTGCTATGACTACTACTTCTACTACTAGTGCAGCTACCTGTAGTACTACTATTAATGCTAGTACTGTTACTATTACTACTACTACTACTACCGCCAGCGACATTCCATTTAAATATAAGTTTAAACAGTAGTGTTTGTTCCAGTTGTATTGAAATAACTTGAGTGTGCAGTTGCTTTACTCGTGTGACCTGAGT
This sequence comes from Boleophthalmus pectinirostris, assembly GCF_026225935.1. Classification (NCBI taxonomy): domain Eukaryota; kingdom Metazoa; phylum Chordata; class Actinopteri; order Gobiiformes; family Gobiidae; genus Boleophthalmus; species Boleophthalmus pectinirostris. Next base: position 4,515,389 of record NW_026571152.1, read on the forward strand.
GGCCCTGTCTGTCTGTCTGGGTGAAGTATGTGATAACAAACCGCACAATGTCTATGTGCAGCCTGTGCTCTGCAGTGAGGTGTGTACACAGAGGGCCATTGTTCCTCCGCTCACGGCTCCTATATTTAATCAGGGAATCACCAAAGCATCAAAATGACTCCAATCCTCTTTTAATGGAGGATCACTGGGAGGTTCACAGGGAGGTTCACACGGGGTAGGATAGCAGCACAGTCTAGAAGCAGAGCCCAGATACAAAAAGTGATGCAAATGTTATAAAATATTCAAGAGGAGGTTAGGACCTTTAAGTTATAACATCACATCAATTTATTCAGGTTCAGAAGGTAAGAGCTTAAATGGACTATACCAAAAACAATATTAAATAAATTATAGCTGTGCTGCTCCTTTCAACCAATCTCTCATTTACACACAACAAACTGTATATCTGAGCAAGGTTGGTTGAAGTGTCTTGCCAAAGGACACAATGGCAACAAGAACTAATAATACATTTTATTTATAAGTGCTTTTCAAAACACCCAAGGCCTAGGGGTGCACAAAAATACTGAAATATCGATACACAGAATTGTTTAATTTGATGATACGGTTTTGGTATCGTAGGCTGCTGTATCTATATATCGCCAAGAGTATTTTTTTGTATATTTTACAAAATTATTTTGTGAAATAGTTACACTTGTGTTGCTTGTTTGGAGAAAGTTTACTTGTTTATGAGATACGCTTGAAATTTTCCCTGTTTTGCGTAAAAATGGGCGTTTTTCAGGTAAACTTAGTGGTTTAATAAAGACTTTTAGTCTCACAGCCATGACTTAAGCTTTGTTTTTTACTGAACCATATCGAATCGTTTTGAACTATATTGTGTCGAATCATATTGGACCAAAAGTGCACTGTATCGAAAACCATATCGTATCACAACCTTTGGATCAAGGTATGTATCGTATCGTGACCTTTGTATTGAGGTATGTATCGTGGCCTCTGTTTCGAGGTATGTATCGTGACCTTTGGTATGTATCGTATCGGCAACTTCTTAATGATAGCAAGTCCTACCAAGGACACTGTACAGAACAAGTTAAAAAACATAAACATAGGTCACAGTACACACTGGCTGGAGCTGGGATTGAACCACCAACCTTCCAGTTAGAAGACAGCCACCCCACCACCTGAGCCACAGTAGCCTACCACTAAAGTTTTCAAACAATTCATCTACAAAAAGTGAATGTACACCCAAAAAAAGTCCAAAAATCAAACCCAGCAAAAACCATGAGCTTGACATTTAAATGGATTCAAGACACAAAAGTCTTTCTGTGACTAAAATAGCCAGCAGAGCACATTCTGAAGCTCTTTTATTAAGGACAAGTGAGCCGAGGTGAAGGAGAGGTTTGCCAATGGCCTCTCAGCGTGACTCTCCACAGTCCGCTACATTTTATTTGGGAATATTTCACTGTCATGGCGATACCACCAAGGTCGAGCTAACGTGGTTCCTTCAGCTCCTCATCCTGTTCCAGTCTGAAATGAGAGGTTAGCTTCCTCCAGTCCAAATAAACCAATCACAGAACACCGGCCTGCACATGGCTCGGCTGTGTGTGTAGCCTAAACAGAACAATTGGACAGCGCTTTTCTTTGATCACGTTTTTTTTTTTTTTTTTTTTATAAAGAAGAATCAGTCTGAAAGTTGTTAGTTTAAACTTTCGCCCTCTTTCAGCAGAAACCACGAGATGGCACGAGACGAAGTGGAACTAAACCAGGACTAAAGCAGGAATAAAGCAAGTCTAAGGGCAAATGAGGACTTTATCACAACTAACTCTGCATCATCTTAAACTAAACCAGGATTTAAACCACTAAACAAAGACAAAGATATAAACCAGGACTAAAGCAGGTCTCAAATGGGACTTTTGGCTCTGCTACTACCACTAGTGCTACTACTACTACTACTATTACTACCAGGGTTCCCACTCTTTTTCACTGACAAAACTTCAAAACGTTTCCATAAATTTTTCATGACCTAAAGTGAATTTTCCATGACTTTACGGCAACCTACATGTGTAGAATTAATCAGACTTTTAGGGTTAAATATGAAATGTGAACTCTTTCCACTCACCTTATGGTTTGGGATTATAGTTTTTGAACATTCAAAATCCTGTCAGTGCATTTATTGTCGTCTCTTTTAAACAAAAGGTGCAGATGCTCGGAAATAATCATAACAGCTTCATGAGAACTTAACACAAAGCTGTAGCTGCGTGAAAGAGATACTAAAATTACTAGGGATGTAACGATATCCAAATCTCTCAGTACGATATTATCAGGATATGCAATTCACGGTACAATATTTATTGCAATATTTTGAAGAGGCTGATATAATTGTAGCTTTTAAAATACCTTGACAAGATTTTAGTGTGAAGTATTTCCATCATAATTGGAAGAATTCAAGTAAAAAAACATGTTTCTTCATGTTGTCTGCACTGAAATGAATCATGGGATATGTAGTTTCCGATGTTTATAAAATGTTGCCTCTAGGCCCGGTCAAGCAGAAGTAAACAACAAGGCCAAAAAGTCAAGTTAATACATCTGATATAAAAATGTATTGAACAGATACATATGTACTCTAGTTTATGAAACTGTTGACCTTTTTTCTGTACCATGTTTTGGTTCTAAAGTTCCATATGTTTTAAACAGACCATGTATGAAACATGGAACAAAAATTATTTCCCAAATTTCAAAGACCTGCAAATCATGTCAATAAATGGATGTATTTCATCATATCTTGTGTTATTCCATCTTTGAACTGTTGATGAAGGTACAGGATTTTTCAAAAAAAATGTATTTAAAATGATAAAAATTTGCTTGGAAGGACTGACATATTTAATAGAAATAGTTTCCTTTCATTTTGAAGTAATATTAAAGTATTCAGAAGATGAAAGTGACAAATGATGTAAAATCCTGCACCTTCTACTTGTTTGCACAATTTTCGCTCCATTACTTTTCCCTCCGTTACCATGACCTTTCTTAATAAAAAATCTCATCACTCAAAAAGTAAGAGGTTTTTCAACCTAATCTTGTACCATATGGTAGAAAACTATATGAAGCAAATATTCAAACCAGTTTGTTAAGGATATGGAAGTGAGAACCAAGAGTTATCACTGTTTGGATTTATTGCCCAAAAAGTGCTGCATATTTCATTCCCTCTGTTACCGACATGAGTTTTTTTATTTTTTGTCAACAACTTGAAAGAATATCACAGGTTTAACTTGACCCTGTTGGAGTGTAACTCTTTCCTACATTCTGATACTTTACTTATTTCAATAGTCCCTCTAGTTTCTGAATAAGAGACATTTGAATGTCAAAAATCTGCCCCGTTTCCCTTCGTTACCACTTGACCAGACCCCTCTATAAAACCTGCATTTAAGTAAAGAAATTTGTAATTCGATATTATTGTGAGACTTATTTCGGTTATTGTTACATCTCTAAAAATTACATGACTTTTCCAAAACTTTCATTTAATTTACAGAATTCCTGACTTTTCCAGGATTTCGATGACTAAAGGAACCTACTACAGCTACTAATGCTACTAAAACTGCTCCTGCTTCTTATTTTCTAGTGTGTATTCCAATTATGCAATGAAATATCTTGTGTCTCCAGTTCCTTCACTTCCTTGACCTAAGTGGCCCTTGTCTGGTCAAACTATGTCAAAACAAACAAACAGTTCCGTGTTTATCTCCAGCCACTGTGATCTGCAGTCAGGTGATTACACAGAGAGACAGAGGAGATAAGTTTAATGCCATGTCCTTGTGTATTTCCGTCTGAACCATCTCTCATGAGTCTGTTCAAAAGACAGACCGGCACAGAAACACTGGTGAGAAAAATCCTCAAATATCATCAATAACACAAAGATACGAACCATCCCTCCTTCTGCAAACCGCTCTTAATAAACGACCAAACGCAGAACACGGGGTTGATTTGGTCCAAACTGCGCTGCTTTAAACTTTTGTCCTCCTGCTTGTGCACAGTTGTAATTCAGCGGAGGCCCTGCTTTATTCCCTGCAGCAGTACAAACCACAGGCCGGTAGCGGGTGCCAGGCTAATTACTGTGTACATCAATAAAAATAGGACCAAACCGGATCCCTCCCATCCACAGAACGTGCCTCAGCTTCACTGCACTTCAACAGCTCACGGTAATGGACCCGATGGGGCCGAGGGGGTCCCGCTGTTCAGCTCAAAATGGGTCAAATTGGTTTGTTTTTTAATGTTTTCCGCCAACTCAGATTCCTTGGGTTTTCAAACTAGAAACACATTCAAAATCCAGTGTGGTGTAGTAAAAAAGTTATATATGAAGTATTATGTTCATGTTTTAAACCATTTTTGGTCATGTTAACTTTGGCATTTCATATTGAAGTTGTGACAGTAGTGCTGGTTTTGGTCCAGTTTAGTCCAGACTGGTTGTGCATGTTGATGTAGATTTAGTTTAGTCCTGGTTAAGCCCTGGTCTAGTCCCAGTTGGTTAAGACTCAGTTTTGTTATTGTTTAGTACACACTAAACCTGGTGTACTTCTGCACTACAACTAGGTCAGGCTAATTATGTGAATTGTAGTCCATTAAAAGCACTTGTAAAAGCACATATTTTCACTAATGCACTACATCACTCTCTTGGATTGAAAAAGACAAATTCAAGACTTCTTTTTTTAATTGAGAAATTGCTTACCAATGTAAAACCAAGGAAAAAAGACTTTATAAAAACAACACTTTAATGAGACTTAGTAAAACCTGAACAAAGACTTACTATATGATAATGAGCAAAGAGTTTATTAAGAATGATCCAGGCTTAGGAACTACTTATTATAACCAAACCTTTATCCCTTAATGAAGTTTTTACTTTTGTCTCTCTCAGACTGCCCCAGTCCAGATGTGACTCCAGTGGGAGTGGTTCAGAGAGACACCTCTGAGAGTGACACTCACGTGAGGACCACAAAAACACACTCCTAACACAATGAATCCAGAGCACCACCGACCAACCCTCCAGCACCCTCCAACACAACACTTCCTCCAGCACCTCCTCCAACACAGCACCTCCTCCAAACCTCCTTAAACACCTCCTCAAACACCTCCTCAATAACTTCCTCCAGCACCTCCTCCACACTCCTCTATAACTTCCTCCAACACCTCTTTCAGCACCTCCTCCAGCACCTCCTCCATAACTCCTCCAGCACCTCCTCCCACTCCTCCATAACTTCCTCCAGCACCTCCTCCAGCACCTCCTCTATAACTTCCTCCAACACCTCTTTCAGCACCTCCTCCAGCCTCCACACTCCTCCACCTCCAGCACCTCCTCCAGCACCTCCTCCATAACTTCCTCCAGCACTTCCTCAAGAACCCTAAAGCACTCCTAAAGCACCTCCTTCAACACCTCCTCCAGCACCTCCTTCAACACCTCCTCCACACCTCCTCCAGCACCTCCTCCAGCACCTCCTCCATAACTTCCTCCAGCACTTCCTCAAGAACCTCATAAAGCACCTCCTCCAGCACCTCCTCCATAACTTCCTCCAACACCTCCTCCAGCACCTCCTCCAGCACCTCCTCCACACTGCACCGCCCTGTGTGGTCTGAGCTCCTCTCGTTACTCTTCATCTACTGAAATGTCAGCGTGCAGTCTGAGCGTGTGCAGGGAGCAGAGTGAAAGGCTGAATCTTTCTCAATAAACTATTGGTTCATTGGGAATTAGGTTTGGGTCATGATTTATTAAGGCTAATTACGCTGTAGTTATTACAAAGTGTTACCGAAGAAGAAACAGTCCAGGCCCAAGTCAAAGTCAAAATTAACTTATTACAAAAGGGGCTTCCCATCCATCCTCACGACCCCAGAGTCCTTGTTTGAGCGGCTGAACTTTGAGGCCTCTCTCCCACAGCGGGCTGAGCTGGAGCCAGGTATCTGCAGCCTCTCCTCATGTTCCCCTGACTCTGACACGGCTGATTTAACAGCACTGTGGATCACACAGCAGAGCCAGCTGGCCCACTGTCCTCTACTATCTCTATTACTGTCAGGCCAACAGAAATGTGCATCAGGCAATCGCCCTGCAAGTTTCACCATCAGATACTTCGAGTAATCCTGGTTTAGACTTGTCCAGGTTTAGGTCAAGTTAGCCAAGATTTAACCTCACCTAACCTAAGTCCTCATTTCAGCTTTCACTTTAGAACTTTGACCCCATTTTAGCGCACAAAGAGAATAGAAATGTTACACAGTGCAGCTTTAAATGCTTCGTGAGCAGTGTTTGGGAGTAACAGATTACATGTACCAGAGTTATGTAATCAGAGTACAAATTATGAGTAACTGTATTCAGTTACAGTTACTGTTTCAGTGAGTGGTAATTGGATTACAGTTACTTTGTTGAAATAAATGGATTACACAGCAGTATTTTCCTGTTTTCACATTTTGGTCTAAACCAGGACTAAACCAGGTCTAAACCAGATCTAAACCAGGACTAAACCAGATCTAAACCAGATCTAAACCAGGACTAAACCAGATCTAAACCAGATCTAAACCAGGACTAAACCAGATCTAAACCAGGACTAAACCAGATCTAAACCAGATCTAAACCAGACTAAACCAGGACTAAACCAGGATTTAACTAAATCATGCTGTGTGGACATGTCTCCTTGTCTCCTATAAATAATATGTTTAATTTGGTTCAGTAAAGTTTGGGCTTTTTATTTTCTTTATCAGACAAAACTTCTTATGTTACAATTTCCTTGTCTTTGCTTCTCTACAGCAAATCAAGTAATCCAAAGTATTCAGATTACATTCCTCACTTTAAGTAATTTAATGGATTACGTTACAAACTACATTTTGGTGTGTGTAATCTGTAATCTGTAGGGGAATACATTTGAAAAGTCACCTTCCCAACACTGTTCGTGAGGCGTCAGCGTGTGTCTGTGGTAATAGGATGATTGAAGAACGTGTCACTTTTCCATAGAAGCAGATGATGAAAAAGAGGCAGGATCATAACACTATTCCTCTAACACCACATCTACTGCAGGAATGTCAGACTTCCCCCTCTGAACCCCTCCACTCCATCCATTTTTGGGGGGTGATGTAATCCTCCTGAATTCATATTGATATAAGTGAGGTCGTCCCGGGCTTGTTTTGGTACTGGGGTCCCCCTTCCCTCCCTCTCCCTCTCTCCTTTCGCCTTTCTCCTTTACTCTCTCACTATTCTCGACCAATCCTATCTGACCTCCACTCCCTTTCTCTCTCTCTATCTATGTTTCTTTCTTTTACTCACACATTTACTCCATACAGCCCTCCTTTATCTATATTTTTCTTTTGACCGTCTCCTGTCTTTCCATTTCCTTCCACTGCTATCCTTTCTTCTTCTCTCTCTTTCTCTCTCCCTTATCTCCCATCCTTCTATATCTCTCTGCTTTCTTCGCTCTCTTCCTTTCTCTTTCACTTTCTCTTTCTCGTCCCCTAACTCCTCTCTTTCTACACCTCCCTCCACGACTAGGGATGGGCATTCGATGAAATTTTCTTAATCGATCGTCAGAAGAATTAACAATCGATTATCGATTAATCATTAATGTTTTTATATTAAAATGATCATCATTATTATTACTATCTGCACTACTAATCTGCATAAATAAATTCAACTTTACGACATATAAACATAACGACTCTAGAGCCACATCAGCCCGTTTGACATTATAATGTGTTTAATTCAGTTTTGTTGCAACTCTCACAGAAAGAAACTTAAAAACTGCATCGTTAATTTGCATAAACTAAGTGAAGATAAAACTCCAGCTCTTGTGTCGCTGATGCGGTCAACTTCTGTTGGATTAAAAGACATGACTCAGGTGAATACAGGTTAGTGTGACCAGATTTGCGTTTGTCAAAACCAGGACACCGTACTGGGGGAGGGAGGTGGGGACTCGTCATCGACATTGCGCGACTCTCACCTGGTAAAACTTTTTCCCACTGGACACAGAAACATCTGTGCTGCTTTATACACTGTGCACATGGACTCACACTTGTCCCGGACGCAACGGAAAGTCTGGAATTTCTTGTACAAATCATCGTTAAATCCACATTTGTGCTTCGGTACGTTGCAGACTGACCCACTGTTTGTGTCTCGCTCCTTCTGATGCAGAGACACATGTACACACCTGTTTGGTCACACTACACACAGCAAACTACATTCGGTTTGTCAATTAAAATTAACGTAATCGATGAAATTCTTAACGATCAATTATCGATTAAAAGATTAATCATGCCCATCCTTATCCACGACCTCAGTCTCTCCATACTTTCTTTCTTACTCTCTCTTTCTCTTTGCTGGTCTTTAATTCTCTCTTATCAAAACCCTTCCTCTTTGAACGTCCCAGTTTCTCCCTCTTCTCTCCCTCTCCTCCCCTTCCTCTCTGACTCTGGAAACAGGATGTGAACCTTCCCCTCGCTCTCTCATTTCCTGCCGCGATGGTTCTTTCGTGTGTCACTGCTCGTGCTCCTGGAAAACGTGATCGTTGACGTTAGAAGAGTCTTCTTTTTTTTTGTTTCATACATACAGGGGGGACAAAGGGACAAAGGGCAGCTCCAAATGTCCCTAAAAACACTTGACGGGGCTCGAGCCGGACAAACACACAGCTCAACAATGACCAGAAAGAAAAGAGAGTTTACACCAAGAATGTCAAAGATATATGAAAAAAAAAAAAACTTAACCAGGACTGAGCCACAACCAAATCTGGACTAAACCAGGACTAAACCAGGACTAAACCAGGACTAACCAGGACTACACCGGGACTAAACCAGGACTACACAGGACTAAACCAGGAAACCAGACTGACTAACCAGGACTAAACCAGGACTACACCGGACTAAACCAGGACTACACAGGACTAAACCAGGACTAGACTAAACCAGGACTACCAGGACTAACCAGGACTAAACCAGGACTACACCGGGACTAAACCAGGACTACACAAGGACTAAACCAGGGACTAACCAAGACTAAAACCAGGACTAAACCAGGACTAACCAGGACTAACCAGACTAAACCAGGACTAAACCAGGACTAACCACAGACTAAACCAGGACTAAACCAGGACTACAGGACTACACCAGGACTAAACCAGGACTAACCAGGACTAAACCAGACTACAGGACTACACCAGGACTAAACCAGGACTACACAAGGACTAAACCAGGACTAAACCAGGACTACACCAGGACTAAAACCAGGACTAAACCAGGACTACACCAGGACTAAACCAGGACTAAAACCAGGACTAAACCAAGGACTAAACCAGGACTACACCAGGACTACACCAGGACTAAACAAGGACTAAAACCAGGACTAAAACCAGGACTAAAACCAGGACTAAAACCAGGTCTAAACCAGGACTAAACCAGGACTAAACCAGGCCTGAACCAGGCCTAAACCAGGACTAAACCAGGACTACACCAGGACTAAACCACGACTGAACCAGGCCTAAACCAGGACTAAACCAGGACTACACCAGGACTAAACCAGGACTACACCGGGACTACACCGGGACTAAACCAGGACTACACCAGGACTAAACCAGGACTACACAAGGACTAAACCAGGACTAAACCAGGACTACACCGGGACTACACCAGGACTAAACCAGGACTACACCAGGACTAAACCAGGACTACACCAGGACTAAACCACGACTGAACCAGGCCTAAACCAGGACTACACCAGGACTAAACCAGGACTACACAAGGACTAAACCAGGACTACACCAGGACTAAACCAAGACTAAACTACGACTGAACCAGGCCTAAACCAGGACTACACCAGGACTGAACCAGGACTACACCAGAACTACACCAGGACTAAACGAGGACTACACCAGGACTACACCAGGACTAAACCAGAACTGACCCAAGTCTAAACCAGGACTAAACCAGAACTGACCCAAGTCTAAACCAGGACTAAACCAGGCCTAAAACAGATTTAAACCAGGACTACACCAGGACTAAACCAGGACTAAACCAGAACTGACCCAAGTCTAAACCAGGACTAAACCAGGACTGACCCAAGTCTAAACCAGGATTAAACCAGGCCTAAACCAGGACTAAACCACCACTAATCCCAGACTACACCAGGACTAAACCAGGACTACAGCAGGACTAAACAAGGTCTACACCAGGACTAATCCAAGACTACACGAGGACTAAACAAGGACTAAACCAGGTCTACACCAGGTCTAAGCCAGGATCAAACCAAGACTACACTAGCACTAAACCAGGACTAAACAAGGACTAAACCAGTTACAATCCACATAAAATCATATAAAATTGTAGTTTAATACTAGTCCTGGTTTAGATTTACTCTGGACTAATTCAATTCTAAGTTCTGGCTAAATCTAGATTTGTTGTAAATTTTTATGTACCCATTTTTATTCTTTTAGTTATTTATTTTTTTATTTTCAGAAATTCACTCACAGCATAGAAATTTAAACTTTTCTCATGAGGGTCCGTCACCATTTCTTTGTCTCCTCGGAACAATAAAAAAAAAAACGAAAGGGTCCCAAAACAGTCCAAATGGTTTTAGTCCTTAGTCCTTAACCAGTCCTGTTTTAGTCCTGGTTTAGTCCTGGTTTAAGTCCTGGTTTATTTTAGTCCTGGTTTAGTCCTAGTCCTTTAGTCCTGGTTTGTTTTAGTCCAGGTTTAGTCAGGGTTTTAGTCCGGTCCTGGTTTTAGTCCTTAGTTTTAAGTCCTTTTAGTCCTGGTTTTATCTGAGTCCAGTTTAGTCCCTCCTTCCTCATAGACATCTCTGTTTAGTCCAAGTTTTAGTCCTGTTTAGTCCGTTTAGTCCAGGTTTAAAGTCCTGGTTTAGTCCTTAGTCCTTTCATTTAGTCCAACCTGGTTTAGTTAAAACGTTTAGCGCTTTTCAAATACCTGGTGGTTTTAGTATCTGGAGGTTTTAGTCCTGTAGACCTGGTTTAGACCCGAGTCCAGCCCTGGTTTAGTTCTGGTTTGCTTCCAGTTTTATCCATAAAATCTCATTTTTACATCAATGAGTACTTATGCTGAGCTGCACGTCATATATCTTCGTTTTCCTTGTACCTGCCTTGTAATAAAAGACACCACTGTGCACACGCTCACAGTGGATTAAAGCTTCTCTTCTGCTGACGTACAATGTGCCCACAGTCGATCCATCTTTCTCAAAATGCCATTCACTAAAGTATCCGTTTCTCCTGGCTCGGCGTCTACGTTTGGTTTGTGGCGTGGACGGCGGAAAGGTAAAAGAATTTAAAGAAGGTTGCATAAGAGTCTCACCACACTGTCATATCTGCTGTTTAAGAAGTCACAAGGGACCGCGGTGAAGAGGTCAGGCTAAGCACAGCCACACACGGACGCAGGAGAGCGCTGAGCTGTTCTGCAGAGAGACGTCTGCAAGATGAATCTGAAAAGGAATGAACTTAAAGGGTCTATGATGCTCTGTTTTTATGCCGTTTCCTCATCGCAAACAGACCTGTGTTTTCATTCACGCCGAGTTCTTCCCTTAGACAGATACAAACAAAACAAAAAAAAAACGCCATTCTACCTCGTGATGTCATGTGGCAATACAGGAAGTGCTCCACTGTGTTTATAAACTCCGTACAGCTTCACTAGAATCATTTGGATGAACTAAAGATAAGAGGAGCTGTTAACTTGACACTACCGTATTTTCCGGGCTATAGGGCGCGCTCTTAAGCCTCCAACCCCATCAAAAAATAACCACAATCCAGAGCGCCCTATACACGAATCCACTCGGGCGTCCCAGCCCAGCTTCGGTAAACTACAAAGCCGCAAACACACACGGAGCAGACAGCGACCACACAGCGAAAAACACCCACAGACACACTCATCACTTCACGCCGACGAGGAACGGAACGGAGGAACGGACCAAAAAAACAAAGCGAGTGCAATGTGCCACTTCTAGACACGACTGAACAACTGAGTCACTGTGAACACGCCGACAATCCGTTGGTCCCAGACACACCCTCCCTACACGCCACAACTGAACAAAGCCCAGAGTCACCGTGAACGCCACAAACAAACAAAACCACTCACCCATCACACTGTTGTGTTTCCTTTAAAGTCCAGTGCGGTTTATTTGTGAAAAAAGTTTGAAAATAGACCATTTAATGACATGACTACTACATGACATCACAAGGTGGAACAGAGCATTTTGAGCTTTGGAGATAATAATAAAGGATTACTCCAACATATGTGAATGATACAAAACACAACTCCAGGTCTGTTTCTGAAGACGGAACAACATTATAACATGTTTTAGAGCTCACAGGGTTACACTCTTATCATCAGAAGGCCCTGTAGTCAGAAGGCCCACTAGTCAGAAGGCCCTGTAGTCAGAAGGTCCACTAGTCAGAAAATCATTCCCTCTTCTATTGGTTTGTCAGCAACATTTCTCTTGAACAACTGAATGTATATTTGATGAAAGCAACAGGGAATAATCCCTGGATATCAGGGAAGAATTAGTAAACTTTTGGATGTTTACCAATTAAAAATGACTGCAACATCCAAATTTTTTGAGATATTGACAGAAAAAGGCATAATCATGCATAACAGCATTAGCTAAGGCCAGCATTATTTCATTTGTTGGTTTACAAACCCGCCAATGCTATATTAAAAGAAAAAGATTTTAAATAAAATTGAAATGAAGGTTGTGGAGCTCGAATTACTGAACATTTTGCAAGTTGTTGCCTGAAAATCAGACAATTATTAACCCTGTTACACTTAAGACAGACATTTCCACCCAAATCATTATTTCCTCAAACATTTTTGCTGTATTTTGAGGGTTTAATATATTTATTATTTTTAATATTTACTTTTTAAAATATTTAAAACTTGAAATACAGTAACACTACCTGAACATGGATTTTCTGACTAGAGGCTCTTCTGATGATAAGGCTGACCCCGCTCACAGGGGTCAGTTTGGTTAATACAGGTCCTTTCATACATTTCATTGATCTTAAATCATGTATGATGAATAAAAGCTTCACTGGGTCATAAAAAAGTATAAAATAGCAGTACAGGTGCTCTATGAGGGTTCAACTTGTAATCTTAACAGAAAGTTCCCCTTACTGTAAAAGTGGGCGAGGTACTAACCCAAGGCAGTCCAACTGAATCAAAGTCCTTTATTACATGAAGGGACGCCAACGTGTTTGGACCAGCAAGATGGTCTTCATCAGGGCTTAATGGTAGAAAACAAAAGAAGTTGTCCAACCATGAGGAATTTGGACGTGATGATGACCTTTTTTGTTTTGTTGGTTGTCTTTTTTTTTATAGTCATGTGATGTGGTCATGTGATTGATAATTAATTGTATTTAATGGCACCAGTGTGTCCCGTTCTACCATTATGCCCTGACCAAGACCATCCTGCTGGTCGAAACGTGTTGGTGTCTCTTCATGTGATAAAGGACTTTTAATATATTCAGTCAGAGTGCCTCGGGATTGTACCTTGTTTAGCTCATGTATGTTTGATGGTGCAAAACTTTTAACTGCAATAATATGATATGGACACTACATGGACAAGTGGGGGATTGCACAGACATCTACACTGCTGGAATATTGGTCTGGTCTAAACTAGGACTAACTCAAGCCTAAATCTGAACCAAACCAAAACTAAACCGAGACAAAGTTACCAGTGGAGCAGAACCTGAAAAAGTGCAGAAAATGCATTTGGAATTGATTACAGTGTTTAAAGATGCAAGGATTAGAGGCAGTCCCACGCATTTCAGATCATTCTCCACAATAAGGGAAAGTGATGAGCGATGGGCTTTTCTGACTTGTTCTAAAGCAATACTGTTTCAATCATATCTCTAAACAGAACACAAATGTCCCGAGTTCCCCAACCCACAGCCGTTCATCTGCTCCTGCACACACTGAGAGCACTATGAGCTGGAGTTGGAAAAACAGTGTGAGCTGGGCCCGTGTGGACAGAAGTGAGGCTTTGTGCAGTTCAGATGCTAATAAAAGCAAACCACTTCATATTGAGCTGCTGCTTTGACAACTGAATAGGAAAACACTGTATGGTCGAAATGAGGGAGCCAAGTGGGACAGGCCAGTGGAGAGTTTCTGTAATATTACCAAGAGTCACGTGATCACGTGTGCAAGCAGTGTTGGGAAGGTGACTTTTCAAATGTATTCCCCTACAGATTACAGATTACATACCCCAAAATGTAGTTTGTAACAGAATCCATTAAATGACTTAAAGTGAGTAATGTAATCTGAATACTTTGGATTACTTGATTTACTGTAGAGAAGCAAAGATGAGGAAATCGTAACATGAGATGTTTTATCTGATAAAAGAAAATAAAAAAAGCCCAAACTTTACTTAACCAAATTAAAAATATTATTGATAGAAGACGAGGAGACACGTCCACACAACAGGATTTAGTCCTGTTAAATCCTGGTTTAGTCCTGGTTTTAGACCTGGTTTTGTCCTGGTTTAGTCCTGGTTTAGTCCTGGTTTTAGACCTGGTTTAGACCTGGTTTTAGACCTGGTTTTAGACCTGGTTTTAGACCTGGTTTTAGACCTGATTTTAGACCTGGTTTAGACATGGTTCAGACCTGTTTAGTCCTGGTTTAGTCCTGTTTAGTCCTGGTTTAGTCCTGTTTAGTCCTGGTTTAGTCCTGGTTAAGTCCTGGTTTTAGACCTGGTTTTAGACCTGGTTTTAGACCTGGTTTAGTCCTGGTTTAGTCCTGGTTTAGACCTGGTTTAGCCCTGGTTTAGTCTTGGTTTAGTCTTGGTTTAGTCTTGGTTTAGTCCTGGTTTAGTCCTGGTTTAGTCCTGTTTAGTCCTGTTTAGTCTTGGTTTAGTCCTGGTTTAGACCTGGTTTAGACCTGGTTTAGTCCTGGTTTAGTCCTGGTTTAGTGCTGCTTTTAGACCTGGTGTAGACATGGTTCAGACCTGTTTAGTCCTGTTTAGTCCTGGTTTAGTCCTGGTTTTAAACCTGGTTTTAGACCTGGTTTTAGACCTGATTTTAGTCCTGGTTTAGTCCTGGTTTAGTCCTGGTTTAGACCTGGTTTAGACCTGGTTTAGACCTGGTTTAGTCCTGGTTTAGTCCTGGTTTAGTCCTGGTTTTAGACCTGGTTTAGACCTGGTTTAGTCCTGGTTTTAAACCTGGTTTTAGACCTGGTTTTAGACATGATTTTAGACCTGATTTTAGACCTGGTTTAGACCTGGTTTAGTGCTGCTTTTAGACCTGGTTTAGACCTGGTTTAGACATGGTTCAGACCTGTTTAGTCCTGGTTTAGTCCTGGTTTAGTCCTGGTTTAGTCCTGGTTTAGACCTGGTTTTAGTCCTGGTTTAGTCCTGGTTTAGTCCTGGTTTAGACCTGGTTTAGTCCTGGTTTAGTCCTGGACTAACTTATACTGTATCTACATCCTTTCAATCATGACACCACTTTGTCCTGTATTACACAAAGTTGTGTTTAATGTTAAAATGTTGTTACCTCATCTGGAGTTGTGTTTTGTTTCATTCACACATGTTTGAATAATCCTTTATGATTAGTCTGTCTACATCTCCAAAGCTCAAAATGCTACTTTTTTCACCTTATAGAACAGAAAGTTTTGATTGTTTGATTGATGTTTTTCCCAAATTCCTCAGAGTAATATTACTTTGAAGAATCAATAGTACTTGACTAGAATATTTTGCTACTCCATCATCAACAACAGTATTAGTAGTGCCATTAATAAAGACTGGCAAATGTGTATCTGTTTTGTAGAGGTGTGCAAAAATATTGAAATATCTTTATATCGTATTGTTTAATGTGATGATACAGTATTGTATTGTACTGTACGATATGTACTGTATTGATATATCGCCAACAGTACTTTTTGGTATATTTAACTAATGATTTTATTTCAGAGCTACAGTTTTGTTGCTTGTTCAGTGGAAGGAAACTCATTTATGCAACACATTTGACATTTTCACTGTTTCAATGATAAAAATTGGCGCGTTTCATATTAACTTTGAGTGTACGAAAAAAAAAGATTCAGTGATATCACGATATTACAAATCATATTTTTCACAAAAATTTCAGAGTTGCATTTACTGTTCTCATGATTTTAAAATGAATTAATTAATGTAACACAACTGTATGATTGTGAAGGTGTATATGACTATATTATAAGAAGTAATTATTGATAAATCACAATATATTGTCCTTTGGTGATACAATACGATATGATCTATCCCAGTATATCCCAATACTAAAACAGACTCCTGGCAATGCACACCCCTGAAGTGGTTTAAGAAAGATTTCCAGTATCACAGCCGTTATTTAGCCTTTATATTTTACTGAACTGTATCGAATCAATTTGAAATATATCGTATCGAGTCGAAAGTCCACTGTATCGAGATATGTATCGTATCGTGGCCTATGTATTAGGGATGGGCATGATTAATCGATTAATCGATAATTGATCATTAAGAATTTCATCGATTACGTTAATTTTAACTGACAAACCAAATGTATGTTTGTGTATGTGTATCGTGACCAAACAGGTGTGTACATGTGTCTCTGCATCAGAAGGAGCGAGACACAAACAGTGGGTCAGTTTATAACGCACCGAAGCACAAATGTGTATTTAACGATGATTTGTACAAGAAATTCCACGCTTTCCGTTGCGTTCGGGACAAGTGTGAGTCCATGTGCACAGTGTATAAAGCAGCACATATGTTTCTGTGTCCAGTGGGAAAAAGTTTTACCAGGTGAGAGTCGCGCAATGTGGATGACGAGTCCCCACCTCCCTCCCCCCGTACAGTGTCCTGGTTTTGACAAACGCAAATCTGGTCACACTAACCTGTATTCACCTGAGTCATGTCTTTTTCCGACAGAAACTGACCGCATCAGCAACACAAGAGCTGGAGTTTTATCTTCGCTTAGTTTATGCAAATTAACGATGTGGTTTTAAGTTTTGTTTCTGTGAGAGTTGCACAAAACTGAATTAAACACATTATAATCTCAAATGGATTGATGTGGCTCTAGAGTGGTTACGGTTTACATGTCGTAAAGTTGAATTTATTTATGCAGATTAGTAGTGCAGATAGTAATAATAATGATGATCATTTTAATATAAAAACGTTAATGATTAATCGATAATCGATCGTTAATTCTTCTGACGATCGATTAAGAAAATTTCATCAAATGCCCATCCCTATTATGTATCGAGGTATGTATTGTATTGGCAACTTCTTAATGATACCCAGTCCTACTGTTTTGTCAGCATGATCCCAAATTATGAATGAATCAAACAGAACATGAATTAGATTTCCACACACATATATCGACAGTATGGGAGTTTCTTTAGCTCGACCTGACTCATATATCTGTGAAGAGCACAGTGACGAGCACATGTTTAGCTCCTCTGCTCTGATGAAACAGGGGGACCGTGTTGACCTTATCCTACGCTCGCCCCGGCATTCTCGCCCCGGCATTCTCGCCCCGGCATTCTCGCCCCGGCATTCTCGCCCCGGCATTCTCGCCCCGGCACGCTCGCTCTATGGAAAGTTCCCTGTGTCCTGCCAGGTTCCACGCGCGGGTCAGATTCTGCAGCATGTCCACGTGTGTTTGAGTATCTGGGTGAAGAGCGGCATGGGACAGCGTCAGTGAGGGCCAGAAAAACAGGATGGCATTTCCGATGCAGCGCCGTTCTAATTTCAAAACAAACTTAATGGTGCGCTATAACCTTTCACGTGGTAGGACTTTATTTATATCAGGGTGCAATAAGTTAGGCATCTGATGTAGAATTGTAGTTTCTAGTCACAAAAATCAGGACAAGACCTGTTTACGTCCTGGTTTAGATTTAGTTTGGTCTAATTCTAATCTGGTGAAGTTCTGACTGAATTATTATGTATCGATTTCTGAAATGGTTTCCGAAAGCTGAAACCCATCAGGACTGTCAAGACATTCTAAAAGGAAAAGCAGCATATTCATATTACCATCAAACCATGAAATGCACATCGTGAAAACATCATATAAAGAGATCTGAGTATTGTTACACCCATAGTTTCCATAGTAACTAACAATTAAAACTACCATCTGCATTTTTCACCAGTAGATGTCAGATCTGTAACCCATCAAAATATTATAGGGAAGCGTATCTGTTACACTGTATTTAACATCATCACGGGGAAACTTTGCACATCGGGAAATACAAGTTTTACTGTTGCAGCGCCAGAGGGAAAAGCCAGAGGGACAGAACATAAACAAAAGAGCCCCAGACACGTGCCCCGCCAGCTGCCCTCGACTCCACTCTGTGAGCCTGCTGCTCCACAACACACTCACGCTGACTCCACCACGCTCCAGGGACAGAGGAGGGACAGAGGAGGGACAGAGGAGGGACAGAGGGACAGAGGAGGGACAGAGGAGGGACAGAGGAGGGACAGAGGAGGGACAGAGGAGGGATAGAGGGTCAGAGGAGGAACAGAGGAGGGACAGAGCAGGGACAGAGGAGGGTCAGAGGAGGGAGAGAGGAGGGATAGAGGAGGGACAGAGGGACAGTTGAGGGATAGAGCAGGGATAGAGGAGGGTCAGAGGAGGGAGAGAGGAGGGATAGAGGAGGGACATAGGGACAGAGGAGGGACAGAGGAGGGATAGAGGAGGGACAGAGGATCAGAGGAGGGAGAGAGGAGGGACATAGGGACAGAGGAGCGATAGAGGAGGGACAGAGGAGGGACAGAGCAGGATCAGAGCAGGATCAGAGGAGGGACAGAGGAGGGTCAGAGGAGGGACAGAGGAGGGTCAGAGGAGGGATAGAGGAGGGTCAGAGGAGGGACAGAGGAGGGTCAGAGAGGGACAGAGGAGGGTCAGAGGAGGGACATAGGGTCAGAGGAGGGACAGAGGAGGGTCAGAGGAGGGACAGAGGAGGGTCAGAGGAGGGACAGAGGGTCAGAGGAGGGACAGAGGAGGGTCAGAGGAGGGACAGAGGAGGGTCAGAGGAGGGACAGACAGAGGAGTCAGAGGAGGAGAGAGGAGGATGAGAGAGGACAGAGGGACAGAGGAGGGAGAGAGGAGGGACAGAGGAGGAGGGAGAGGAGGGACAGAGGAGGGAGAGAGACAGGGACAGAGGGACAGAGGAGAGGACAGAGGGGAGAGGAGGGAGAGAGGAGGGAGAGGAGGACAGAGGAGGGACAGAGGAGGGACAGAGGAGGGACAGAGGAGAGACAGAGAAGGGTCAGAGGAGGGTCATAGGAAAAGGGTCACAGGAGGGACAAACGAGGGTCAGAAGAGGACCACTTGAATATTCAGGCATGAGGCCCAGGACATGACCAGTGCGTGCTTCAGTGCAGCCCAGTCCCCCGGGTCCCTTACACCCAGGAGGGGGTCCCAGTGGGAGGGGGTCCCAGTGGGAGGGGGTCCCAGTGGGAGGGGGTCCCAGTGGGAGGGGGAGGGGGGCACAAGCCAATGACTAAACAACCTGGAGAGTATTTCAGGAGCACCAGTGTCACCTTAGAGGCACAGACTGTACAGGAGGAACAGACTGGAATGAACACCGTTAGGATAATCACACTATTAAACCCCCAGACTGAACCAGGACAAACCAAACTCACCCAAGAATCTATCAAGCAGCTCGAGAAAAATCACACTGAACTGAAAGGCCCTGTTTTCACAAATCTGTTATAATGTCATTTCCTCATCAACAACATTCCTGGAGTTGTGTTTTGTTTCACTCGCACATGTTTTACACACAACACAAACTGTATATTTAGCACGAGTTCTTCTCTCAAACAGAAAACACTCTGTTCCACCCTGTGATGTCATGAGGTAATACAATAAGTGCTCCACTGTGTTTTTAAACTGCATACACCTCCAAACACCTTTAGAGCTTTGGAGATGTGGACAGAATAATAATAAAGAGTTACTCAAACATGTGGAAATGAAACAAAACACAACTCCAGGTGTGTTTTTGAGGAGGGAACATTCAATTTTGTTAATTTAGTGACTTTTAAACGTGCGTGCAACTTCTCTGCTGAAATCTTCCACAGTATGGCATCATCTATGTAATATATACTATTTCTGAGCAATACAAAAAAAAAACATCTGCAACACTTGATGATCGAATGTCATATTGTGGAACATTTCAAGTAAAGCAGTTACCATGGAGACAAGCAGGTGTCAGACCCAGCACTAGAAAAGGGTCCACAGTGTGAATGGTTGTCCACGTGAATGCATGAATAAACATTAATGTAACTGCATTTTATATATGGTGTGTGTGTGTGGGTGCGTGTGCGTGCGTGTGTGTGTGTGGTGTGTGTGTGTGTGTGTGTGTGTGTGTGTGTGTGTGTGTGTGTGTGTGTGTGTGTGTGTGTGTGTGTGTGTGTGTGTGTGTGTGTGTGTGTGTGTGTGTGTGTGTGCGTGTGCAGCCTATCTGATCAGTGAGTTGTTTTTGGCTCAGTAAACAGCAGTTATGGTCAGTGTTGGGGAGTAACAGATTACATGTACCGGAGTTACGTAATCAGAGTACAAATTATGAGTAATTTTTATTCTTCTTATTCAGTTACAGTTACTGTTTCAGTGAGTGGTAATTGGATTACAGTTACTTTATTGAAATTAAATGGATTACACAGAGGTATTTTCCTGTTTTTACATTTTGGGGCTATATCCCTTTTTTTTTCGTAATTCCACTCATTTCCAGACACTAAACCAGGTCTAAAACCAGATCTAAACCAGGTCTAAACCAGGACTAAAACCAGGTCTAAACCAGGTCTAAAACCAGGTCTAAACCAGGTCTAAACCAGGTCTAAAAAACTAAACCAGGTCTAAAACCAGGACTAAAACCAGGTCTAAACCAGGTCTAAAACCAGGTCTAAACCAGGACTAAAACCAGGTCTAAACCAGGTCTACTGGTAACACTGGATATGGTTTAGTTCCAGACCTATTGATGAAGTGTGTGTCTCGTGATATTGTGTGCTGTGTTGTCTTGACACGTTCTCATTTGTAAACTAAACTGTCAAAGGTCAAATGTGCGAGAGCCACTGCACTGCTCATAAAACAGTTAACAGTGTTGGGAGTGTTACTTTTAAAATGTATTCCCCTACAGATTACAGATTACACACCCCAAAATGTAGTTTGTAACGGAATCCATTAAATTACTTAAAGTGAGTAATGTAATCTGAATACTTTGGATTACTGGATTTACTGTAGAGAAGCAAAGATGAGGAAATAATAACATAAGATGTTTTGTCTGTTAAAAGAAATAAAAAGCCCAAACTTTACTCAACCAAATTAAAAATATTATTGATAGAAGAGAAAGAAGCACAGCATGGTTTAGTCCTGTTTTAATCGGGTTTTAGTCCTGGTTTAGTCCTGGTTTAGTCCTGGTTTAGTCCTGGTTTAGTCCTGGTTTAGTCCTGGTTTTAGTTTTAGTCCTGTTTAGTCCTGGTTTAGTCCTGGTTTAGTCCTGGTTTTAGTCCTGGTTTAGTCCTGGTTTAGTCCTGGTTTAGTCCTGGTTTTAGTCCTGGTTTTAGTCCTAGTTTAGCCCAAAATGTGGAAACAGGAAAATACCGCCGTGTAATCCATTTATTTTAACAAAGTAACTGTAATCCAATTACCACTTATTGAAACAGTAACTGTAACTGAATAGTTACTCATAATTTGTACTCTGATTACGTAACGCCGGTACATGTACTCTGTTACTCCCCAACACTGCCAGTTAAACAGAGTGAGTCTTCTTACCACTCTGCCTGAATGCCTCTCGATGGCCTTCTTGACCTTGCCGTAGGTGCCCCTGCCCAGCGTCTCGAGCAGCTCGTAGCGGTGTTTGAGGTTGTGCTTGTGGTGGTGCTTCTTCACGCCTGAGTTCCTCCGTCCCTCGCTCATGCCCGCTGCTCCCGCCGTGTCCTCGGGTGAGCTGCCAGCCTGTACCGGTGGAGGAGGAGGTGGCGGTGGTGGAGGAGAGCGGTCTACCCGGGACAGCCTGCCCAGGGACGCGTGAGCCTTCAGGGATTCGGAGCGCGATGCCCTCCGGTGGGGCGAGAAATATGCGGTCTCCATCTCAAAAAAGAATAACTAATCTTCCCAAAGTTAAATATTTCTACTAAATGATAATATAATACTATAAACTAGTCGTAATAATAGCAGTAATAAATAAATAAATTACAAAGAATAGCGTAGTTTTCTTATCATATTATGGAAATTACGCGCATTTCCAGATTGTCTTGATCATGTGTCATTGGTGAGCGTGATAAACTACGATACTTTTCTGAGCTAATCATGTTATAATCGCGTAATAATCGCTCCCCTGTGCATATACATTATAATAATAGCCTTAAATATTGGCTCTATGTAAATCTAAGATCGTATTGGCATAAAATAGGCCCTCAGATTCCGAGCTTAGAGCCCAAATCCGCAGCCACTCATAACTCAAGGCTGAAATATTGTCTATAATGAAAAAAAAAAAAAAAAAAAAAAAAAAAAGAAGCATAAAAAAATAATAATAATTTGGTATGATCTCACCCCTCGATGCGCGGATGTGATCTTGAATTCACTACCGACCAAACCGCTACCGATAAAAACATCACCGACTCGTATCTGAGAGAGGAGGGCGAAAAAGCTGCGACAAAACCGGCATTCTGGATAAAAATGACCCTCATTTTGTCCACAGCTCCCCAGGTAGCTCCCCCCCAAGCCCGCTCGCTCACTCGTCCGGCGGGGTCCTCAGCGTGTCGTGCGCCATAGCCGGAATGCTTTTGGAGAAGGACGAGAGAGTTTGGGACGCGCGCAATGATCGGACTCTACAATCTCAAGCCGAGGCGACGTGTTTTTGGCCATGTTCGGTGACCGGCTCGTCTCTCCTTTTTCTCCGTGCGGTGGCCAGTCTTGTTTCTGTCTTTCTCTCTCTCCGGCGTGCGCGAGGTTGTGGATAAGGAATGCGAAAGGAGCCGTGTCTGGGGGCGGGGTTAACACTGGCTCTGCGCCGTCCCCCCCGTTCCTCCTCCGTTGCCTTTTTCTTTGTGCTCTTTTTTGGCTTTTAACTCTCTGTAAAACACTGCGTACAAGAGGTGAGCTTTACGCACTCCGACCCTTTTAAAACTCCAAAACCCAAAACGAGATTCTCCACACTTATTTCTGACGCGCTAATCCCTCGATTTAGTCTAACAGGCTACATTTTATGAAGCTTTCCAGAACAATAGAGATCAATGCATTTAAATGACACTAGGTTACATGCTCTAATGTCATTTTCCACTGTTAAAAGTTCAAGGTCTACATTAAGCTACACAAAATGGATTCTTGTGAGCTTCAAAAGTCATGTTATAATGTTGTTACCTCATCAAAGACAAGCTTGGAGTTGTGTTTTGGTTCATTCACACGTTTAAGTAAGCCTGTGTACATCTCCAGAGGTCAAAATGCTCTATTCCACCTTGTGATGTCATGAAACAGTAGGAACAGTTTCAAGGTAATATCTCCTTTTACCTTTAATTTAGCAGAGATTTGTAATTCCAGGTCTGAAATTGTCCATTTTATTCTAATGAAGATGTACGGAGTTTAAAAACACAGTGGACCACTTCAGACTGAACAGATATTTTTCTGTTTGAGCCAAGAACTCAGCCTAAATGTGCAGGTTTGTGTGTGAATGTGAATGTGTGAATGTGAATGAAACTAAACACATGTCCAGGTCTGTTTGTGATGAGGAAACTACATTTAAAACAGAGATCAGAAAAGAGCCGAATATGAGATGTTTCTTCTGTCCACACTTATTTACTTTCAATGAGCAAAATATCAATTTATGCAAACTATCTGAAAATATAAGTCTGTACAATTAGGAGGTTATACCTATTTATATTATAATAGATTTTTTTTAGCCAGTAACAATGTTTATTTTTTGTTTTGTTTTTTTTACATGTTTTGGCTGCAATAATCAAGTATTCAAGGTTCTATATATATATATTCTATATATATAGGAAAACATTTTGAGGACGTTCCACTATTCAAAAGACAGAATATAAATCTGATCTCTGGCACACGTCCTAATATGTGATCTTTGTGAAACCTGTGGATAGGTTACACATTCACACAACACATGCATGTGTTTCAGTGGTAGAATGTAGCAAAGTAAACTCAATGTACATGTTAGGCATCTGTACTTTACTTAAGTAAATACTTTTTACTCTGCAAAACTTTAGGGAGCAGGAATGTTACTTGGATGTACAGAGATTGTGCAGAATTGTCCTTTTGGTGCTCTTCACTGTTAATGAGGCTGGCGCCACCTAGTGACTCTGGTCAATTTCATTTCTAGGGACTAGGTCAGGAATCAGAATACAGTTTGCAA